>NW_026782439.1:47500-404032 GCF_031769215.1 Ylistrum balloti
GGGGAGAGCCAAGGGCTCCTCCACCAGAAACGACAAGAGCTCCTGAAACCAAGCTTGCCTCGGCCACAGAGGGGCTCTCAGAAGTAAGGAGCAGTGATGCTCCCAGAACTTCTGTAGAACCCTGCCCACCAGGTTGAAGGGAGGGAATGCATATGCATACGTCCCTTCCTATTCCAGAGAAAGGGCGTCCACAGCCCACGTCTTACGGTCTGGGACCGGGGCGACGAAGGTTAGCAGCTGGTTATTCAGGGAAGTGGCAAACAGGTCTATAATAGGTCTGTCCCACGCCTGACAATTCCCCTTGAAAATCAAGGGACACAGCTGCCATTCCGTCAACACCGGCTGGTGGCGCCTGGAGAGTGGCCACCAACACACTCAGCCTGCCAGAAAGATGCTTGACCGCTATGGTCAACTGCATGTCCTGGCAGAGAAGAAGGATGTGGATGGAGAGGGCACACAGGACATGAGACCTGGTGGCCCCTGTCTCTCCAGATACGCGACAACTGTTGTCGGTAGCCACACTTTGGACTGCAGGATACCCCTAAAGGACTGCAGAGCCAAATGAACAGTCTCATCTCGAGTACACTGATGTGCTCTGAGAGTTGTTCGCCAGACCACTCCCCCAAGCGGCATTGGCCATCGAGGTAAGCTCACATTCCTGTCATGAACGCGTCCATGAACAGGATCATAGAGGGGATAGGCTTGGTCAGAGGTACCCCGTGGAAAACGTTCTCCTGAATGGTCCACCAGCAAGAGAACTCCCTGACCAACTGGGTAAGCGGGATCCAGGCCTCCTGGATGACGGAACCCAGTCAGACAGGAGGAACATCTGGAGAGGTCCGATGTGAATCCTCCCTAGGGGGACCACATATGCCAAGGAGTTGAGATACCCCAGAAAACTGAGGAACCAATGTACCTGGACAAGCGACCAAGTGATGAAAGTCAGAGCCAGAGCCCTGACCTTCTCAAACTTCTCCAGATGTGGAAGGGCTAAGCCCCGAACCATGTCAAAATGGTTCCCCAGGAAGAAGAAGTCCTAATATGAAGGAACCTCTGACTTCTCTCTGGAAGGAATGAAGCCGACTCTGAGCAAGAGTTTCAGTACCAGACGAGTGTCCTTGACTAACGATTCCCACACCAAAAGAGGCATGAGGGAGTCGTCGAAATAGATGTGGACGTCTATTCTGCGTGAGTGAAGGAAACACCAGCAGCAACTTGGTGAACACCAAAGGAGCTGTCGTGAGCCCCAAGGGCATCTCTGCCTTGGCAGCATGGTCCCTACTTCCTCCTGGAGCACCCGTGCCCTTTCTGAATCCCCGGGAGGAGGAAAGAAACAAAAACGGCCAGGAGGCGAGGGACGAATCCTGAAGAAGGGGAATACCTAGACCCTCCCTGACCACCGACAAAAGCGTCCTCTGTAATATCCTGCCACTGGGAAAGGAAAGCAGAGAGACGTCCGCCCACAGGGAGTTCCGGATGGGGCAGATCGAGCCCCTGCCAGACCAGAGAATCGTCTGCCCACCTGGAGCCAGAGCCTGCGGGAGAAGGACATGAGCCCGGGAAAGGAGAACCACCGTCCACCCGGCCATACCCTTCGCCTTTCGCGGCCAAGAAGCAGAAATAGTCAGGAACCCTTCTTCTTGCCCCCAGGAGGTTTCTTACCCTTCCTACCCTTCCCCTTGTTGCCGTTGAAGTGAGGTTGGGACTTGGGCTGTGCAGAAAACTGAGCAGCCGAAGACTTCACCTTCTTAGGAGGCACTGACCCCTGCGAGGCACTGGCCTTCTCAGCCTGAAACCTCTTCACCAGAAGTGCTGAGGCGACCGAGTCCTCCTTCATATCCTTCTGAACCCAAGGAAGAGCTCCCCTGAACAGGGTAGAGCCCTAGAAGGGGGCATTCAACAAGCGGAAACGGTAGGGTTACTGGACTGGGCGGAATTTCAGAACTGAAAACTGCCTAGCCAACACGGCATTGACGAGCAGAGAACCTGCAAGGCTGCCGTGTTCTGTATGTTGGCTGTTCTGTCTCGGATAACCGACACTCAGGCAAATCGGATACCCTGTATAGACAAACTGTCAGGAAGTCTATGTATGACAGAACTTGGATGGAGAGGTGCAACATTCTCTCCATCCTGTGGTGCTCTTTGGGATCGAGCACCACCTGGTCCACTGATTTGCCGGGCCAGGCAGCCAGCTGTCTCAACTCCAGCTGTGCTGGTTGAGAGGCCAGCTGCCCATCATGTGTGGCATAGTCGGAAGCTGAAGCCTCCGACAATTCACCAACACTGAGCTGCAGACCGACAAACCCGGGAGCACGGGTAGAGAAGGAGTCCTTCTCTAAAACCGGAGCCCGGGCCGTGGCCAGAACCGAAGACATGATATTGCCTTCTGGCAGAGACCGATCTGAGCGAACGGAAGCCCGAGGAGCCACCAGGGAACCCAGAAGGATGGTGGATTCAGGCGCCGATGATGCTGAGGCGGTGGGCAAACCTCCGCCCTGAGAATCCGGGAGATGTTGGCCCGGAGGACCCGCATCCCAGAAAGCACATGCTGAGCCTCGGCTTCAGCAGTCTCAGGGCCATCTTCCCCTTGTGAACCCTCTTGGCCCAGGAGAAAGATGAATGACATCGTCTTCCTCTGCCGAGCCCGCACCCTCGATGTCCATCTCCTCCTCAATAGAGACCGAAGTCCCCTTGGGAGGAACAGGGGCCGCCAGAGGAGCCATCTCCGCAGAGGGGAACTCCTCTTTATGGCATTTGGACGCAGTGCGACCAACAGCTGTAGCTGTAGGCTTGGGTCGGAGACCCGAAGCTGACCCCTGGGAACAGGAGACCGACAGGTCCGCGCTGGAGGCGGAAGTCCTTAAGGTCTGGCAAACCTTTATAGGACCGGCCAACAAGGCCCCCGAAGTAGCAGAACATTGGGGGGATTCCGCACTGCTATAACATCTCCTAGAGGAGAGACCAACCCCTATGGGTTCCACGAGTGAAGACCCATGGGGTAAAAACCCAAACCCCTGAGGGAATGGGAACGGTCCAGCGGGCCGGGAGTGACCCCAGAACTGGCCAAGATGGCCTGCCTGAGTCTGGGGCTGGACATCCTGTTCAAAGGACCAGGATGAACCACCACTCCCACCAGGTGGAAACCCAGACATGTACGGGCTAAGCCCGTAACTGCTGAGTAACTGTAGGTACCCAAAACCATCCGCAGGTTGGCCTGGGCGACCCAGGAATAAGTGCCCGCAGGCACCCCTACTCCCTGAGCCCGGGGGAAAGGGAGACCGGAAACCGGACTCCTGGCCTGAAGCCCCAAACCCTTGGAGGAAAACCCCCTGGGAAACCCTGCACTGGGAAATCTGGATTGGGACGGAAGTCCCAGAGCCAGAAGCCTGTGAGGGTGGGAAAACAGACCCCGCGCTGACACCAGGATTAGTGAACTCAAGTGTCACTAATCCCCGTAGCCACAGACAATCCTGACAAAAAGTCTGTGGCCCCTGACCCTATACCCGAAGGCACAGTTCCGGAGTCAAAGCGGCCCCCACCAACGACGCCACCTGGCGTGCCGAGGTCCCTGAAGGAATCAGAGACCTCGACCGGAAGTCCCTTTCCGATGGTAACACCGCCGCCTATCGAGAGCTACCGGCCAATTCGACCCTTGACTGCGCCGAGTCAGGGTCGGGCTGCCCCCCCCCCTCCCCCTACTCCAGGACGCACCTGGACAGGGGGAGCCATCCCCTGCTGAAGGGCGGAGCTCGGTGGAACGAGAGCACCCCCAGCAGGAACGCTCTGGTTCAGAACTTCAGGAGGGAGGTCTTAAAAAGCTTACTTCCCTTACCGGAAGAAGAGGACGAATCCTTCTTCCGGCGGAAAGTTAGCTGGAAAGGCATGGGAGCCTAAGCAGCAGACTCCATGTGCAAACAAAGTTCACATAGTGAGGTCTGGCTGCAATGTCGGCAAATGGGACAGGTATCATGGGGTTCCCATTATCTATAGAAATAGGAACATCCATGCGCTGACCCCAACGTAAACCCGGCACCTTTATCCAGCATCGAAACAATAAAAAATTGTAACAATGAAACAAGGATAAAAAGTTTTCTAACAATCAAAAAACTACGAACGAGATCATAAAACCTACCGTATGCAGCAAGATTGTACTGCAAAAAAAAGAAAACGGTCGTACAAAACGGCCGACAAAGCAGCAAGAAAACAATTTCAACTTCACGAAAATCCGAGTGACGAGACAAGTAGTCACGCACTCGAACACGCGGAGGAAAAACACGGCCGGAAACGAAGTTCTCGAACAATCAAAAAACTACGAACGAGAGCACAAAGCCTACCGTACGCAGCAAGATTGCACTGCATAAATAAAATGGCCGTACAACACGGCCGACAAAGCAGCAAGAAAACAATTTCCAACTTCACGCAAATCCGAGCAACGAGACAAGTAGTCACGCACTCGAATACGTGGAGGAAAAAACGGCCGGAAATACGGTCAAAATAAACAAATGACAATACTTAATTTCACAATATAAGTTGGGAGATGGGTTTATAGACTACTAATAGAGTAACAATATACTCAAACGACAATGGCAGTACGAAGAGAAGGAGTAAGAAAAGCACTTAGCTCAGACACCTCCGCACTCGTCGGCAGCCATAAAGGTAAGAGGAAGGGAGATCACTCTGCATTCCTGCGTGATGGCTCATGGATCGTAGGGAGGGCGGGATTGTTTTTCTTTTGAATCTTTTGTTGTTGGGATACAAAGATGGGTGTAGGTACTGTATTTGCATACTAAAGTTATGGTAATTATTACTGAAATGAAATCCCCTGTTGTCAGGTTTAGGTTTATCACTGCCTTACATCCGATTAACGAGCAGAGTCAGTTAAGAATGTTCCAGGTTTGAGAAGGTAAGGAAAATCATAGCCCATTGAGTAAAAATCACCAACCCTCGGCCAGTACCTGGAGACTGCCCCATGTAGGCCATGAACAGAGAGGGTGAAATTAAGGTGGGGTGAAAATTTGTCACGCTTTCTGTAAAATCATTAATTTTTATGGGTATTTATTTTTGTTGATTTCATGGGTCCTCTTAATCCATGAATTCATATTCCACAAACAATTATAATAAGTGTAAACAGATTTATCAATCTATTTATCTATCTATTTATCAATCTATTTATCTATAAAATCACTGTCCATGACAGAGTTAATTTTTGAAAATCCTTGAAAATTAAGCCTCATGAAAGAAGATGAATTTGCATTATATAACCCTTTCATATAATCCCCTGAGGTCATAATGAACAAGAGGCGTATTTGTGTAGAACAGAACAAGGTAAAAATAACCTAGGTGTAAATATCCTGGTATACAGATTAGATAATTACCTGTAAATATCTAGGTATTAGATAATTACCTGTAAATATCTAGGTATTAGATAATTACCTGTAAATATCTAGGTATTAGATAATTACCTGTAAATATCTAGGTATTAGATAATTACCTGTAAATATCTAGGATAATTACCTGTAAATATCTAGGTATTAGATAATTATAGGTATTAGATAGGTATTAGATAATTACCTGTAAATATCTAGGTATTAGATAATTACCTGTAAATATCTAGATAATTACCTGTAAATACCTGTAAATATGTAAATAGGTATTAGATAATTACCTGTAAATATCTAGGTATTAGATAATTACCTGTAAATATCTAGGTATTAGATAATTACCTGTAAAGGTATTAGATAATTAAATATCTAGGTATTAGATAATTACCTGTAAATATCTAGATAAATACCTGTATTAGTATTAGATAATTACCTGTAAATATCTAGGTATTAGATAATTACCTGTAAATATCTAGGTATTAGATAATTACCCTGTATTAGATAATTACCTGTAAATATATCTAGGTATTAGATAATTACCTGTAAATATCTAGGTATTAGATAATTACCTGTAAATATCTAGGTATTAGATAATTACCTGTAAATATTTAGGTATTAGATAAATACCTGTAAATATCTAGGTATTAGATAATCACCTGTAAATATCTAGGTATTATATAAATACCTGTAAATATCTAGGTATTAGATAAATACCTGTAAATATCTAGGTATTAGATAATTACCTGTAAATATCTAGGTATTAGATAATTACCTGTAAATAAGGTATTAGATAATACCTGTATATATCTAGGTATTAGATAATTACCTGTAAATATTTAGGTATTAGATAAATACCTGTAAATATCTAGGTATTAGATAATTACCTGTAAATAATTAGTATGTGATTACCTGTAACTGGCTAAATGTGCTGGGTTGTTTGGAGGTCTTGGTTCATCACATGTTTCAATTTCTAAAATAACTTCATCCAAGTACTGAAAAAAAAACAAATGTTTGTACAAAAAAATACATAGGCTACATTACTATACATTTATTTTTTGTTTTGCTGGGTTTTACACCTTCTGAACAGCCAGAGTCATTTTGAGACAAGGTCTTGTGGAAGTAATCGGTGGCTACCTAAATGAACAACATGTGGGAGACCCTTTGTGGTCTAGAGCAATTTAGGTAAAGTGTCTTGCTTAAGGGGACAAGAAGGTCAACACTGACTGGCCTATTTCTCAACTTTCCGAGAAACATAATCTTCAACTGGTAGTGAGTGTCAAAATATGTAACTTGTATCGTCACCTGAAGTTATGCAGATCAATGCTCTAACCAAATGATTTACTGCTGTCCCAGTGTATTACAGTGTGGAAAGATTATTTAATTTAGTTTCAAATGAAAAGTAACCTGATATGTATCACCAATACAAGTGTAAGTAGAACTAGGAGGGCTTGTACATTAAATTTTATAAACAGGTTATAGACAAAATGACGTGTCATTGTTAGTGTCTGACTGCATGTATTATACATGTAAATTATACAACCATAAAAATTCTGTATTTACTTTAGCTTCATACCCTTTAAAGGAACACAAGAAATGCCAATACACCTTTTATCTGTGTGAGTGAAATTATGAATCAGTATATTGCTATAAATATATCATTAAAAATTTAAAGAACCCATTTAAAATATTCTAACAGCAGTATTTATATCATGTAATCTTCTGAGCAACCACTGTCTTACCACTATCCTTCTCCCTCCCCTGACTCACCACTGTCTTTATATCCCCTCCCAAACATGCCACTGTCCCCTTGACCAGAAACTGTTCTACCCCCTCCCCTGTGTCACAACTCTCCCCTTGATCAAAAACTTTCCTACCCTCTCCCCTGACATACCACTTTTCACATTACCTATCACTGTCCCCTTGATCAAATACTGGCCTACCCCCTCCCCTGACACACCACTGTCCTACCCCCTCCCCTGACACACCACTGTCCTACCCCCTCCCTGCCCCTGACACACAACTCACTTTTCCCTCCCTTGACACACCAATGTTCCCTGAGATAACTGTCCTACCCATTCCCCTGACTCACAACTTCCTTTCCTCATCCCCTTGAACATTACTGTCCCTGCCTCACCACTCACTATCCCCTCCTATGACAAACCATTGTCCCAGCCTCACCACTAACTATCCCCTTCCATGACACACAACTGTCCCCTGACTCAAAACTGTCTTTCCTTATCCCCTTGAACATCACTGTCCCTGACACACCACTTACTATCCCCTCCCCGACACACCACTGTCCTCCGACACACCACTGTTCCCCGACCCACCTCTGTCCTAACCTCTCCTGTGACCCACCACTGCTTTACAATCTGATCCATCACTTCTCTGTTCCCCCTCCATCCCCTGACCTACCAATGTCCTACCCTGGCCCCTGACCCACCATCATCTAATTCACTGCTTGCACTTACCTGAAAAGATAAAGACTATGGTACATACATTAATATAATCCCACCCAATACTGTCTACAGTGGTTTGAGAGTGGTCACTTTCTCAATTACTGACTGCACTTTCAACCATTATCCCTCAGAATTACCATTGCTGAGATGGTCACTCAAAGGTGCTCCATCCCAATGGATACACCCCTCTGACTGGAAGGTATAAGTTACCCCCTTTGCTGTGGTCAGACCTTTCTATTTGGAGGTGTAGTCTACTACCTCATCTACCTGGGAGGGGAGGTGTGTCTTTTATCTTCATACTTACTATACTTATGGGTTGACTCTTCAGCTTTGTCCATGCAATCTGAAAAACATACAAATATCAAATGTGTCAAAGCAATCTGTGGTGGTTAAAAAGAATGGTAGGTATTCTGATGTTAGTAGACTCATTGGTGTTAATAATTTGTTAGATATCAGTTTACAGAACATTCTCACTTTTGGAGGTACAGATTAATAACAATGTTAAATCATTCTATACCACAGACACAAATAAATAATTTGTATCACAGATTCAGATAAGTCATTCTACACTAAAGGCTCAGATAAACCATTCTATACCACAGCCACAGAGATAAATCATTCTATACCACAGACACAGAGATAAATCATTCTAAACCACAGCTACAGAGATAAATCATTCTATACTACAGTGTCAGATAAATCATTCTACACCTTAGACATAGAGATAAATCATTCTATACTACAGAGTCAGATAAATCATTCTATACTACAGAGTCAGATAAATCATTCTATACCACAGACACAGAGATAAATCATTCTATACCACAGACACAGAGATAAATCATTCTAAACCACAGCTACAGAGATAAATCATTTTATACTACAGTGTCAGATAAATCATTCTACACCTTAGACATAGAGATAAATCATTCTATACTACAGAGTCAGATAAATCATTCTACACCTTAGACATAGAGATAAATCATTCTATACTACAGAGTCAGATAAACCATTATATACCACAGCCACAGAGATAAATCATTCTATACCACAGACACAGAGATAAATCATTATATACTACAGACTCAGATAAATCATTCTATACTACAGAGTCAGATAAATCATTCTATACCACAGACACAGAGATAAATCATTCTAAACCACAGCCACAGAGATAAATCATTCTTTACTACAGAGTCAGATAAATCATTCTACACCTTAGACATAGAGATAAATCATTCTATACTAGTCAGATAAATCATTCTATACCACAGACATAGAGATAAATCATTCTATACTACAGACTAAGATAAATCATTCTATACTACAGAGTCAGATAAATCATTCTATACTACAGAGTCAGATAAATCATTCTATACCACAGACACAGAGATAAATCATTCTAAACCACAGCCACAGAGATAAATCATTCTTTACTACAGACTCAGATAAATCATTCTATACTACAGACTCAGATAAATCATTCTATACTACAGACTAAGATAAATCATTATATACTACAGACTCAGATAAATCATTCTATACCATAGGTTTAGATAAATCATTCTACACCACTGACACAAATGAATAATTCTATATCACAGACACTGATATGTCATTCTATACCAAGGGTTTTGATCAATTATTCTATACCACAGACACTGATATGTCATTCTATACCAAGAGTTTTGATCAATTATTCCATATCACAGACACTGATATGTCATTCTATACCAAGAGTTTTGATCAATTATTCCATATCACAGACACAACCAAATATAGAAATTAGAATTTAATGAAGGGAGGGAAATTGATCATTAGCCATGCTAATTCTAAATCTGCATCCATCTGACTACAAGTAAAATGTGCTATCAGTATTTCAACAGCAAACCTAGAATTGTGAGTGAGCCAACACCTAGCAATAGGGAAAATTAAGCAAAAGGAAAAATTCTATGTGGAAAATTATGTTTTAAGTTAGGAAGCGCTGACATCAAACTGAGGAACCAAGCCATTTAATATCATGTACAGGCAACTGTCCAGAACACGTCCCGGGTTAAGGTGTGGTGACCAGAAAGGCTTCTCATCACAGCTAGTCTATTACTCGCTGCCACTTGTGTGTCAAATGAAGCACTACTGGAGAGACCCAGATCTTGTTACCAGTATCCTAATCCACTTACGATGAATCTCCCAGGCCCTGTCGCCATGGTGATCAGCAAAAATACAAATTCCAGTTAGCTTTTTTCCTGACTTGTATAAATCACAATTTTTCATGGAAGTGTAGATATAGGAAGGAATAATCGTGCCTTTCCATTTTTAATCAAGTAAATTCGGAGTACAAATAAGTGAAGAATATGAAGATTCAGGGACACATTTGTTTTAAAATGATTGATTCAAGATGTCATAACACTTTAGATATAGAATTACTATCAAAACAGCTGAAATTAAAGTTTATTTTACAACAATTGCAAAACAAGTTATTACATCTTATATCATTATTCTTGCTGGCTCAGACAGAGCACTAGAGGGGTCTTACTATAGGAGGAAACTGGAGAGCACAGAGGGACCCAAGTGGTTGGGTATACGTAGATGACACCATATATTTTCACATCCGTTCTGGAAAGTGAAACTCAGAAGTCTAATTGAAATGGAAGGATTATTACTATAGCACCATCGACCATTCAAAAGAACTTAATAGTAGTAAACCTCAATAATAGTTTACAGGTGTAATTATTTATCAATATATCTCTACTTTATTCTTTTTAGATCAGTAAGGTCTTAAGTTTAACCTAGACTTTGCTTAGCTGTGTTTTAGTTCTATGTTTTAATCCGAAAACTAAAATACACATGCAAAACTAAAACACACTTGCACTCGGGTGTTTCCTTGGAGTTAATCAGATGAGAAGAGGAAGGAGCTTGCTACCAAAAACACTGACAATGTACATATGACTCGAGGTGATTGGAACTTGTTAACTAACGTGTCTATGATGTGCAAATGACACTTTCTCTTTCCAATTCAGTGTCTTTGGTTACAAACTGCATTCCATCAAAGGGAAATCTGGAGGACAGATCCATAGCTGATGTTAGCGTGTATTTTTGAGTGAAAATATATTGAGTTTGTAACAGTACACGTATAATAAAACAGTTAAAGTATAGGTTTGGGACCAGACCGTAAGGAAACAGACATGTTCTTGAGAAACCAGAAACTTGCAATATCTCTCAAGCCCAAATTACAATTTTGTACACATGGCCAAATCTAGGTTTATTTTGCTGCTGTTTATGGGTAGTTTCCACTCCATGAAAAATTCACAAAAAAATCACCAATTTCTATGGAAAATTCCCCTTTTCCTCACTGATAAATTTGTACACTACTATGAGAACAAGGTTCCTTTATTAAATCAGTAATTTTTCACCCTCATTTCATAATTTACAGAATACCACAAAAATACTCCCCTTTTGCTGTGTCAATCCAGATACCAGGAATAAATCTTATGATAGTAGGATTTATGTCCCTTCTGGCAATCCATTGCAGGACTTAATCCCAAGTTGCAGACAAGATCCTAAGACTTAATCCCCAGTGGCAGACAAGATCCTAAGACTTAATCCCCAGTGGCAGACAAGATCCTAAGACTTAATCCCCAGTGGCAGACAAGATCCTAAGACTTATTCCCCAGTGGCAGACAAGATCCTAAGACTTAATCCCCAGTGGCAGACAAGATCCTAAGACTTAATCCCAAGTCTCAGACAAGATCCTAAGACTTAATCCCCAGTGGCAGACAAGATCCTAAGACTTAATCCCCAGTGGCAGACAAGATCCTAAGACTTAATCCCCAGTGGCAGACAAGATCCTAAGACTTAATCCCCAGTGGCAGACAAGATCCTAAGACTTAATCCCCAGTGGCAGACAAGATCCTAAGACTTATTCCCCAGTGGCAGACAAGATCCTAAGACTTAATCCCCAGTTTCAGACAAGATCCTAAGACTTAATCCCCAGTGGCAGACAAGATCCTAAGACTTATTCCCCAGTGGCAGACAAGATCCTAAGACTTAATCCCCAGTGGCAGACAAGATCCTAAGACTTATTCCCCAGTGGCAGACAAGATCCTAAGACTTATTCCCCAGTGGCAGACAAGATCCTAAGACTTAATCCCCAGTGGCAGACAAGATCCTAAGACTTATTCCCCAGTGGCAGACAAGATCCTAAGACTTATTCCCCAGTGGCAGACAAGATCCTAAGACTTAATCCCCAGTGGCAGACAAGATCCTAAGACTTATTCCCCAGTGGCAGACAAGATCCTAAGATTTATTCCCCAGTGGCAGACAAGATCCTAAGACTTAATCCCCAGTGGCAGACAAGATCCTAAGACTTAATCCCAAGTTGAAGGCCAGATCTTAGAAAGGTACCGTACTAGCCAGGTACCATTATTCTCAGCTTTTCAGGACTTCAGAAGAATATCTCACAAACATGATATCTGAGTAAATATCAACATTCAACCAACTGAAGTCTAAGAACCTACATCTCACACTGACTGCTATGGGTATGAAGTGTTGCAACCTTGGAGGCAACTGAGGAAATCAAACTGTATGTGTCGCCTGTATAAAGTGTCACGGTCATCCAGAAATTGCATTTTCATAACTTGAAGCATAACCAAGAATATTCCAGAAAACAATATTCATAAAGAATTTGAGTTCAATGGGTCAGGAAGAGTCACAGAGAGCTGAGAATTGAACTTGATCTGTAATCTGCCACCAAGAAGTCATATACAACATTTCATTATGTTAACTCAAAGCATAATTGGGAAATATCTGCAAAACAATATTCCCAAAGAATTTTTTGAGTTCAAAGGGGCATAACTCAGCCAAGAAGGGTCACAGACAGCATATAGCAAATGTCATTTCTATAACTCAAAGCAAAACCAAAGAAAGTCAAGAAAACAATATTCCCAGAGAATTTTCTAGGTTCAAAGGGGCATAACTTAATCTGTACCCTTGCAACAAGAAGCCATATACCGAATTTCATTTTGATAACTCAAAGCATTACCAAAAAAAGTCCGGAAAACTTTCGTACGGACGACGACGACAACGATGCATGACGACGGACAAAGTGATCCCTAAGTGTCCGCCAGCTCTGCAGGCAACACAAATAAATTATCAAAAAATAAATCAAACTGCATGTATCATACATACAGTTGCTCCATCTTTCTAGGACTTCAGTGAAGCTAGAAGTCTACAGTGTATAAAAATGAGTAAAGTGTTAAGTAAGGCATATAAAGAAAACACTATATCACTATACAGTGAAAGGTCCTGTTGAATATTTTGACGGGTTTATACAAAGCAAATCCTTCAAGAAAATATGTATCCTGCTCAATCATATCATGATTTATTTGTAGTCCATAATTTCTACCATGTAATCATACAGCCTTGACTTCAATTTGATACATCTAAATATATCTACATTCAAACATTGATTTCAAACATTGATTTCCCTGTATTTCAACTAATGTGTTTTTAATATCTTTTAAATATAGGGAAAAAAATAAGTTTAATAGACTCTATGCAATGATGCATGTAAACCTGAAATCCAGGGAATATATATAACTTGCCCAGATGGTGCCAGTGTGGCAGATGACAACACAGCTGATGTCCGCTACGGTATTAACATGTATAATGTGAGTACAGAAAATTGTGTACCACCACACGTAAAATTGTTTGCGACAACAGTCCCATCATGATTTTTAATCAATAGTTTCTAAGCACTACTATTTTACTCACCAGAACACAATCTGGTCTCCAACAAATGGAGAGTAACATATTGTGACAAATAATGGCAACCAGGTGGCACCACAAACAGGACAAGAGCAAGCCTTAACCATCCTATATATCTATATATATATATATGTAGCTATTAAACTATATTACAGGGCTCTCACACCCCATTTTGGGACTAGGGCCCGCAGCCCTTAGCATTGGGAAAAATAATGGTGTTTTCCTAAGAATTGGGAAAACCTGAGGTATAAATTGGGAAAAAAGATATTATTTTGCATTGGGAATTGGGCTGAATATCGGCCCCAAATCTGGCAGATCGAGAGCCCTGTATTATATAACAGATACAAAACAAAAGGCCTGGATGTCCTACCGAATGAATATTTATTGACATTCTGATTCACACAAAGTCAATCATCATGTCAAATATCCAAAATCTTTTAAAACCGTCTTGGTTCTGGCTAAGACTGTCTTTAATTTTATCAGAGATTTTCTTTAATTTGTCCATCTAATCATCTTAAAATGTCCAAGAGAAAAGGGAAGAAAAAATGTAAAGTTGTAAAATCTAACTATCCCTACAGAATACAATCCTGTAATACATGAAGAATATATATGCGCAAAAAGGAACATATGGTCCTTGCTGATTTTCTTTCCAGGAGGTTTGATGTCTTTATAACAGCCAAAGTCATATTAGAAGAGGTGTCATTAGGGACACCAGGACTGGAAATTTAATCACGGAAAGAAAAACACCAAATCCTAAAAATCGCAAAGGAGGCAACACCTTTATTTCGGTATAAATGTTTCCTTGTTGGAAGATGCAGAAGAAAACAATGAGTCTGCAGAGGGCCCACATTTAATTGATGTCCCTTATACCAAAATATGTCAGACAAACCATCCCATTTATATCTGACCCTAACCTGCAGGGGATGCTCCACAATTAGTCACCTTATACGTATACAACGCTGCAGTGAGATACAGCAGGTATATTCCTGTTCTGTTGATGACTTGGATGATTTATGTACTGTAAAAGGAAGTTTGATTAAAACTGGATAATTCCTGTGCAAGATATTGTGCAGAAAAAGTAGCCAATCAGATTTCAGCCTCATGAAATATGCACAGACCTTGCTGAACATAGGATCCTTAATTGGAGGTGGCTTGGGAAGTTAATTATTGAGATAAAAAATGTCTACATGTGCATGCAAGGTCCCATGCATTCAAGTTTCATTAATTAACAATTTTCTATAAATAGCAATGATTACCTTGACCTTGGAACCCTGAAGCTTATTTCAGGTATTTCTCATAATAAAAATTGATGAAAAACTATTACAAAATGGATTCACTAACACAGAATTGATTTATTGATTTATTGATTCAACAGATGCTAAAAGACACCAAACTCCTCCGAGGTATTAATCTCATACTTGACCGAAGCATACATATTTATCAAAATCCTTTAGAACCAAAATCGTTACAGGAATTTTGAGTAAACCTAATCAAAAGTATACTTAGAAAGAATTCATGTTACAGAGGTTTTGTCATAACTTTGAAACCTTTCAAAATTTTTATCAAAATTTCTCCTTAAATTACCATAGCTATTGCAAGCACAAACATTAAACCACTTTAAAACCTGAAACCTAAGCATAAAAGCAATGAAACAGCTATAGTGATGAATTCAATCTGGGATAGACAAGATTTGGCAGATATCAGTGATGGGGGTATAAAAAGAAAAAAAGGTTTCCCATCCTATATGTATCCCTTTTTAACCCCCTGATCAGCCCCCTTTAATACAAATTCTGACCCTGATCATCCAAGGACCATGGAAATGTTGCAAAGTTTCAGTATATCAATTAATTTTCAGTGTGTAACGTAGTCATATCACAAAGATCCCTCTATGGTCAGTGCCTCTTACTGATCCTATAGGTCTAACTTTCAGAGGAGCCTCGGTTGCATGTTCTGCGACCCTAAAAGTCATTTGCTTTCAGATATTTATCAGCTTAAGGCATTTCCTGAACCACTAGCAGCTTTTCTGTGGTGTTGGGCCCATCCTTTAATAGACTCTCATAGTAGAGTTAGAATTTGGTCACCATAATTCAATATTAAAAGACAAAATCATATTAACGAGCCGAAAATAGATTTTATCTGTATATTGATCATTTTTAACATGTTGGAGTTGACAATTCTTCTTGTCAGACGCCAGAGCCTGGTAGATTTTCTGTCAGAAATTTTCTAACAATGAAAATATGACTTAGTTATTAGAACTTAATGGCACTTGTTTGTAGACTAATACTGTTACAGGACTGTACAAATATATCAATTATTGAACAGGCTTTTAAGACAACTATATATATAAACATTTCCAGAAGAAGATTTATCATCAAAAAATGGCCAGGAAATATCCAGATAACTGTAAACAGCAGGTAATACAAAAATAAGATGGGTGTGCAGACTGAGCAGCTTATCAAATTGTATCCCGCAAATCAACAGTGACTATCAATATTTCTCTCTATATATAAATAAATCATAACCCCACCCCTACCTTCCCCTCCTACATTAACAGTGACAGGGAATGTGTTACCCCACCTTCCCCTCCTACATTAACAGTGACAGGGAATGTGTTAACCCCCACTTCCCCTCCTACATTAACAGTGACAGGGAATGTGTTACCCCTCTTCCCCTCCTACATTAACAGTGACAGGGAATGTGTTACCCCCCCCTTCCCCTCCTACATTAACAGTGACAGGGAATGTGTTACCCCCCCTTCCCCTCCTACATTAACAGTGACAGGGAATGTGTTACCCCTCTTCCCCTCCTACATTAACAGTGACAGGGAATGTGTTACCCCCCTTCCCCTCCTACATTAACAGTGACAGGGAATGTATTACCCCCCTTCCCCTCCTACATTAACAGTGACAGGGAATGTGTTACCCCCCTTCCCCTCCTACATTAACAGTGACAGGGAATGTGTTACCCCCCCTTCCCCTCCTACATTAACAGTGACAGGGAATGTGTTACCCCCCCTTCCCCTCCTACATTAACAGTGACAGGGAATGTGTTACCCCCCCCTTCCCCTCCTACATTAACAGTGACAGGGAATGTGTTAGCCCCCCTTCCCCTCCTACATTAACAGTGACAAGGAATGTGTTAGCCCCCCTTCCCCTCCTACATTAACAGTGACAGGGAATGTGTTACCCCCCCCTACCCCTCCTACATTAACAGTGACAGGGAATGTGTTAACTCACACTTCCCCTCCTACATTAACAGTGACAGGGAATGTGTTAGCCCCCCTTCCCCTCCTACATTAACAGTGACTGGGAATGTGTTACCCCCCCCTACCCCTCCTACATTAACAGTGACAGGGAATGTGTTACCCCCCTTCCCCTCCTACATTAACAGTGACAGGGAATGTGTTACCCCCCTTCCCCTCCTACATTAACAGTGACAGGGAATGTGTTAACCCCCGCTTCCCCTCCTACATTAACAGTAACAGGGAATGTGTTCCCAGGGTGTTTGTCTAAGAAACAGAAGTATGGAGTGACAAACATATTTATTGATCAGGTTGATCTATTCATGGTCAGTTCATCCCACCAATATTTCCTGGAGGAAACATTAGTATTCAATGAAGAGGGACTTAATTCTGGACCATATTGTACTGGCAGTTATAGATTCTACATTGCTGGCACCAAATCAACAATAACTTCAGGAGTTCCTTTCAACTCCCAGGTGGAATGTAGCAGTATATCAGCATCATTGTGACCATATCAACCAGTATTTAGATTTCTCCCTGACTAACAGCCATTTATATCAACCTCATTTTTGTTTTCTACCTCACTGTAACACTGCTTCACAATGACATTTATCAATCTCAATGCCTCACTATGATCATATTAACCTCTAGATCAGTTTGGTTTTTGCCACAATGTCACCTTATCAATCTCAATTTAGTTTGTCACATTAACTGCTTATGTATATCTACCTTGTCACATCTACAACATATACCCATCAACCCTGTCACACCTACAACATATACCCACCAACCCTGTCACACCTACAACATATACCTATCAACCCTGTCACACCTACAACATATATCCATCAACCCTGTCACACCTACAACATAATCCCACCAACCCTGTCACACATACAACATATACCTATCAACCCTGTCATTTCTACAACATATACCCATCAACCCTGTCACAACTACCACATATACCCAACAACCATGTCACATCTACAACTTAAACCCATCAACCCTGTCACACCTACCACATATACCCATCAACCCTGTCACACCTACAACATATAACCATAAACCCTGTCACACCTACAACATATACCCATCAACTCTGTCACACCTACAACATATACCCACCAACCCTGTCACACCTACAACATATACCTATCAACCCTGTCACACCTACAACATATATCCATCAACCCTGTCATACATACAACATATACCCATCAACCCTGTCACACCTACAACTTAAACCCATTAACACTGCCACACATACAACTTATACCCATCAACCCTGTCACACCTACAACATATACCCACCAACCCTGTCACACCTACAACATATACCCACCAACCCTGTCACACCTACAACATATACCCACCAACCCTGTCACACCTACAACATATACCCATCAACTCTGTCACACCTACAACATATACCCACCAACCCTGTCACACCTACAACATATACCCATCAACCCTGTCACACCTACAACATATACCCTACCCTGTCACACCTACAACATATACCCATCAACCCTGTGGCACCTACAACCAATCAACCCTGCCACACATATACTCCCAACCCTGTCACAACTACAGCATATCACCCTGTCACACCTACAACATATTACCAACCCTTTCACACCTACAACATAACAGCCATTTATATCACCCTCATTTTTGTTTTCTGCCTCACTACAGTCATATCAACCCCAGTTTAGTTTTCTGCCTCACTGTAACACTGCTTCACAATGACATTTATCAATCTCAATTTTCAACCCTGTCACACCTATGAACATATTAACCTCTCACAGTTTGGTTTTTACCACCAATGTCACACCTTAACATATCTCAATTTACCCTGTCACATTAACATTTATGTATATCTACCTTGTCACATCTACAATATATACCCATTAACCCTGTCACACATACAACATATACCTATCAACCCTGTCACACCTACAACATATACCTATCAACCCTGTCACACCTACAACATATACCCATCAACCCTGTCACACCTACAACATATACCCACCAACCCTGTCACACCTACAACATATACCCATCAACCCTGTCACACCTACAACATATACCCACCAACCCTGTCACACCTACAACATATACCCACCAACCCTGTCACACCTACAACATATACCCACCAACCCTGTCACACCTACAACATATACCCATCAACCCTGTCACACCTACAACATATAACCACCAACCCTGTCACACCTACAACATATACCCACCAACCCTGTCACACCTACAACATATACCCACCAACCCTGTCACACCTACAACATATACCCACCAACCCTGTCACACCTACAACATATACCCACCAACCCTGTCACACCTACAACATATACCCACCAACCCTGTCACACCTACAACATATACCTATCAACCCTGTCACACCTACAACATATACCCACCAACCCTGTCACACCTACAACATATACCCACCAACCCTGTCACACCTACAACATATACCCACCAACCCTGTCACACCTACAACATATACCCACCAACCCTGTCACACCTACAACATATACCCACCAACCCTGTCACACCTACAACATATACCCACCAACCCTGTCACACCTACAACATATACCCACCAACCCTGTCACACCTACAACATATACCCACCAACCCTGTCACACCTACAACATATACCCACCAACCCTGTCACACCTACAGCATATACCCACCAACCCTGTCACACCTACAACATATACCAATCAATCAAATCACATCTACAAATGTAAGGGTCCAAATTTCTGTTCTTAATGTTGTATGAGGTCGGTTGACTCAATCATCTTCACACAGGTAATGTGGATTCCATTGCTAAATAGGAAGTGAATTGGTATGGTGACACCAGTCTGGCCACATTGACCCCCCTCCCCCCCAATTATCCCCCTTCATCTTGAATATTTTGTATTTCTCACACAATAAACCTCACTACTTCATTTCAAGTCAAAAGGAATGACAAGTATAAAATATAAGCTTGTTTTGCAAATGTTGTGAAATAAATAATAAAAAAAAAAAAAAAAAAATAACATACCTTGATGGTAAGTTTGTTACAGACAGCTTTCTTGAGCCTCATCCATGTAGGAAGATCCATGAGGTCCATAAGAATAGCTTCATCAAGTTCCAGGTTAGATAACTCTCCTTCTCCACGTAACGTGCTCAAGTTTATCTTGTCTGGAGATAAGTTCTTAGTAAACCTATGAAATAGATCAAATGTATAACATTAAATATCCCCACCAATCTCCCACTCAAAACAGGTATGTTTATATACACATCACTTTCTACTCAGAGTGTGTATCATATCATCACATCATTCTCGATGATATTATGCAGTGGCCGGATATAAATTCTCGTCCTTTAAGCAGATTAAATATGATTGTTGTGGATACAGAGAATGCTCTTATCTATCAGAGTATGTTTAATCATCTTTGATTTACTCACAGTAGCGAAGCATGTATCGTCCCTCTCACAACATTTCTATTCAAAACTACTATATACATACACATCTATGCAGTAATCTTTATTTTAGTAATTTTTACACCAAGAGTATTATAGGAAGATTACCCAACAGGAACTGAAATGAATTTAAGTTCCAAGAAAAGTAAAACTACATCAGAGATTAAAATAGAGGTATAATGTATTGATAGTACCAATTGTAATTCTTAAGCATTATCACTATCTAGACATGTAGTAAGTTTGAATTGCGGCTTCTTCATTTGCAGTCTTCCACCTTTCTCAGATTTCTTCTATTGTAGATTTGACATTTCTGTCACTCAACATCCTATTTATTTTCTTTTCTGAACTGACACAGATTTTATCAATATGGTCATTCTTGCTGTTTAGTCTTTTGTTTTGTGTCTAAAGCTGTAAACTAAAGTAACTTGACTGTGCATTTTCAGCTTTAAACTCAATTCCAGGATCAATTTTCATAGAAAAACACAAGTTTCCCATTCTGCTTCTCAACCTTTTCATTCTTTCACAGTATTTGTCTAGGTATTTGATAGAACTTATTGTATTCATTCTAATAGCAACGAAGACAATTAAAAATTTCAAAGTACAGGCGCTAAGGCTGATCATTATTGGTAAAAGGCACAAAAACTACAAAGAAATTTTCAAAAGGAATTATGGCGTTAATAAGAAAAGAATTTCAAACTCAATAACTTTCAACACTATAATTTCCGTGTTAAAACCAGCTGATGGCATTGGCTCTGTATTTTTTGGCAAATTTCAAACTCATTTTCAAATGACAGTACTAATGAATATTTATGATTATTTAATCATACCACTAAGAATAAGATACATAGATGCAGGTAAAGCATGTTGGTATCTATAAAAACAACAATCTGTCCCTGATTCAACCCTCATTCATCAATCCCTTTGGTATTCAGATGAGGGATCAGTGATACCAGTAATGGCAAGTTATCCATCATACCAAACACTTCTAGTCCGTCTGAACCATATTAAATAAATACCGTTGAGCCAATTCAAATTATATGAATTATGACACTGAAAATGAATGAGAATTAAAACGATCAGATTTGACATTGCCCGAAATCATGACCACGTGTCCTAACATGCAGAGACATATAATGCAGATGGTATATATAGTATGTACTTGTAGCAAGGCAGGAAACTACCCATCGGTAATATCATTTCTTCATAAAAATCATATGTCAATTAAAATATGGCACATGTACGGTACATGATAATCAACTGTTCAGATATTACAGGTTTTATTTTGTTCTTCATCATGTTAGATATTGCACTGAAGAAACCATATTAAATGTAGCCAGAAAAAAGTACATGTGATGTCTGCTTGTGTATTGCCGGAAGTTACCGCTGACTTACCGGTACGCAAAGTGTAGATTGAGACTTAAGACTACCAATTAATGTTTGTAAAAATCTCTATGACCCCAACGATTATTTATTTAACAGAATAAATTAGGACAGTCTTGATGTGATTCTCTCAACAAGTAGTGGTGAAGTGACAATACACATGCCAACATCCTGTGGTCCATACATACATATATATATACAACTGTATATCTATATATATATATGCATACTGATATATTTAGATTTATAACTTTGTATTTGTTTTTTTGTTCTATGTATGTGATGTTATTTATGTAATATTTGTCTTCATAAAGGGGCAGGTTGCCTAGAAAATTTGACAATTCGCTTGTCTGTACTGTCGCTATCATTTCTTTGATCATATATCTATTCCAGTAATATGCATCCAAAGAACATTTGTTTGTTACGATCCAGTACCAATATTGGACCATACTGTCGATATTACTTACTAGATTCAATATACTGATATATATATATATATATACAAGAGTTGGGGGCCTCAAGTTGTGTCAGCTTGCACGAGCATGTTGTGACAGCAAGATATGAAAGAATTTACACCGATAAATGCTAATTAGGTGACATGTATGTGTAAAATTTGGCACTATCAATTGCTTACGATGGTCATTTCAAGCCTGCTACCCACAGTGTTTAACATCATGACCACATAGAGTGATGATTGTGATGCCAAAGTCTTTAGTTATACCTGATATTTGAAACAACTCAAATTGTAAGTGAAACAGGACTCAAAAGGGTTCAAACTGTCACTAGACAGAAATTTTTTTCTTGAAAAAGTCATGTCTTTTTATACTACCTGCTTAGTCAAACTCATTGTAGGTCTCATATATATACCACTAAAGTATTTACTCTATATCCTGTAACAGGACTAAAGACAGAATTTAATAGTTGTCATTTCTTCCAGATTATTTAACATGAAGAAAACAAAGGTTGCTAAAGGGTATATTTATCTGTAAACTGTACACATAGTTATTATCACAGGGGGATAACTTCACGATTTCAAAAAAAAACTGTAAGCGAGGGGATTTGCATATTTCACCCATATGTATGTAATATGTCATAAATTCATGTGCATGGGCTAAATTTTTGCAGCCGAATTACTTCAGCGTATTTAATGTGAATTTCCAACATGCGTAAATTTCCATGTTCACAGTATATAATCATCAAGACCAAATGTTGATTTAAGTGCTTAAAATCATTTGGATGTAACATAGCATAAGAGGCCACAGGTTGGCTGATTTGGTATCTGACGTTATTCAGGGCTCTCGATCTGCCAGATTTGGGGGCCGAATTGTCCCATTCCAAATGCAAAATAGTATCTTTTTTTCCCAATTTAGACCCCAGATTTTCACAATTCTAAAGAAAACGTCGCTAAGGGCCCCGGGCCCCAGTCCCAAAATGGGGTGTGAGAGCCCTGTTATTGTACCTCCCAAGCAGCGATTCTTTGATGTTCATTTTGCACTCAAATAAGAGTTAAAATAAAGATCTAATTATATCTCTGTTTATAGTTTAACCTTATTACAACTATGTACACTGACAATTTTGGGATTATCATCCTATCCAAATATAACCTAAATAACCATTTATCACAAAAAAAAACAACTCCTAGGCACAGTCCATGGCAGTGTTGATCTAGCTTTCAAATATGATGCTTTTAATTAAAAACACAAATGGATCTAATATAAGATGATATGAATACTAGCATAGATTAGAAAAGCAATTCTCTGCATATATGCATTTTGTTTTTATATCAACCAAGCCTATTTATATATCTATAGTGGAGACTTTTAACTTTATGTTCCATCGGTTTTATTTAGAAGATAATTACTTATCCATTTTTTGCAGGAAACAATTTTGATTTCATCACAGATCTGTGGTTAGAAATTAATCGAGCCCTTGCACAAACATCATGTGTAACTAAAATCTGAACTTTGAAAATGTGACAGTCAGCATCAAGTAAATCACCGGTGATAAGTTAGAGGTTACACATAACCTGTTTAAAGTTTGTTGGCATGGTAATATCTTACATATTGTTGGAGTAGGGCTGAATAGACGATTTTTGACTCGCAGAGTTATGAATAGAATATTATTAGAGACCAAGCGATTATTAGAATGAGTATAGTATGTGAATTTTGTGTTCTTCTTTTGGATTGTTTAAGGATCCCTACACATTCTGTGTAAATATAGATGATTATGCCTTAAAACTGTACTATTATTGCCTCTTTTCTTTAGTAATGAAATAAAGAGTGTTAAACATATCATTTAACATGTTGAGATCTATAAATATATATATACAAAATGACCAGCGTTACAAGCTCGTGTTGGTCAGTCACATGTTATTTGACCAATACTGGGGATAACAAGTCATGTATCTATAACATACTTTTAACATGTTATTGACTTAATAATTCACTTCTCTTGTCTGCAGGGTCCAGAACATTAATGCTTCAAAATCGTAATTCAATTAAATTACTATAATTTTACTTACTTAGACAGATGCTTGAGAATCTGATTTTTTAATATAGATGCCATTTTGTCCTTATAATTTCTTCATAAGACAGTTATCAAGCAATCTCCATAGTGATCTTCTTTCCGTCCGCTGATTTCTGTTTTTCTGTGGCCATGATTGTTTCGCTTACATCAAAACAAATAAAAATTAATCAGTTCTACTATTTGTATGTATTTTAATTTTGTTTATAGAATTTATGCCTAATAAAATTTAAGATAATAATATCGAAGTTTTAAAGAAATATCTAGGCGGAATCGTTTCAAGAGAAAAATATTTTTATGGATACAAGCGATCTCCGATATAAGGGTACACGCCCACTTTGTATTTAGGGGCCCTTAAAGGAGAAATATTAATCAAACATCCTGTACACAAATAAAGATGAGGTGTGTAAGTGAATGCAAACGTTGTTAAACCTATCGATATTTCTTCGCGGGAAAAATCACCAAAATCTTACAGCTTCCCAATACGTACCATCTCAGATATTGTATAAAAGATACACGTTTATAATCAGACAAAGTAAAGGCAGATATGCTTCGTCCTCCTAGGATTCGTCATTGATGCTATGGAATTAAATAGTCAAAATCGGTGTGGGAAAAAAAATCAAAATTAAGATAGGAAGGTGCACAAGCCCATAATTCAAACCTTTTCATCAACAGCTGTCCTGGCTAATCAGATTTCAAAGGATTACTTCAGTTTCACTAATTACTATTGCCCGTCTTTCAGAACATTTTACGTTCGTTTTCTATCCCGATATTTCTAGGATTAGGGATGTGTAAAAGATACGATACACACCTCATTAGAATTTATATATTAGACATTGTAACACAATTGACGAAGGATGACAAATTTTGACTCCTGCCCTGTCCGGGCCTCGAACCCCGGTATATGGCATCACAAACCCTTTTCTCGGGGAGTGACGCTAAAAGAAAATCTGCGATCACCCATATATGCTCAAATGCTATTGTACTGGTAGATATTAATTAATTTAATTTATTTTTATTTGAATCACCAACCTTCAAAAGCCGGTTTAAGACATATTTATCTATTTAACGAGTTTAACGTCCACTGTAACGCTAAGGCCCTTCAGTCGTTCGGTCTTTAATCGGACGAAACCAGCTTAAGATGTTTTAGTTTGTTATAATGGGCGTTCGGCGTCCATCTGAAGGGAATATCGAAACACTTTACACTGTAGTCTGCGACTTTATCTTTGTTTTAAGTTTTTAAGTTTGTGATGTAACTTTTGTAATGTGTCTTGATAATGGCAAAGATATATATTTGACAATTTACTAGTTCGTAATGTCGTTAGCTCCGATTGGTCATATATATGTGTTATCTGTAGCCGAGATCTAAAACAGAGTGTCAAGATTTTAATAATATGCTTGTGATTTACCACCAGGGAATTCCACTATAAGATAAGATGCTGTTAATTTAGACAGGATAATTCGCCGCTCAACGCAATAAGCCAAATATATCTGTACGTGGTATGGGGGAAATAAAACCACGGGATATTATTAGCATTCAACAGGGAGTCAGAGGCGAAGGAAAGGGGTGACTATAGTATAGTGATACATAAAATTACATTTCACTGAAAACCAAAATTAATTTTACAGCATGCCGACATGATATCACATTTAACCGCCACACGAAAACTAGCATCTGCAATCGCGAGACTCAGTGTTCGAGGGGAGGTAATTCCTGGACAAACTATTGCATTCTTGACATACGCATTCTTGTGGAAATTTATATAATATTGAAAGTGACGTGAACAGTAAAAGATACAGTACTATGACTGAAAGTTAAACTTAAACACGATGAACATATTTCATCACTTCTACCAATTTTAATACAGAGGTATTTTATAATAAAAAATAAACCTTATTCTTTTTTCTGATATCCGTTAAATTTGAACGAACGAATTAGAATAAACTTCATTATTCACTCCATGCGTGTGTCAAATTCAGCATAAATGTTGATTTCTCTCAACTGTAATGCGTTTCTATATTTTAACTGTGGGTCGAAAGAAGAAGCCTAATTGATGAAATTCTCAGTCGCTTAATAAACATTATTTCATGTAATAATATTATCAATATTTGGTCTAAGTGGAAGTGCGTGAGGGGTCTTATTGCGAGAGGAAACCGGAGTACCGTAGAAAGCACACGTGGTCGGGTAGGTGACCCCCTAGCTTTTCAAATCCGTTTGAATAATCAGCACGTCCAGGACGTCTAGTACAATGTAGGCGAAAGGCGAATACATTACCACTGCGCCACCCGACCACCCTGGATCACTCATAACACTTTATAGTCAAATTTTACTATTTCAGTCTGATATAGCCGTAGTCACCCTGTCTTCTAATGATATACCGCATACTACACATTGTATCCTCCTCAGATCCTGTTCAACACGCTCTCAGTCAAATATTAACTATAACGGCGGATTTGCGTCATTCGTTATTTCGTCTATTCCCCTCGAACTTACGACGATAATTAAAAATATGAATTCTTGTTATTTCGTCTTTTCGCTCCGAGAAGACAAAATAACGAAATGGTACAAATCATGATCGGCCAGCCTAATACAAACAAGGCGTTATAACGAATAACTTTATGCTTATGTAACAACTCGTACAATTTAGTTCCCAAATTATTTATAATTTATTATCTTGTTTAGCCGTGATAACATTTGCCGATATTGTGATATTCTTATTTACATGTTCTTGTCCTTTCATCAATCTTGGTTTACAGTCTTTATTTAATGTATCTAACAATCAATCTGTGTTCAGTTACTCACACATTATATTTAACTATGGATTTTTCTATAAATAAATGTCAACGCTCAATGAAGCTAAAATCTTTCATGGTTTGTTCATTGTCTGATTACTCAATAGGAAATCCGAAATGAAACACATGTCATAAAATCGAATGCTTATTCCTATTGTCAATTAACTAATATATCGATCATCTTTAAAATACTGGTGTAATCATCTTAAGATCTTTAGCTGTATAGTGGAGAAATGGATGATATTTTCACCGTAGTGCACTGTAGACATCATAGTTACTGCAATTTCTATAGTTGTGCACTACCGTGTTCACTATGTGTGCACTTAAAGGTGCACTAGACACCAAGTTTATTTTGATCCCAACTATACTTTTCAATACTGAGTACCGGGCCAAGATGATTAATGAAATGAAGAAACTATATGATAATGGTGCAATTTGGCTGTATTGTGACGTCACAATTCTCTTGTCAGCTGTTCCCGACATTTTCGACTGTTCTAATTAGTCGTCGATTCACAATGATAAAAAAAGATGTAGTTTCCGCTCGATATAACTGGGTACATTTTGCTCAGAATGTTAGTTGGTGATGTAAATATAAGTCAAAATTTGTATTTAAGGTTTTCCGTCAAATCAGTAGATATGAGACAATAACTGTTCCTAATAACTTGTGTTGTAACCAGGAAAGAATGATCGCCGTCATTTGATTTGACCAGTTGATTTTTCTACAGTAAAGTTTTATTGTGATGCATGTGCATTGACCGTAGGACGGCCCGTCTCGATTTAAAAATATCTGCCTATGCTACACCTAACTTGAATGCTGACGAACCAATTCTCCACACAAAAGAAAGCGTCCGTATTATTTGTCCAGCTAAAAATTGGGATGCAGTTGAAATGGAACTTTTCTTTCATTTAATTTTTTCCGGTTTTGGGTATTCATGTTATACCCAGATACAGGTTAAATACGTCTCTGGTTATATCATAACAGGGAAAAAGTCTTCCGAAATCAAACTTCGGGGAAAATGTCCTTTCCCTTTTTCTTCGTTCCTTCAAACAACGAGATAAATAATAAGGAAAGATATAAACAGTACATTAGGTAAAACCGACCGCCTTAGGAAAAGAACCTGTTAACAAACAAACAATTTTGCTTACCCAGTTAATGATGTAAACCATACATAATCGTAGTTACACGATTATCCCTAAAGAGACCCTCCAATATTTCTCACCCGGATATGACATCATGCTTCTACTTTCAGACAGGAAATGGATGTGCCTGAAATGTGAGTGTCTCGCCGAAATATGCAAGGTGACAAACAACGTGCATGTTTTCAAAGGTAATGTTTCTCTTCTATCTGGAATATTTATTTCAATGAAAATATGCTTCTCTAATAGACAGGTTCATAAACAAAGCCAAGATAACTTCAGTATGAAGAAAACTACACGAAAACCGCTATGTTTACGTTCTGTTTACATTCGATACTCCTCTCGGACTTTCATATTGTAACACGTGCTTTTGACATCCTTTCGTCATTTTCATAAATAGAGAACCTTTCAGAATGTTACCCTTTTTAATCACATATTGTTAAGAATGTGATAATTTCGACTTTTCTTGTTTTTCTCTTTACATATTTTATGATTTAGTTCCACTTTTTTCAACGGTAAGAAATTTCCTGAACATGAAAACTAGGTCTCCTGTATCAAATTTCGGCATTGTTTCAAGACATTCCATTGTCATTTATTCATGTTTTATATATTTGCCTCATGTCATTTGTCAGATAAAGAATGTTGGTGTCTGGTTATGAACTAAGACATCATTATTAAGCAATATGAAGTAACTAAACCACAGATATACACTTCTGTATCTAGCTATAGCATTGATCTGTCAGCCGATGAAGAGAAAATGTATTATAATTAAAGGAATGTCAAATTTGTTCAATATCTTAATACTTTATTACTTAGATTGTGACACTAATTATTGTTGAGAGCATTTATTTTGCACAATTTATAAATCAAGAAAATGTCTTCATGTAGCGTTATACAAATGCCCTTACTCCTAAAACCTGAATCAGAACAGGTGTAGAAGTTTAGGTTACTTTAAAGAACAGGAACCAAATTTGTAATGATGTTCTCAAGTTATGACATCAATTTGGAATGGGACATGATGGGACAGGATAGGCCATTTAAGAAAAAAAAAAGTTAAGGACATGATTTTGTGCTGTCCATCATCTGTTGGCTGTGATTGGTTTGTGTGCTGTGATTACATTGTACCAAAATGTACAACACCTCTTCTCTTTGTAATGTCACTTCAAATATATAAAAAAACTGGGTAAAAAATTGTACCACATGTATATTGTTTTATGTTCTAGACGTTTCAGTATGGTAAACCTTCAGTCAATTAGAGCGATAAATATTGTTAAACCTGTTAGAATTTGTGAAAAAATTAAAAAAGTTGAATCATCAGAGTCGAAAAGTCCGAAATCAAGTCAGAGTGTTTAAAAACGTGATAGCAAGGCAGGGAACTATCGATTATTAGAGAAGAAATATATTGATTATAATACGATAATCGTTTGAACATGTTAATTAATTCACTAATGGATATCCCAACAAAGAAACCATAGATAGTGGGCTTTTCAAATCCCCCTATGTCTGTGGTTCATCGCTGTTGGTCAGTCAACATGTTTCATTATTGCGATTTTTTAAAAATATTGGATGGATCATTCTCAAATTTCATTTGTTGGTTCCCTTAAGTCCCTAGGTGTGTCCATGTGATTTTGAGACATACCAGGAAAATAAAATCCCTGAGTGGCCATCTTGGAATTGATGAACAAGTTTTGGTATCACTATTTCTTGAGAATATTGGATGGATCATTCTCAAATTTTATCTGCAGGTTCCCCTTGGTCTCTAGTTGTACTGATTTGACTGATTTGAAAAAGCAAAATGGCTGACAGTTGACCATCTTGAATTTGACAGTTAAAGATAATTATCACTCTTTCTAAAGAGGAATTTTCAAATTTCATATAATCAAGAGCAAAAACAGAGGAAAGAGGAGAAAAGAAAGATTTATCTTTTAAAGAGCAGATAAAGTGATGGTGGGTGCCGAGATCTCTCTGGGATCTCTTGTTCTTTCTTGCTTGTCCCACCCATAATCTGTGCAGAAGCGACTTTCAGAACAACTTTGATGATAAAGCACAAAACAGGATGATAACAGGAAGGTTGTTATCGTTCAATATTTATTCACAAAAAGAATGGTCTGTAGTTGCCTTTCCTCTTCATGGATACATACTCATAACTGTCAATCATCCAGGATTTTGTGGAATTTGCTCTGCCCCACAGAAGTTCCTGTTGGTGGTAAATCTGCTTTTACAATATGACTGTTTCTGTGGATTCAAAAGATTATCTACAACCTACAGTATATTTATTTAACAGAACTAATACATATGATAATGGCTGTTTAGGTCACCATAGATACAAAGTTTCAAGTGTGTGATTGTCATTGTCTTTTTTTCTGTTGTGTTCATCTGTTAACAATTGTCATTTTTGACTTCTTTTCAAAAACCTTAGATTCAATTAATTTTAATGGCATTCTAATAAACCTTTCATTTAATACCTTGCGAAATCTTAAATTTCATGTCTTTGATGAGAAAATAAAATGAAATTATGTTTTGTTAAAAAAGATTCATAACAACAAATCTCCACATAGTCCTGACAAACCCATGTGGTAGATGCAACCAAAAAGCTAAAAACCACAAAAATATAGTGGTAGCCTGGAAGAGGTCATATTAAGTAGAACTTAAAAGTTCTTCTTCATTTCCATTAGCGATGGAATCAAATGCTCATCATTTGTCAATTATTGTCTTTGTTATCTTCCAGTCTCTTTCTGATAGATATTAATGTTGTATGTGTGAAAAAGCTGGTTACAAAATATTTATAACTTAAGACTATCAAAATCAATTGGATGGCAATACATAACATGTGCTGAAGCTCTCAACAACCAGTATAAGTGATGGCATTGTTCATTGTACAAATCCTCATAAAACTGTTGAATTATTTTAAAACAATAATCGCTTGTATTTTTACATTACACTTTGAAACTCAATTATATTTGGCCTTTGCATTTTTGTGTTGATGTAAGAAAATAAAGTTTGGCAAAACTGGAGGTGCAAGAATTTAAAAAGCGGGTGATAAGCCCTATATAATATTACAGGTATTTGTATTACCTTTTTTAGATGATCTGAGACAAAGTCTTTTGGTGATCTAATGTGATTGCATTACATAACATAGTAGAATGAATTGAGTCATGGATGGAAGGGTCTTAAACTAATTTACCAAAATTGTGGATTTCATGATCCGAGGGTCCAAGGTCACACTTCCCCTTGGGGAGAGGGTAAAGTTTACTACCGTTTATTTAGGAAAATTACATTTTTGAGTATAATTTGTTCAATATTCAATGAAAATATTCTAAACTTTTTTTTGAAATATAAACATAAGGTTGATAGCTTTATGGTAGGCACACATTGATCCCGGATGACCTGGAGGTGCTGATGGATGGGACGAAAAAGGGGGTCAAATTGACTTATATCTCAAAAATCTTCTCATCATTCAAATATTGTGGAAACAAATGTTTGTGAGTTGTGAATATTATTACCCCAGGGTCTCACACTTCCTCCTGGAAATTTCTGTTTTGTGACACTTGAATGCTAGTACTTAAAATGTATTCTTACCGTCTTCATAATCAATATTGAGTATCTCAGGTTGACCGTCATGGCCACTATGCCTCTTGTTTTCATAAAACATTTCTCATTTCTATATTTCACACCATGGCTACATTTAAAAAATGTCCTGCAGTTTTCTGGGTCTGGTGAAGACATATTGGCTGCTCTGATGTTCTATTTATAGCAATGTATATTCCAGTTATGCAATTTGTACCTGTGGTTGTTTTCAGAACAAAAATCTTCGTCTGCTTGTGTTATGAATAATTCAACACTCATTAATGTTATGATATTGATAAACAGGGGAGACACATTGACATGTATAGCGTTAGCAGACAACGCCAGGCGTTGAAAACAAATAATTACAGATTCGTATTTATAGAGTATTCAGGTTACTGACATACTACGATAAAATCTAAAATAATTATCACAAATAACAACAGATGGAAGAGATATGGAAATGTCATGATGTCATTGTAATTAACAAGAAACAAACACATATTGTAAATAATGATTTCTCGTCCTTAAAAGGATTTCTTTTGTATTAATAGGAATCAATATAAAAGCGTGGTTTTTGTTGTTATAGGGTATCAATCAATGTCGTAAATTACTTACAAGTGTCCAGACAACAATGATCAAGACTGGTAATTGTAAGAAAATTATTGCAACGAAACACTATTTCTCATTCCATAGCATGCATTTAATCAATAACTCATGTACGTTGTATCAGTATCAGGGGGGATAACTTGTACTAGCCTGCACCAATGATACATATTTCACCTGGCTGAAAATAAAAATTATTTAAAATTTACTGATAGCTTTCTTTCTACATCAATGTCTTCAGCTGACTGTTTTAATATATATATATATATATATGTGGACAGGGAGATTCAGTAAGAAAGACAAATTCTGTAATCCCTATCTTTGTGAACGTTGTCATGTACCACGGAATACATGTATATTGGGTATAAGAATAATTTCATTGTCTTGATCTACTAGTGATCATTCTGTTTCTGGGTGGTTGGATGGTGCGATGGTAACGCCTTTCAGCTGACGGTCCGGGGTTCGATTCCTGGAGTAGAAGTGAAAGGGTAGCTCATCAGCTGTCTGAACATTGTAGTTTTCTCCCAGGTACTCCAGTTTCCCTCCACAGTAACACTCCTTACATCTAGGCCAACAAAAGCAATAAATGTATGTTGATATAACTTATTTCCCAATTGTTGTAAGATAAAGTTTATTTTCATATATTATGATCAATACAAATTAATATAGAAGTAGAGGGAAAGTATAACAGCCAGACTAGTCCTGCCATTCAGTCCCATAAACTTTGGGCTACAGGCCAGATAACATAACTGTGTTACATTGATCCTAATTAAGTGATTCACTGCAAATGCATACTACATTTCTTACTCTTTCTGTTTTTATCATAAAAAGAAACAAAACAAACAGTGTCATCAACGTACCTGATTTTGTCAGGTCAACCTGTTGTTGGCTATATCATGACTTTGTCAAATCATTAAAAATGCTAACTATTCAATTTTTGGATATAACATATCTGGTTGTTAAAATAACTTTCAGTCACAACATAGAGCATCATATAAATACATACAGATGTGATAGAATTGATTATAAGTTTTTACCTTAAGACCTTTTAGAATACCTTTTCACCCTAGATTTCGTAGTCCATGACTAGGTATTATTTGGCGAGACGTTGGCAGCACTGGATAAGTTTTCACCTTCCACAGGTATATTCTGTTGGATATTAAATGGAATCAAAAAGGTAAAAAGAGTGATAGCCAGGCTGTGCTTAAACCTGAACAGTCTTGGAAATTAAGACAGTGAAAAAGATTTAAAATCTTGTAAACTTGTGAAAATTTTAACTTGCAAATCAAACATAGCACTACATATTAATTGCTATTAGTTACACCATAACAACTCATTAAGGAATTTGGTTACAGAGGAAGCTTTGCTTTCAAGTTCCTATACTACATTTGCGTGAATTTTGAAATTTGTCTTTATTTTCTATGCTGTAAAATTATATATTTTTGGGGTTCTTAATTTTTGTGGTTTTTTGAACATAAAACATCATTTCATGGAAATTTGATTATGTGAATAAATATAGCTCTGTAAAATATTTGTATTAATTATGACCGTTGGTAGACATAAGAAGACTTATATTTAGAGTACTCACAAAATGAATGAAAATAAATCCCCAACAAAAATAATTTCTTTTACAATAATACTTCATATTTTTAGAGACAGGATGATAAAATGAACAACATATCAGGATGAAAGTGTATTATCTACAACAGGTACATGGTAATTAATATTTTTTTGAAAGTGATTGGTCATGTTTTAAATTAATGGCAAATCATTAAAAATAAAAAAATCCAGATTTGCATTGGAAATTCATATTGTCACTGTGATATATAAACAGGGAAATTTTTGTTTAATAGTCTAGTTTAATTACCCATAAACTAGCCAATGTCGATATTGTTGATGTTATTGCCATAGCATCACATGTCAGGGGAGCTAACTCTAATGAAAAGTTGACATGTAGGAAGATATATATCTAATGTTATTTATTTCAATGTGTTTGATGGCTACCTCATTGAACATCATACAGGAGGCACATCACATGCTATCCACAGTAATTTGGTTTAAATGTGTTGCCCAAGGGCATTACCATGTCAGCATATACCAGGCTTTTTTCTCAGCTTCCTGAGAAACACAAACCGCCACGGGTAGGGATCTTCACCTGAAGTTATGTAGGCCAAGACTCTCACCGACTGTGCTATTGTGGCCCCTTTAAAAGTGATTTTCATCCTAAAACAATACACATGTGGAAATAAAAGTGAAAGTTTTAACCATGAAATAAAAATGTGTTATTATAAATATCACACCTAATGGCATTGTTCATACACATGTCCATAACCCAAAACAGATAGGGAATGTACAGTAGGTTGTTATAGTAAATTTCATTGCATAACTTGTAGAATCTTAAATATACATTCATATGTGTATTAAATAAACAAAAGCCCAGGTGGAAGAAAAAAAACGTGTTTACATGTCAATTTATGTAAAATACAATTTTATTTTATCTACTCTCAAGAAAAGAAGTTTTAATCCTAAGTAATTTAATATCTATGGATAAAATGGGGATGTAGAAAATATTTTCAGTCAAAGGCAGCCAAGAAGTATAAGTTGTCAGTGGCCAGATTTTATTTTTTTAAGAATTGTAAGATAGTTTATTCACGTTTTCCCTGAAGGTGCTGTCCTGGCCGGAATCCAATGGTTCTGCAAGTCATGCAAACAATACATTTATGCCCAAGCACATTGTAAGCTTGGACCCAAATCTGTTGTTATAGATGTATGTATTATGTATGTTTAGGAAATATGATTTACTTTATATTGCAGTGTACTTCACCATGAGATGACATAGCTTGTGACTGTAGTACATTAAGGTACACTTACATTCCAACATGGAGGCTGGGGCCAATGCTGGGGGGTCCTCAGGTAAAGCCCAGTCATCGCCAGCGTCAGCTGCAGCTTCGGCGGCCAAGTCACTGCTTTATCATGACTACGCCAACGATTCGAAGCTGTCCATTTCTCTGAGGCGTTATAAACTGAAGGATCAAGTGGTATGTCCTAACTGTGGTCAGTTCCATGAGCCTCAGGGAACTCATCTGTACGACTACCACCAGGCGGTAGATGAGGACCTCATGTGTCAGATCTGCCTCCAGCCACTGGTCAACCCACTGGACACTCGCTGTGGCCACACTTTCTGTTCACGATGCCTTCACAACTACCTCAAGATCCAAAGCCAGTGTCCTGTGGACCGACAGCGCCTTGAGGACTCGGACATACAGCAATCCAGCATACTAGTCAGGAGGTAAGTCTTACATTAGACTGTTGTCTGCAGGACTGGTCATTTTTGTTCATTCCTCAAATTCCCAGAAAAGTCGGTACGATACGAATCGTTAATTTTTGTGGGGATTTTATTTTCATTCATTTCTAATGTACAATCATAAGTCTATGGGCTGCTAAAATAAGTATAAGCAGATCAATTGTTTATCCACGAACTCAAAAGCCTAGAAAACAGTATTTTTTCAAAAAACCATGAAAACTGAGCACCACGAAACTACCTGATTTGACAGTAAGTGAAGTGTTATTACAGATGTTACTCCTATTTGCTTATGGTAAGTGGTTGTCCGTACAGTGTACAAATCAGTTGTCACATGACTATTTTCTTTCTTTGTATTTTGATAATATTTTGTCATGCAATATGGTGTGTTCGCCCCATAAAAAACTTTCTGTCATTCATAACCACCAAAAAATGTCATTGCAACACAGTTCAGTTCTGATGTTTACATTCCTAACCAGTTTTACCGTCTTATGCCAATACATTTTATTTAAACTAAAATAAACTTTCATCATCTACTTTGTAACCCATCATGTAGAACAACCATTTTGACAGCGAGTTGTTCACCATTTTCATTGCTAGATGTCATTTCCTGTGTCATAAGTCACACTTCTTTCTGGTTAAGCATCAAGTGTTTTTTTTTGACTAGACAAACTTTCATTATGTCTGGAGCCAGGATAAGATTAAAAAACTTGTAAACTTGTATGATTTTAACAAACCTGGTACTTTTGCATACTGGTAATTATAACAGACCTAGAACTATAGTACAATTAAGTAGACCAACACTTATGTAAAATTTTAAAGACCCAATTTTTTTTGTACTACACCTTGTCATTAGAATAATGAAAATTTAAAGTCAAAGGTGAATTTTTTACTCTTGCACTTTGCAAATTTTATTTTAGTTTAAGGCATTTACAAACTTTTCCATTGACATCAGTATCAATAGATGGCCAAGTGTCATCCAGCCATCCTTGTGAGGGTTTTTTACACATGCAACTCAACAAAATCATTGATAAGATTTCTGAAGCAGGAAACATCAGATCGTACCTGAAAACTCTACATTGTCATTTTATGTCATAAACTTAAAAATCAAATCCAAGGTTACCCTTGAAATATTTCTCTGATTAGCCTTAATAATGGTCTCTAAAAAGTATGGCATGTACATGATATACATAAGTACAGGATTCTTGTTTGTAAGGAAAAGTGTTATGTATTATACAGCTAATCAGTATGTTGTGCTTTGTAAGGCTTTAAGGAACTGAAATAAATACTTGGTGCATATAAAGGGAAATAACCCTGTTTGTCCTGGAAAACACACTGGCACAAGTCCACAAATGCATTTGGTTGTCCATCTTCTCGACTCAATTGTAATCTTTACATTTTTTTTATCTGGCTGAATTGATTTTAATTGAATGGAATGGATTTTATCTCTCGCCATGCATGACTGACACTTTCTGTTATGATCATCAAGAACAGTAAATTAAATTTGATGAATTTCCAAAGTCACTAACATTTTGTTGTTTTATCTTCTTTCCTTTATCATTGTTTCGGTGTTTTTTTTTATTTTGGTCGACAGCCTTTGATTTCTTTTCCAGAAAGGAAACAAATTTTGTGATAAAACATATATGAGTATTGATTTAGATTTGAATTAGAACATTTCCAGACAATTTTTGAAAATTGGTTTCTGACTTTGACATTCAATTTTCAACATCCTAATGAGTTTATTTTCTTTAAATTGTGGGTCTAATTTCATTCAGAACAATAAGATGTAGTAAGAATGATATAAAAGTCTATTACAGTATTTGGGTTTGGAAGCCATTGTCTCACACCAGAAATAAAATTTTCATTTTCGCCCACACAATGAATGGCATGCGTTTAATATTTGTGGTTGCTACGTAAACAGGAGCTGATTGTTTTTTGGATCATTATACCTGAATGACTTGACCATGTTAAGTCCCAGACTAATTGTCTTCTTTATAAGATATTTCTAATAAATATCCTATTTTTGAAATGTGCTTTTTAACTCCAGTGTTAGATAAGTTACGTTGCCAGTAATTCATTTTTTTCTAAAGTCTAAAGGTGATTTCTGTATACTTAAATTGTTGGAATCAATTTTTCCTCTACTAAACACACACGTTATCTCTAAATTTATATTCACCGCTATTGTCTCCCATATTAAGCGTCTGTTATTCATAAAAGAACTTATATTTATGTCTTGCAGTTATTTTAGGTCACTGGAGACAAAGTCTTATGGTGACCTATTACAATACCTTTTTGTTTGGTTTCCTCCGTTGTACGTCCATTAACTTTTTGTCATTTAGAATTGTGAGTATAAAATGACAGTTCAATGTTATACACGTATTGGGCCTGACTGATCCCCAAGGACTTATGGGTATAGTCAAAAAGGGTCACATTGACTTAAATTTCAAAAATATTCTCTATAGGCAAATATGGTTGAATCAACTACTTTTTAAGTATGAAAGAGTTGAAATTGCTTTACTAAAATGATAAATTATGTGACCCCAGGTTCTCACATTTCCAATTTTAATTTGGTGTGATCATTGGTGTTTCGCGTATTGTGTTTTACAGTAAAAAGACGACATCTACTGATAATAGAAGTTTACTTCACAATATGCTCAATAAAGTTGTGGACACTAGAGGATATAATGTTCAAACGATTATAATACAACAATGTGCGAATATCCAATTTGAAATGTGACAAAATGACAGAGCGAGTTATAACGATCTTAATATATTTGATATGTGGTTGACAGCTAGTGACATTTTACCAAGTAAAAAATACTTCTGAGTTGCTATCACATTTCATTCCGTCAAAAATCATTCATTTCTTACAGGAAGTGAAAATGTACATGAAAGTTTATTTTTTTACCTGTAATTCATCACGAAACTCTTGTGAGCATAGGTTTTTTTTAGTGACAGAATGAACGAAAATTTTATGGATTTAAAAAAAAAATTGGTTTTCTTTTGCATAGCATTCTATGCCACAAGTTATTGACAAAAGATTGCATCCCACAAATCTATGTTTCATATAACTAAAAACGTAAGAAGACGTTAATTGTATCATCACCAAAGTATAACTCCTAAATATGTAAGAAGTTTCAGTTTGAACTGTGTCGGTGTCCTGATGATATTTATTTTTGTTTCTTGATACTTAAATGTGTCCTCAGACTCGAATTTGGTTGTCACAAAATGCTTAATAAAGACTTGCACAGGGACATTGGAGAATGTGAGATTTCACTTGGTGTTATCAAAATATAACAATCTGTGCACAGTTACACACAGTTTGATATGCGAGAAAATGACAATTTTATAATGATTTTAGTATTGATTACAGGCAGTATTCTGGTAAATTACAAATGACATGTTCATGAAGATCAGGTCACTGACGATGATGAATACTTGTAAATTGTATGTCCAAGCACTTTTCTCATCTTCATTGTTGATATTAATGTTTGAAGTCCACAAACTTTGAACACAGCCGTTCTGTAAAACATCCTCAAGTCGGTGGCAATTGCGGAAAAAGAAGTGGAAAATGCACAGTAATATAACAATGAAAGTTTGTGTACAATGACTTAGTCAAATAAATACTTTGTAATTCTTTCTCATGGTGAAATGGTTTTGTTGTGTTCATATATAGATATGTACATATATACCCAAAAAAACCTATACTTTAAACGTCACTTAACCATGCCAGGTTTAACTACATCAAATCTGGGTCCTTGTTAACAGAGCAAATTTCGACAAAGTGGGGTACAATACCAGTTCTTTGCATGTAATGGCATTAAGACCAAAATAAGTGAAAAAGGTTGTGTTTTTAGTTTCATGTTTCTCCATAAATCAAACCGCATTTATGTCCCAAATATTGAAAGTTTTAGTTCAAAGCACTAATCAGCCCATTAAATGCTGAAAAAAATTGTAATTTTATACACGTTTTCAATAGACGATGCTTAAATTCTGACCAGCTGAAAGCAAATAATGTGAAGTTATTTTTATTTTATTTCATCTCATTTATTTGCATTTAACAATTGAATATGTTCAGTAATTAATTATAATGAAAAGAGTATCTTCAAATAGGTCAGGGACTTTCAGAAGTTTTTTTTAATGTTTGATGTATACTTAACGTCCATATATGGTATGCATGTATATGGTATATGTATGTTGTGCTGTCTTTTGTGGTTCTGTAAAGTGTGTATTGAGATTTTGTAATCTATAATGACAGGTAAATTGTCACAGGAGTCAGATGAATATGACATACAAATGTACCTTCAATATTAATGAATGAACTTCGGATAATATGTAACGGAAAGCATGTACAAACCTTGAACAATTCTTTTTAAAGAATTTGTCTATAAGATTATTTCGTCAAGACGTTCTGTGTCATGGTAACAGCAGCATCAGAGTGTACATTATGTATATTTTCTTGGTAGTTTTTGTTACAGATATTAAACACTTTTGACCAAGAAATGTGACACCATCATTACAGACTTAAAATAAGAAATGTTTAAGTAAGAGACCAGTAACACAAGGAATGAAAAGTATTTGCTACGACAGTGTCCTTGTCAAGGTGATTGATATATGTCTCTTTTTTTTAAATCTCTGTTATTACCGAAACCCATCTACTGCAAAAAGTGTTTTTCGATCACCTTCCCCCACCCTCTTCCTATAGCTACTACTAAATGGCATGTTTATAAGCTTATCCCATTTACATTGTGTTAACATTGATAAATGTGGCACACTTAATCAAGTCATGATCAATCTCATTCAGGTCCTTCCGTTGGTCTCCATGTTTCCTGTATGAGCTTTTGAAAACAGACCGACATCATACATGTACATACGTTAAAATACCTCTCATTTTAGGAAAGAGAATTCTCGTAATTTGCTGATTTTTCAAAATGTCGCATTTTATTTAATTTTACTAGATAATTTACTTTAGATTATTGTAACTGTTAGACAGGGAGGTACAAGCCTAATGTACGTATTCCACATCTCTGCTGTTTTATAAGTCAGTTATTTGGCCAGTTTTATATTACGTTTGTTCTGAATTCTGATTTATTTGTATGAAATAAGAACTTAATCATAAATCGTTTTGCATCAGAAATGATATAAATGATTACAAGATGTACATAACATATCTTCATTTCTGGCCAGTTCATGTGTTTTGTACAACCCCTATGGTGGGCGTGGCTACGTTGTTGGCAGCATGGCAACTTTTCCAACCAGTCTTCAGAAATTGTTGCATTGTCCTGTTGCCTGTTGAAAAGTAGAATCTACATGTTGGCAATTAGAGAGAAAATATATTTGAGCAAGGGCTCATAGTCCTTTCTTGCTGACCCATGAAGTTCTGTATATCATAATCACGAGGGCTTCTAGTATCGATAATAATACACAGTATCGTGCAGAAGACTGCAGTTGTCCATGCTAAAAATCATATTTGGTCTGAAGATAACACAGATGAAAATATGATAGGTGTATGTGTATGATGTTGAGACTTTGAAAAAAGATGAGATATGCAGGCTAAACATGGTAGAGTAAAAATAATTTTGAAATATTACAGGACAGAGAATTCATTTCCTGACCACTGTAAATATTTCTGTTTCTCTGAAAGTTGCATGTTTTAATAAGTAATGTTGCTAGCTCTAAAATAAAGAATAGATGTTGAATCTACATATAATGCTGAGTATCCATTTTCTAGGCCAATATCAAATTATCAGTGATGTCAATGTAGTTTAAAAATAGTGAAAGTAGTGTTTTCAGGTATGAGTGGCTACATGTTTTGTTTTCTGTCTGGTGTATGTATCACGATGTAACACACTTATGCTTATAGTTCAATATGTCGCTGAAGACTGTCATTATTTCATGTTTTGCACTATGTCTATAGCATCATTTTTCAGACTATAGATGGATCAGGATAAGAACAGCCCTACTGCCGTCCTAATTAATAGATTTTAAACAAAAAATCACCCAAAATATTACCAGAAAGTTACCTATGTCTTGATTTTTTTCTCTTTTTGTTAAAAAAAAAATTTATATACTTTATTCAACACAGATATTTAGCACCAATTACGCTTTTACGTCTTTTCAAAAATCTTCTTCTCATGATCAATACTGAAATATTGCAGAATCAAATACCCGTCATGGTTTGAAGTGTCGTGAGGTACTTTACTTGGCTCAGACCCTCAGGGGCTGATGGACATGGCAAAAAAGGATCAAAGTGACTGAAATTTTAGAAATTTTCTCAATACCCAAACATAGTAAAGTCATATATTCTTCATGGATGAAAGGGTCTTTAAGGAAGACTCTTCTGTCCCTATACAAAAAGCATCTTTCATTTTCTCCTCTACTTTGCATTCATTCAAATTGTTTCAGATTTGTGTTCACTCAGGGGACCATTTAGGCCCCTAGGCCTCTTGTCTATTAAAAACAAATTTGTACATTTTACACTTTGTAACTTTTGCAATCCCACAACAGTGGTTCAGCATACCATGATACATGTCACAACAGTGGTTCACTCTGTGATGATATGTAGCACAATAGTAGTTCACTATACAGTGTTATGTGTCACAACAGCAGTTCACAGTATGGTGTTATGTGTCACAACAGTAGTTCACTGTACAGTGACATGTGTTACAACAACAGTGGTTCACTGTACAGTGACATGTGTAACAACAACAGTGGCTCACTGTACAATGACATGTGTTTCAAAAACATTGGTTCACTGTACAGTGACATGTGTTTCAAAAACATTGGTTCACTGTACAGTGACATGTGTAACAACAACAGTGGCTCACTGTACAGTGACATGTGTTTCAAAAACATTGGTTCACTGTACAGTGACATGTGTTTCAAAAACATTGGTTCACTGTACAGTGACATGTGTTACAACAACAGTGGTTATATATAGATGTAATAACTAGGGTTTTAACTGAAAACTTGGTAATAAAATGTTCTGGATATAATTTTTCACATTCCAGTTGACTAATTAAGTCTGATTGGATTCCACATCTAATGATCAACAGCATAATTGCAGCCTATAAAAAGGAAACAATATATTTTTTTAATTATATAAGAGGTGATGTGACCTGCATGGCAGTAAACAGTACATGTACACAGCTGTAAGAATTAAGTCATGTGTCTGTCTGTGACAGAAGTGGTCTGATCTGATTCATGTATACATGATTTACATGTCGTTTAGTCGCAGCTCTTTTTCGAAACGCAATAAATTGACAGTCAGGCAATATCGCAGTGAGAACGGAGATAGACCAATTAGGTGAGGAGCTTGTCTTTTATAAGTATAGATTTGTATCGGCCTCTCTGATTGGTCAAGACTGATGGAATGAAGGCACCGTTTATATAGGCGACCACTAGATCAGTTTGATGAATGGAGCCCATGTCATTTTGATTAGCCTATATAAGCTGTACAGGGATTAGACAGCTCCTGCAATCGGCACCAGATTGGCGCTGACTTTAGCTGAGATTGCTCATCATATTTGAATTGCTGTTTGTCTCACCAATGTATATTAAATGTTGCTCAGGCATCTCGTTGGATTTTCCCTAAATAAAGTCATTTTGCTGAAATGGTTGGTGACTGGTGCCGACTTTGTAACGGTAGTGTTTATACAGCTAATTTCCTGTTGTCTCAATAGGTCGGATCGTATAATATCAAAGATCCGTGATCTGACATGTCTACGGCGTATTGTGTATAATGTATTGTTCTTATCTATGAGGTGACTTCTCTACAGACGTCTGATGTTGTTTTGCTGCGTTTTACAAATGCACATGATAGTGGACAATAAAATGTTGATTACTTGATGTTGCAGTAGCTAGTTTTTATCACTGAATCGTTGTTATCACTGCAGCAAGTTCAACAAAGAGTCTAAGTGGAATTGTGGGGGAAAGGGAGTCCTTCCACGCCTACTGGTATTGTGGGGAAGAGGGTAATGCCCTCACATGATAAACACTGCTGTATAGAAGAGGATGCTCTCCAATGCTAAGTAGTATTGTGGGGAAGGGTGTGTCCTTCCTCTATAAGTGGTGTTGTGGGGGACAAGGTGCCCTCCCATGTGAATGGTATTGTAGGGAAGTGGGTATCCTTCCAAACAAAGTGGTATTGCAGTGAATAGGTATCTTCCAGTGCTAAGTGGTAGTGTGGCGTTCTCCCATGCTAAGTGTAGTTATGGGGGAAGGTAGTGTTCTCCCATGCTAAGTGTAGTTATGGGGGAAGGTAGTGTTCTCCCATGCTAAGTGTAGTTATGGGGAAGGTAGTGTTCTCCCATGCTAAGTGTAGTTATGGGGAAGGTAGTGTTCTCCCATGCTAAGTGTAGTTATGGGGGAAGGTAGTGTTCTCCCATGCTAAGTGTAGTTATGGGGAAGGTAGTGTTCTCCCATGCTAAGTGTAGTTATGGGGCTAAGAAGTGGTAATGTTCTCCCATGCTAAGTGTAGTTATGGGGAAGGTAGTGTTCTCCCATGCTAAGTGTAGTTATGGGGAAGGTAGTGTTCTCCCATGCTAAGTGTAGTTATGAGGAAGATAATGATCTCCCATGCTAAGTATCTTCCAGTGGTAATGTAGCAAAGAGGGTGCCCTCCCATGCTAAGTGTAGTTATGGGGAAGGTAGTGTTCTCCCATGCTAAGTGTAGTTATGGGGAAGGTAGTGTTCTCCCATGCTAAGTGTAGTTATGAGGGAAGGTAGTGTTCTCCCATGCTAAGTGTAGTTATGAGGAAGATAATGATCTCCCATGCTAAGTGTGTAGTTATGGGGAAGGGTGCCCTCCCATGCTAAGTGTAGTTATGGGGAAGGTAGTGTTCTCCCATGCTAAGTCAAGTTATTGGGGAAGGTAGTGTTCTCCCATGCTAAGTGGTATTGCTGGGAAGAGATTGACATCCCACATCATAGCTGTGTGGTATAGTGGGGTGTTTTTACATTAGCCAATCTGCCCCTCTCTGCCTGTGGATGGACTGTGAATGTCCTGACTATACCATTTTCAATTTGACAACAATGTCAACATAACTCCCAGCTTATAATACAGTTTTAGTATTTCTCTCAAGCCTATCAGTAATCAGATAACTATGGAAGGCAGAGTACAATTTACATTTAATTTCTGACTTCTTAGTTTAAGGATACAAGATGGCCACTGTGGACTGTGATTTGCCAAGACAGTGTTATAAGTCCTGCACCAAGAACCAGGATACTTAATATTGCATCTATCTCTTTACACAATATTGTTTTGGGCTTTATCTCCTACACTACTTGTCACTGGCACTTTTAAAATACTTGGGGTATGGTTTCACCTTGGTGAGGGTGTTGTGTAATAAAAGTTCATCACTCTGACCTATATTTTGACTTTTGACACACATTACAGAAATAGTTTTTTCATGCTGGGGTATTTTGTGTGTTAATAACACAACACCCTGACCTATATTTTGACCTAAGCAACACCAAAGAAATTGTTTGTCAGGGCTCCTTCTCATATACTTCTTATCACTTGAACTTTAAACTTCGGGAATGGGTTCACTTCATTGCATTTTAAGCAAACTTAAACAAATTTCTCTGCGTCCTCGGTCCATCTGCCTTCTGTCCTTGCGTCTGTCTGTCCATCCGTCCGTAAACAATTTTTGTTATTGCTATTCTTGAGAAGAACTGAATGGAACTCTCTCAAGTTTCATATGTTAGTTCCTACTTGTCCCTAGTTATGCCCCTTTAATTATGGGACTGATCAAAAAACAAAATGGCCAACAGATGGACATCATGAATTTTGACTTTTAAAAGTTTATTACTTTTCTTGAGAACTACTGTATAGATCTTTCTCACTAAGAGCAAAAACAGAGAAGAGAAGAGAAAAGAAGGGAAAAGATCTAATTTTCAAAGAGCATATAAAGATCAAACAATGGTGGGTGCCAAGATCCCTCTGGGATCACTGGTAAGCATATAATTTCTCATTGGGTTGGGCGACTGTAATTCAATGAGTTTTACTGCAGTTCTATTAGATAGCAGTTTTGGGTATTCCTTGTGATAGTGGTATTTAAGGGTCAAAATTGATGTCTTTATGTTAACTTTTTAAATTTCAGGAGCCAAGATAACAGTGATAATGACCTCTGATTGGCTGTGGCAGTTACTGTATTTGTCCTGTAATAAGCCCAGGGGCCAAAAAATCATAGCCAGAAGGTGGATTTATTACAGAACAATCAGATATCATTTTTTTATAACCCTATACAACAGCCATAGATAGGCTTATTAGTCAACACATCCTTACTGCCAACAGTACAATTATAGTGGAGTTAATGTTTTTGCAAGATGAAGGGATACATGACTTTTAGACTCCAGTTAATGCTAGGGATTCAGTTGCATTACCCAGTGAGCAAATGATACATAACCTGTAAGTTGAATTTGAACATCATGCAAGGTTTGATCGTTTGGGAGTCCTGGAATAGATAAGAGGACATTTGTAATGGTTCCAGCTGTCACTGCTTATGTTTTAGTATCTAGAGATGATATCTTCTGTTTTGTATCCTGTACTAACACTAGGTTTTTGTACCCTGTACTATCACTGGGATTTTGTACCCCTTACCATCACTGGGGCTAGGATTTTGTACCCTGTACTATCACTGGGGCTAGGATTTTGTTCCCTGTACTATCATTGGGGCTAGGATATTGTACCCTGTACTATCACTGGAGCTGGGATTTTGTACCCTGTACCATCACTGGGGCTAGGATTTTGTACCCTGTACTATCACTGGGGCTAGGATATTGTACCCTGTACTATCACTGGGGCTAGGATTTTGTACCCTGTACTATCACTGGGGCTAGGATTTTGTACCCTGTACTATCACTGGGGCTAGGATTTTGTACCCTTTACCATCACTGGGGCTAGGATTTTGTACCCTGTACTATCACTGGGGCTAGGATTTTGTACCTTGTACCATCACTGGGGCTAGGATTTAGTACCCTGTACCATCACTGGGGCTAGGATGTTGTACTCAGTACCATCACTGGGGTTTATTAAACTTTAAGCTAGTGTTTTTATTTAAAGATCGTTTGGTTATTACATTATATTCGTGTTGTTTAGTATGATAGTTAAGTAGTTTTTAAAGAGTTTATTCAACCCAGACACAAGTACAAGGCATACACTGACATGAACCCGGCAGTACTCGAAAAGGTTATCACACTTTTTGTTACTGATGGGGAACCACAATGATAGCTTAATTGTAAAAGAATTGAGTGCAAATTATCTTCTTTTATTGTCAGTTTTTCGGAAAACCTGGTTGTTATAGAAACAGAAATTGAACTATGGTTCATGTGAGAGGTACAACGCAGGAAGATCAAGGTAAAACAATTATGGCTTCCTTTGTTACATAACGTGGTTTAATGCTGCTGCACCAAGTTGTGATGGTTCCATGAAGTGTATTCCCATTGAAATATACATATGATTGGTTTGTTATAGTGCTCTAAGAGATACAGCTCTGAAACTATTTGTACTCCAGTAAATCTGTAGAATACAAGTCTGTCAAACAGATTTAAAGCAGATAGGGTTTGAAGAAGCTAGGTTATAAGGCAAGATTTGTTTATTGAAGTAGAGGGATGGTGTTATTCATACTATTGCCAGGAGTTTTACAAGCCCTTCGTGTTCAGATATTGAGGTAGGCCATTAATCAATATTACTACATTGAATTTCACTTAATATCATGTTCTTTTTATGTCATGTAAAATTTGTATCAAATTGTTTAATGTGTCTTTTCACATAATGTCAATTTTTTTTGTCACATTTCACTTAATATCATGTTTAATGTAACTTTTCACTTAATGTCAAGTAATTTAATATCAAATTGTACTTAATGTCAAGTTGTTTAATGTCATATTGCTGTTAATATCAAGTTTTCGGTCAAAGCACTGTTCTCTCTGTGCATCGTAAATCAATTTGCTCTCATTTTATCATGTTTTGTAACCAGTTGCAGTCACATATTGCAGGTTTGTGTAATAGAACTCAACAGTGAAAATCAGGTTATTATGGCAGAAATATTTGATACTGATGGATCCGTTATTCTAGAGATTTTCAGAATTTTATATATATAAAGTAAACTTAACATGACCTGGTTGAGTGTCATGCTGTGTGTGCCTTTGTCAGTACAGTTCAGTGTGGTAGCACTGTAAAGTCAGCTTCATTTCTGCACTATCACAAGGAGGTCTACATGGACATATTGCAGCCTCGAATGAACGTATTTACTCAACACATACTCTCACCTGACGTACATAGGAAGTTGTTGATAGTGCTATTAAACCAAACCAAACCATGTTCACAAATAGAAAGATCATTTCTGTAGTTGACTGTGGTCAGGATTTCCCTTAGGGTAATCTCTCTATGTGATTACGGTTTTAAAATGTGAATTTTTCACTGGGGTGTTCTCATTGTCAATCCATATGATACCATGCATATATTCTGCCGGGAGCTAAACGTTTGATATTGGTTTGGTAATTGCTGGTATTATGTATGCAGATAATACTGGCCTGTTGAAATGCCAAAGTGATTCAGCTAACTGGTGCTGGCTTTAAGAACACTAAAACTATGTAAATTTGGCAGATTTTATGCAAGACTTTATTACGGCCGGCTTCATGTTGGTTGGAATCAACAGTTCTATCTTTTGTTCTCGCTAGTGCCTATTCTGTGTTTTTAGAGTTGTCTCTGACCAGATGAAAATGATGGCCAACTTAAAAGTCGGATCAGGCTAATCAACAAGAGCCTGAGAAAAACATACAGCATGGCCGATCAGTTTCAGGTTTTCATTCACAACTGTTGAACTATTGATTAGAAACATTAGAACAAATTGATGTGGTCGCCTTGGCTCCAGAACTTCCTGAAAAAGAATGATCTTTGTATTGCGAGCTTCTTGAAGAAGAAAGATCTGAGCATTGTGAACTTTTAGGTGGATAATCTGATAGTTAAGAATGATAAAAGTGCTTTTTTTACCACAGAATATTATGCCAAATAATGAGACAAAAGTTAATATTTGTATGGAGTTGATATCACGCACAAAAAGTGATATGAGTTTTTCCAGCAAGCATCTCTGTATGCAAGGCTGTACGTCCTAAATCAAGAGTTGAAATTCAAAACAAATTCAATGAAAAATAATGAATCCAAGATTATCTTAATGGTTGTTTAGAGTTTGGTGTTGTTGAGTTGTTTGTCTGCTGGGCTTATACATTGTACAATAGCATGCAGGCTTTCATTATCATGGATCCAAATCCTTCAGCCATTTATCAGAGTGGCATAGATAAAAGCCTCGCTACTATCAGTTTCTATGAAATCATAAAGAAAAAAGGATTGTGTTGAGACAATCACATTTCTCTTGTTACAACCAGTTAATAAGCAGTGAGGTAATTTATAGTGTTATTCCACCGTCATGTCAGTTCTGAAACAAAGCTTCAGAAGAATAGAACTTTAATTTCTGACATTATGACACATGATTTATGTAACGAACAAGTTTTTGCTATGGCATGGAAGTTAAGCTTATACTGTGGAATTATAGTAAATAACGCTTTCTTTGGAACTTATGCCCCTCTTGAGCACATTAGAAGCAAAGGATTTAACTCCTTGTGATGCTTTTCAAACAAAAGAAAATGCTGCTGAACAAATAATGCTGGATTTGAAAAAGTTTTAAGAAGTAATATACACACTATTTGAATAAGTAATATACACAATAGCGTATCACATAAATGCGGTATGTCCTTTTTGTTTTTATTCTTATCGAAGGAAACAACTAAGTGAGCCTGCCTTCGATATTCAGCCAGGAGGATACATAATGTAAAGTTGAACAGTGCTCATAACTAGAGGTAAAGTATCAACGAACATCAAATTCCATCACCCACGCACAGAGACCCAGATATCTTCAATGCTACCCTGTAATACCCACACAGACCCAGAGATGTCCAATTCCACCCTGTATGGCCCACACAAACCTAGAGATGTCCAATTCTACCCTGTATAACCCACACAGACCTAGAGATATTCAATGCTACCCTGTATAACCCATACAGACCCAGAAATGTCCAATTCTACCCTGTATAACCCACACAGACCTAGAGATGTCCAATTCTACCTTGTATAACCCACACAGACCTAGAGATGTCCAATTCTACCTTGTATAACCCACACAGACCTAGAGATGTCCAATGTTACCCTGTATAACCCACACAGACCTAGAGATGTCCAATGTTACCCTGTATAACCCACACAGACCTAGAGATGTCCAATTCTACCTTGTATAACCCACACAGACCTAGACATGTCCAATTCCACACAGTATAACCTATACACAGAGATTTCCTACACCACCCTGCATGGCTCATATGGTCTTTAACTTATCTTCTCTTGTGACTCAATGCCTGTCAAGAGAGACATTTAGCCATCTACTGTGGTATATCACTTGGAAGGACCGTCAATACAGCTTAGAAGGCTTGCATTGATTTCATATTATTCACAGTCCATTGTTCTTTACTTAGGCATGGGTTCCCATCTTTGTGTGATGTTTTCCCAAGGTAGCATATCAAAAATTGTCTTTTTTAAGCAGTCATCATGCTAAGTCTCTTGTTTGAAATATCTGTGGTGGTTTTACATTACATATATAACAACTTTGAATAGTTTCTAATCACCTGTGTTGTTTAGTAGGGACACAATTATCTGACAAGGAAGCTCTCGACTCTCTGATGTCCACCTTATATCATATGGTATTAAGTCAAGCAGGGAAACTCGACTCTCTGATGTCCACCTTATATCATATGGTATTAAGTCAAGCAGCTCTCATAAAAGGAAACAGTTATCAGGGAAGCTCCTGTCTAGCGAGGAAGCTCTCATAAAAGCTCTTATCTGATAGAAGTTATCAGGGAAGCTCCTGTCTAGCGAGGAAGCTCTCATAAAAGCTCTTATCTGATAGACAGTTATCAGGGAAGCTCCAGTCTAGCGAGGAAGCTCTCATAAAAGCTCTTATCTAGCGAGGAAGCTCTCATAAAAGCTCTTATCTGATAGAAGTTATCAGGGAAGCTCCTGCCTAGCGAGGAAGCTCTCATATAAGCTCTTATCTGATAGACAGTTATCAGGGAAGCTCCAGTCTAGCGAGGAAGCTCTCATATAAGCTCTTATCTGATAGACAGTTATCAGGGAAGCTCCTGTCTAGCGAGGAAGCTCTCATATAAGCTCTTATCTGATAGACAGTTATCAGGGAAGCTCCAGTCTAGCGAGGAAGCTCTCATATAGGTTTTCATCTTTCAAAAAGTTCTTAGAGAAGCTCCAACTCATGTAACTTGGAAATACTGAACTGGCCAAAACATGTCCATTAAGTATTGAGAGCTCTTTATTTGTGTAGAGACTGGCTCCTCCATATTAGAGTGATGTCTGGTTTCAACACTCTGTAAATATACTTATTTCAACGTTAATCTAATTTACCGCATTTAGGCATATGGGGAAAAAAAGGTCCCTGAATATGATTGCACTAATTCCAGCATCAGTGTATTGTTTATATAGTAATAAGTGTAGATACACGATTCATTATTGTACTTGTTGGAGTTTGCTTGTGCCAAGTCAAGTATGTTTTATTGGAGTACAATTTGAGATAGTTTTACTTTCATCCTTTTCATAAATACATCAGAAACATTAATATCCTGGTTGTATGTTGATAAGTTTATCATAAACATTGCTGTTATGTTAAACTTGATATTGCTAGTGTTTTATCCATCCCTCATTTGATTTCCTAAAATCGGTTTTAACTTAAAGCTGAGAATGCAAGTTATACAGAATTAATTTTGAGATTAAAGAAAAAAAGTTTCCATTTCCCAAATGCTTTGGAGATGCCCACCATTATAATGATATCTTCTGGTCATCGTACCTAAGGAAGGGGTCAACATTTTAGTCCAAGCCTTGCTCGGAAACGAGTATGGGTATCCCTGGGTATAAAAGCTTTGCAACCTGTCGAACTAGTTTTCATTTCAATATTCACCACCCGAAGTGAAACTCACAAGCATATTGTAACACATATGCATGACCCCAAAAGCATGCACTCACCTGAGGACTCTGAAGTTGGCTGAAGATGATCAGTACTTCTCAGCTGTCCCAAAATAAAAAACTATAATAAACTGAAACAGAAGAAACTCTTTGCAGTCCATTACATATATCCTGAAACATGTGCATGTACACCAAACTCTGGACACGACCAATTTTACTATGTCACTGAAGAGCTTGAAAAATGCTTTATAATATATGACAGTTATTTGTTTATGTTTTCTCAATCTTGGTCGTGTAAATGTTTGACTAGTAAAACCTGTGAAAAGTGGTCAGCTGTCGTAGATTGTCTAAAATTTGACTTTCTAAAGGAAATAACTTGAAATAGTAAAGCTTATTACACAGGAATTTATGTCTGTACTCAGGAAAAACAAGGGAGGGTTTGCTGTAGTTATTCATTTGTTGATATGTTGTGTTTTTTCGCCTCCAAAATGCACGGGTCAATGTGTGTATATTGTAACGTAAATAAATGTCTATTTCTGTTATATGGCTAATATTGTTTCTGTTTGTCATAAATATGTTTTAAACATCCATTTCCAGATTATTCAGCCACTCGTAAGAGAAAAATGAAAGCAAGTAAATGTTCTCGTGCAATGTACCTATTAGTTGCATTGCACCGACATTGAAATTTATGATAACTGGTTTAACAGGTCGCTGGCCTTTTATACCTTGGGATGCCAGTATACATTTCCAAGCAAGGCTCGGACTAAAATGTCTGCCACTTCTTTAGATACAATGACTGAAAGATATCATTAGCTTATGAAAGAGGTCTCGGAAGCATTATAAAAAAAAATTATTTTTACATCAAAACGTAATTTTTATGAGGTGCATTGTCAGCTTTAAACATTTTCACCCTGATGACATTATAAAAAGTCAAGTGTGAAATTAAAACACTACCATTGCGTATATTCTCAGAAATTGATTACATAAGTGTAAATTAATTATTTAAAACTTTATATGATGAACATTCATGGATGAAGCTTTACATGATGAATATTCATGGATGAAGCTTTACATGATGAATATTCATGGATGAAGCTTTACATGATGAATATTCATGGTTGAAGCTTTACATGATGAATATTCATAGCCTTAGTTTTATATTAAGAATATTCATGGCCTTAGCTCTATGTGATGAATATTCATGGGTGAAGCTTTACATTATGAATATTCATGGCCTTAGCTCTATGTGATGAGTATTCATGGCCTTATCTCTATATAAAGAATATTCATTGCCTTAGCTCTATATGATGAATATTCATGGCCTTAGCTCTATATAAAGAATATTCATAGCCTTAGCTCTATATGATGAATATTCATAGCCTTAGCTCTATATGATGAATATTCATAGCCTTAGCTCTATATGATGAATATTCATAGCCTTAGCTCTATATGATGAAAATTCACCTGGAATGGTCAGAAGATTAGTCACATTCTGCTGATTATGAAGATTTCTTACAAAATTAGAATACATGACAGGGAGTAATGAGGTGATATTAAACACTGCTTGTACATTATCACCCGAGCTTAACAGGATTCAGTGACTGGCGGAGGATAGAATCGCTGAGTAACTGATGTGATTAACTTCTCTATTTCTCATCCAGTTGAAAGGATTCAGCCTCCGCTTCTAAAGGTCACATCCAGTAATTCATTTCTCGCTCATATCCTCGATTGTCACATTACATTTCCGAAGGCCGATCAATCTGATTGTTCCGTTGCTATTTTCAGCCACACAACTATTTATTTGTGAAAGTCCAGAATTTTTTTTTGTTTTATATAGATTTGGCATTTTTTCTTGCTCTGCATATCTGCCAGGATTTCAGTTTCATTGTGGAACATTTATTTAAAACACAATAGGGAAGAATAAAAAAATCATAAAAGTTTAGATTTTTGTTTTGTTTTGTACATGCTTTTTCTTTGGTTTGTTGTCAACTTGCTGTGACTAATTTGGTTAGATCAACAATAAGAATATAGTTCATGATGGCATACATAAAATGCTACTTAAATTAACACATTCACAGAGGTCTGATGGTGATGTAACCAAAGGCCTGTCGTTATTTGTCACAAGACTAAGTCAATCATTCAGTAAGTTTGACTGGTTTCTAATTATTTAGATAATGTTTATCAAAATTTCAAATAATAATTAAAAGAGTAAGATTGAAGACATACTTTGCTTAACTTAATTGAGGGGCAGAGATAGCTAAGTTGATTGGAGTGTTGAAGTACACAAAACCTTAAGTAAAGATTTGTGGTGTGTAGTTTGATGTTCTCTACCCTTGATGGCTTAGGTTCGGGAAGCAAAGAAGACTGATGTGGTTGTGTCCTTGGGCAAGACACTTTACCCTAATTAGCATGGGATGGACCTCCTGTATGTTGTTCACTGAGGTAGCCACCAGCTGTTACAAGGAGACTCCACCTCAGAATAACACTAGCTGTTCATGGGGCAAGAAACCCAGTAAACAAACCTGCCCCACTTTTTAACACAAATGGCTTGTGGTGTATGTAGCCATTTTGAATCAAATATAATACAGCTATCAGAATGATCACTGCAACAATAGACAAAAATGTTATCTAGTCCAGTCCTTAAACAGAACATCATTTTACATACAACACAGATTAAATTGTAATTGGTCCTTGAAAGCTACAATTTTTTTAATTGTGTGCATTTTACACATTCTCCACCATGAAAACACATTGGCTGAATTCCTCCATGTCTATCCCTTCAATAGAAAATTGATTTAACACAATAGCTCTGAGCAAGGATTGAGATCTTTTGTAGGATATAGACATTTTCTGTACTTATTTACACAATGTCTGAAAATGTACGGTAGATTTGCAGCTATAGATGACAATACAATATACTTTTCTGTTTTGTAGTCTTTGTCATGACTACAATATCTTTTTATTTGCTCATACGTGATGTTTTTTATATTTCATTTCTTGTCCATCCATGTAGAGATTTTTTATCTCTTTTTCAGCTGTCATTTATCATAACCATGTTGTCAGGTAACGTTTTTACCCACCCATCATCTGATTGTGGGCTATACAAATTGCCCTATGTTCAATGTCTTTCGTCTATCCCTCTGTAAGCAAATCTTATCATCATTTCTAGAGAAGTACGTGATATATCTTTCTCAAATTTTATATGGAGATTCTGGCCCCTTGGTTCCTAGTTGTGTCTTTTTGAGTTTAAAACTGACAGGCACCATTTGGATTTGGAAGTTAAAGATTATTATCGCTATCTTTTGGGATGAATTTTAAAATTTCATGTAAGTATGAGCAAAAATGGAAAAAAGAAGTAGGGAAAGAAAAACGTCAATCTGTTAAAGACGAAATAAATATCAAACAGAGGTGGATCCAAAGATTCTTCTGGGATCTCTTGTTAGGACTAAAATGCTTCAATCACGTATCTTATATATCATCGAGGTCACAGTTGCTAAATAAAACCAAGTCATTGATAAACCACATTCTGTAAAGGTCTGGATGACCTGTTTAGCATGACTAAGGACTATCATTAAATAATCCATTATCATTAATTAAGAACTTAATTAGAACTTAATTAGTATCTCACGTGGATGATTAACTGTCGTGTCAAAAATTACTTGGTACCTAGAGATATATATTGATGAAAATAACAAGAAACAATCAACGAACGAATTATACTTAATTTCAGTCATGCTTTATCAACACTGGAAATAATTAAATTTTCTTACAACGTGTTGAAATAATCTTGCAGTTTTATACATGGAAAATTAGATAGCATAAAAAATCATTATAGATTTTAATATTGTCTAATTAATTTCATGTTGACCTTGAATTGAAATTACTTCAAAAGAGAAAGAGAAAGATAGTTGATTGGAGGTATTTTTTGTATTTATGGATTTAGTCACATTGGAATTTTGAGGAGCTGCGGTTAACATTCCTGTTGCCGACATAGTTTATTGATCGTTGATTTAATACTTAGTTTATTAATGTTCTGAACTCATGCCACGAGTCGGTCGAATATGTATGTATAGTATAATGTAATTAAATAGTGAGTTGATCACTGCTAAACTTGTCAGGAGGAGGAACAACCTTTTGTTTCTTTTTTAGTAAACTGGTTTATTTCAATATCCGTCTTGTTGCAAATAACGATGTTAAATTGGTTTCTTTAGTCGCTAAAATCAGACCATGAATTTCATCAGAAGTAACAGGAAGTAGTCCAGGTGCTGATCGATGAAGCATTGTGGATTTTGTCATTGATGTAGGAGTGCTTTATTGTTGCCTGTTAAAGAGGCAAGGTAAAGTAGAGCTATGTGATTGTAGACCTAGATATATTGACTGTCCATACACAGTACCTAGTCACTTCATTCTAATGAGCTGTGTGCACAACTGCTAATGATACAAATTAATAACACGTGAAAAAATGGCTTTTTTTATTGGTTAATGGCAAAGAGGATTTTTTTTGCAGGGTTGGGGGTAGGGGTGGGGGTAGGGGGAAAGGGGAGTGTTGGTCAGGGGTAGGAGTTGGAATGCAGGGATGCAAATCAGCTAATAGCTAACTCAAATGATGTTGAAAAATATGGCATTTACCAACATTCATAGTCACAGTTCAAAAACATCAACAACAATTTTTTTTTCCATTTGGGATCCAATGTCTGATATTTGAATATCACATTAATTAGGTAAGTCACTGATTGACAATCATCTGACAGACGTATCCCTACAGGGAATGTTCATCAGCGAGACAATAACTCGATGCAGATTCACATGGCTCCACCTGCCTCTCCAAATATTACTCAAGAGTACAGCATCCGTTTTGCCATGGGCATGTTGCATTACTATCAGAAAAATTGGTGGGTGCAGACAAGTATGGCTGTCTGCTCCACTAAGTTTATGTGGAATTTGAGGGTATGGAAGAATGGCTTGTGTAATGAAGATTGCTTAATAGAACCAGAGACTGTTGTTTTTTATTGCATGTCCAAAATTGTGTTTAAGATAATTAAAATACTGAACAAGCTTCAATTCTTATCACATCTGATCAGGGTTCCAGACAAGCTTGTATTGTTATCATCTCTTATCAGAATGCAAGACATGCTTGTACTGATATCAGTATTTATCAGGGTTCTAGACAAGCTTGTGCTGTTATCAACTCTTATCAGGGTTCTAGACATGCTTGTGTTGTTATCTCGGAAAAGGGTACAAGACGAGCTGGTTCTGTTATCATCTATGATCTGGGTACACGACAAACTTGTAATGTTATCATCTCTGATCTGGGTACAAGACAAGCTTGTAATGTTAACATCTCTGATCTGGGTACAAGACAAGCTTGTAATGTTAACATCTCTGATCAGGGTACAAGACAAGCTTGTAATGTTAACATCTCTGTTCTGGGTACAAGACAAGCTTGTAATGTTAACATCTCTGTTCTGGGTACAAGACAAGCTTGTAATGTTAACATCTCTGATCTGGGTACCAGACAAGCTTTTATCATCATCATCTCTGATCAGGGTACAAGACAAGCTGGTATGTTATCATCTCTTATCAGAATGCAAGACATGCTTGTACTGATATCAGTATTTATCAGGGTTCTAGACAAGCTTGTGCTGTTATCAACTCTTATCAGGGTTCTAGACATGCTTGTGTTGTTATCTCGGAAAAGGGTACAAGACGAGCTGGTTCTTTTATCAATTCTGATCTGGTTACAAGATAAACTTGTCCTGTTATCATCTCTGATCTGGGTACAAGACAAGCTTTTAATGTTAATATCTCTGTTCTGGGTACAAGACAAATTAAGCTTGCAATGTTAACATCTCTGATCAGGGTACAAGACAAGCTTGTATTATTATCCACTCTGATCAGGGCTGTGAACAATCTTGAATGGGATTTATTGTGGCCTGACTAAATATAATTGTTACATTTGATGGATATTTTTTGTCATTTTTGAGAAAAAACTACTTTGGTCAGTTGACTGAAAATGTTTCATGTAGTGAAATGTTTAATTAGTTGGAATATAACAAGTACCTTTCCGTACAGCGAATCAACTTTGTTTTCCTTGTACTAGTATCAGATATAATAACTAATGTGAAAAATGATCTGATTATATTTGTTCATAGTTCTGTTTTTCATGCTACCATTGTATTTTATGAAATGAAAAGCAAAAAAGAAATAAATTGCTAAAATGAAGTCCTTGAAATTTTCCCTTACAAAAGAAATTGCTTTCAGGGTATCCTTGTTTATAATTAAAACTGGAGTCGATCAATGATGTTGTGGGCTAAGATCTCAGAGCCATTCACACACATGTCTTTGATAGCATGTAATTAGGGATGGCATTATAAAATATTATGGATGACATTAAAAATGTTCCCTGTAATAGCATAGAGACCGAAAAGAAATGGTCACATTTGTGATGATGAGCACAGGATCAGTGTGTGTCTTTTACCTGGAGTAATTTAAACATAAATCCTTTATCTTAACAATAGATTTAATCACTAAACACTTGAAACATGGAGGGAAAATGTCATTATATAGGATTTAGACAATGATCAGTGCTAGGAGTGAGTCACCAAGGGACATTATCCACTCGCCAATGATCACTGCTGGGAGTGAGTCACCAGGGGATACTATCCTCTAGACAATGATCACTGCTGGGAGTGAGTCACCAGGGGACACTCTCCTCTTGCCAATGATCACTGCTGGGAGTGAGTCACCAGGGGACACTCTCCTCTTGCCAATGATCACTGCTGGGAGTGAGTCACCAGGGGACACTCTCTTCTTGCCAATGATCACTGCTGGGAGTGAGTCACCAGGGGATATTATACTCTAGCCAATGATCACTGCTGGGAGTGAGTCACCAGTTGACTTTTTCCTTTGGCCAGTGATTACTGCTGGGAGTGAGTCACCAGGGGATATTATACTCTAGCCAATGATCACTGCTGGGAGTGAGTCACCAGTTGACTTTTTCCTTTGGCCAGTGATTACTGCTGGGATTGAGTCACCAGGGGATATTATACTCTAGCCAATGATCACTGCTGGGAGTGAGTCACCAGGGGATATTATACTCTAGCCAATGATCACTGCTGGGAGTGAGTCACCAGGGGATTTTTTCCTTTGGCCAGTGATTACTGCTGGAAGTGAATCACCAGGGGATACTTTCCCCTAGTCAATGATTACTGCTGGGAGTGAGTCACCAGGGGATATTATACTCTAGCTAATGATTACTGCTTGGAGTGAATCACCAGGGGACTTTTTCCTTTAGCCAGTGATTACTGCTGGAACACCTGGGGAGACTACCCTCAAACTGATAATCACTCCTGTGAATAAATCCCCCAAAGACACTACCCTCAAACTGATGGTCACTGCTGTGAGTGAATCACCCAGAGACACAACCCTCAAACTGATGGTCACTGCTGTGAGTGAATCACCCAGAGACACTACCCTCAAACTGATCGTCACTGCTGTGAGTGAATCACCCAGAGACACAACCCTCAAACTGATGGTCACTGCTGTGAGTGAATCACCCAGAGACACAACCCTCAAACTGATGGTCACTGCTGTGAGTGAATCACCCAGAGACACAACCCTCAAACTGATGGTCACTGCTGTGAGTGAATCACCCAGAGACACTACCCTCAAACTGATGGTCACTGCTGTGAGTGAATCACCCAGAGACACTACCCTCAAACTGATGGTCACTGCTGTGAGTGAATCACCCAGAGACACTACCCTCAAACTGATGGTCACTGCTGTGAATGAATCACCCAGAAACACTACCCTCAAACTGATGGTCACTGCTGTGAGTGAATCACCCAGAGACACAACCCTCAAACTGATGGTCACTGCTGTGAGTGAATCACCCAGAGACACAACCCTCAAACTGATGGTCACTGCTGTGAGTGAATCACCCAGAGACACTACCCACAAACTGATGGTCACTCCATCCTCTAGCCATATATTGATTACTGCTTATATGTTTAGAGGTTTGTACTAAATTCAGATGTAAAGTGATTCTAACATTGTCACAACATTCTATCATTAACTTTTATTATGTACAGTTACTCTACTCCTGTCTGTGTGTACTCCTTACTGATGATGCATTTGGTTTTTACGGGAAAAGATGACTCTGCTTATCAAAAATCACTGAATAGAACTGACATAGACATAGGTGTTCCTTCATTGAAAGCACCATGAAATGAACAAAAATTAAAAACCCACAAATTATGCTGTAACTTACATTTATACTGATGAATGACCAAGTAAGAATAACATATGCTGATGGTACAAATACCTGTCTGGTAGGTTTATAATTCCACTTCTCTGAAAATGTGATGATAATTGATCCAAAAAATGTAATTCATGAATGTATCATGATAGGTGATTTCCATGGTTCTGACCATTGAATGTATCTTAATATGTGATTTCCATGGTTCTGACCATTGAATGTATCTTCATAGATTATTTCCATGGTTCTGACCATTGAATGTATCTTCATAGATTATTTCCATGGTTCTGACCATTGAATGTATCTTCATAGATTATTTCCATGGTTCTGACCATTGAATGTATCTTCATAGATTATTTCCATGGTTCTGACCATTGAATGTATCTTCATAGACCATTGAATGTATCTTAATATGTGATTTCCATGGTTCTGACCATTGAATGTATTTTAACAGGTGATTTCCATGGTTCTGACCATTGAATGTAACTTAATAGATTATTTCCATGGTTCTGACCATTGAATGTATCTTCATAGATTATTTCCATGGTTCTGACCATTGAATGTATCTTAACAGGTGATTTCCATGGTTCTAACCATTGAATGGATCTTAATAGGTGATTTCCATGGTTCTAACCATTGAATGTATCTTAATAGGTGATTTCCATGGTTCTGACCATTGAATGTATCTTAATAGATTATTTCCATGGTTCTGACCATTGAATGTATCTTAATAGATTATTTCCATGGTTCTGACCATTGAATGGATCTTAATAGGTGATTTCCATGGTTCTGACCATTGAATGGATCTTAACAGGTGATTTCCATGGTTCTGACCATTGAATGTATCTTAATAGATTATTTCCATGGTTCTGACCATTGAATGTATCTTAATAGGTGATTTCCATGGTTCTGACCATTGAATGGATCTTAACAGGTGATTTCCATGGTTCTGACCATTGAATGTATCTTAATAGATTATTTCCATGGTTCTGACCATTGAATGTATCTTAATAGATTATTTCCATGGTTCTGACCATTGAATGTAACTTAATAGATTATTTCCATGGTTCTGACCATTGAATGGATCTTAACAGGTGATTTCCATGGTTCTGACCATTGAATGTATCTTAATAGGTGATTTCCATGGTTCTGACCATTGAATGGATCTTAACAGGTGATTTCCATGGTTCTGACCATTGAATGTATCTTAATAGATTATTTCCATGGTTCTGACCATTGAATGTATCTTAATAGATTATTTCCATGGTTCTGACCATTGAATGTAACTTAATAGATTATTTCCATGGTTCTGACCATTGAATGGATCTTAATAGGATATTTCCATGGTTCTGACCATTGAATGTATCTTAATAGATTATTTCCATGGTTCTGACCATTGAATGTATCTTAACAGGTGATTTCCATGGTTCTGACCATTGAATGTATCTTAACAGGTGATTTCCATGGTTCTGACCATTGAATGTATCTTAATAGGTGATTTCCATGGTTCTGACCATTGAATGTATCTTAATAGATTATTTCCATGGTTCTGACCATTGAATGTATCTTAATAGATTATTTCCATGGTTCTGACCATTGAATGTATCTTAATAGATTATTTCCATGGTTCTGACCATTGAATGGATCTTAATAGGTGATTTCCATGGTTCTGACCATTGAATGGATCTTAATAGATTATTTCCATGGTTCTGACCATTGAATGTATCTTAATAGGTGATTTCCATGGTTCTGACCATTGAATGGATCTTAACAGGTGATTTCCATGGTTCTGACCATTGAATGTATCTTAATAGGTGATTTCCATGGTTCTGACCATTGAATGTATCTTAATAGATTATTTCCATGGTTCTGACCATTGAATGTATCTTAATAGATTATTTCCATGGTTCTGACCATTGAATGTATCTTATTAGGATATTTCCATGGTTCTGACCATTGAATGTATCTTAATATGTGATTTCCATGGTTCTGACCATTGAATGTATCTTAATATGTGATTTCCATGGTTCTGACCATTGAATGTATCTTAACAGGTGATTTCCATGGTTCTGACCATTGAATGTATCTTAATAGGTGATTTCCATGGTTCTGACCATTGAATGTATCTTAATAGATTATTTCCATGGTTTTGACCAATGAGTTGTTATTTCTCTCCATCGTTCATATTAACATTGAATTGATTTGAAAAGATATTTTTTGACCATTCAGTGGGTGTGGAAAGTTTGTCTCCAAAGTTCTGACCAGTGAAAGAAAATGAAAAAAATTGTCTCGAAAAGTCCTCAATACTAAACAGAAGACAGGAGATTAGCCAGAGATTGGAAATGGTGACCCAGCTGGACTCGTATCCTGTGATTGATGGGGCTCTGTCTGAGCTGTAACCAGACTGAAGCTTATACACTATAGTGTGGCATAACAATCTGTCAGCCTGTCACACATAGGACAGTCTAATCATGTGTCCTTCCTCAATTTTCTAAGAATTGACACATTATTGTAATAAGATATTCTAGTGCCAACAGTTCAAGAGCTCTGCCCTATTTTCTGTGAACAGTGCCGGATTCCCTGAGAGAAAACAATACTAAAGCTGTATAGAAAAAAGTTGGGTTGAATGGCACAGCAGTAATGCATTCACCTTTTACCAAACCATCCAGGGTTCTGTTTCCTGCAGGGTATAAAACGATAAAGAGTGACCAGCATGACCACTTGGGTTTTGCCTAGTTGCTCCGGTTTCCTTCCACGTTGAAACCTCTCACATTTTAACCAGGGCACCTTGTTATGCGAGTGTTGTAAAATAAGAAAAAAGTTATATTATAATGAAAGTATGGGAATAAATATGTTGGCAATGATTTCAATTTAAATACAGATTTTAAGATTTAACTTTGTAAAATTTCTAGCTCGAGTAAACTTGTGCATCGAGTACGCAAAATTCGCTCAGTTTTCACTGGTCATTCTTCAAGGTGAGGTTGTAGTCAATGAATCGAAGACTACTTCTGAAATTAATTCCCATAAAGGAAAAGAATATTTTTCTTGTGTGATCTGCTGTAGATACTTCCTAAGATATAACAGTGCTTTGTTTTGAAACTTCACAGAAAGAAGTTTTAAACAAAGAGATAGTTTTATACAATACAAACCGAAACAGAGATTGGAAATAGAAAATCCATCACAGTAAAGATTTCATCATTCCACACGTTTGTTTCAGTGTTTCACTGGTTTTTATTTACAGGTCTGCAAATATTACATAGAAATTTACAATATCTCCTTAAGTACTTTAAATGACTGCCCTCACATATTTACGTAAGTCTAAAATTTTTGTGCTTTTTCGTAAGAATACCAATTTGATGGCACTTGGTCATTTTGTAGATAAACAGGATATACAAAACAATTCAATTGTAACTTTAATATTAAACTTTTTATAATTTTGTGAACAGATGAATTCTGGGATTAAGGTTACCCACGGAAAAAATTAGAATAGACCACCCTAGGAAAATTAAGGACGTAACAGTGTACGGTTTACACGAATAACATATTTATGCTGCTATATATGTATTTAGTCATCTAATTTGTGTTGCTTGGATGTTTGTAAATTAAGGCGTGCTTCTTTAATTTCCATGATCCCGAAACATAAGGATCAGAATATAGAATTTCTGAATGAGATCCTGTAAAAAATGATAAGATTTTCGTGAAATTTAACAAGGAAGGTGTATATTACCTACATGGAATCGGACTCTTATTTTGATGTTCGGTAAAGTTGGTACAGATCAGGTGATGTGGATGGTAATGAGATTTCATTGTTTAAAATTGCTGGTGATGATGATGAGGGAGTGAGACACTCGGAGTTTGATTTCGTTATAACTATTGAAAAATATATGATATTGTGACAATATAATTCAGAGCGGAGCACTCAGCAATGTTTGATACCAAATCACTAGATATGTGTGTAATAGGCGTAAAATGATTCTCGAGAGAAATCAAACTTGATGAGTTTGATAATAACAATGTCCCCCACATTGTTACAAGTACTCTTCCATGCTAGATGCCGATACCATCATCAACCTTCATTTCTGAAAAGAGAGGTTCTAAGCACTGTTGCCGATTAGTTATCTTGGCTTGAACAGTTTGGTGGAAAACACGTTTTTTTCTCATTTGTTATGGGCTAGGTATTTGTATGGATGTCCATTAAGTTATTACAGTGCTAGTGTTCTATTTAATTTGTCATGATGGGGGGGGGGGCCAACAAGGGGGACTATCAGGGCATTGTGAGTGGTGAATTTTAGCCTGTCAATTCTTAGAGATCATGTCAGAGGATGTATTGTTGTAATGGTGTACGATAGAAATATATAAGGGAAGTGTTTAGATATTAGAATTAATGTTACAACAAGAAAATACCAATATGTAAAGATACAGTGAAAGGATGTACAGGTACCGTTGTGTACGTTAACACAGTCACCTAGGTGACTGGAGTTGGCATCACTGATCTGATGTGAACAAGTTTTGGGTCACTCGCCAGACCACATAGGCTTTTCCCACCTACTCTTAGTTTCTTCCGACATTAAGACTTGGATTCAGTTTGGGCCAAAAAGAATTATTGGTATGGTTTTGGGTTATATTTCAACGTTGTAGAACAAATAAAGTTTATACATATTTTAAAGAAGGATATACAGGGAGGCCTGTTTTAAAGATCACCAGCATTATCGTAATTCTTCCATACAGAACATAAATTATAGTAGTGGTAAGACACACGCCATTCACTTTAGGAGACTGGAGAGTTCGGTGTGTGTTAAAGTTTAGGGTCACTTGCATAATCACATGGGTTTTCTACAGGTATTCCTCCAGCTTCCTCCCACAGTAAGACCCCCACCCACGCTTTAGCTCAGGTCAGCAATATTGATTGATATGGTCTTGTAGGTCATTTCACCATTGGTGTAAAATAAAAAAAGTTAAGAAATGGTGTGACGTAAGTCTGACGTAAAGATCACCAGGAATACCAGGGTATTCTTCCACGACATGAATTATAGCATTTACTTTACTTCGGGGTGTATTTAGGTATTCTGTGTATGACCTGGAGCTGTCTAGGTAGACAGGAGGACAGTTAGATTCCAGTTTGATCTCGCCTTCGAGATGTTAATATGCTCATCATTTTCAATTTGCCTATGTTAGAAATTCTTATAGCTAGTCGTGAATATAATTGGTGAGATACGTGTGTGTTTCTGAACTGGCCAGATGTACTGCAGGGGTCCCTAGGGACTCCCTTCTCTGGTAGGAATCGCTGTAAACAAGTATGTATACAGTGCAAAAACAGCATTTACCTACTCCTTCCACTCTCATTACAGACCAAAGAAGTTTGAAAACACAGTGCAGGTTTAAATTCAGTCATCTTTTGGTTATTGAATGTCTTTCTCGGGAAAAGTTTACTCTTATTGGTGAATAGTGACTTGGATGGCGATTAGATTCCTTTTTATAGAGAATACATGGTCAGTGTGTTCAAAATATAAGCTGTGCTTTTGACGAGGTGAAGAGAGACACAAGTGACGAGCCACTATTGTGTTTTTGTCCCAAGTCAAAATACAGTTTGTATTTGAAGGCATTGACCATGTATTCTATTTATCCTGCAACACTTATTGAAAATTAAGACGTCGAGACTTCAATGGTTTGTTTGAGTTATTCAATACTTGTTTACCTGACATTGACGTTATGCTGAATTGTGACGTCAAAATAATCGCTCTGTGCGGAAATATATTTTCACAGTTAAGTGATAATAGAAAACAATTTTACAATGATTTTTGTTAATAAACTTGTTTGAAGCAACAGATAAAATAGCTTATTTAAACAGTAAATCCAAAAGTAATTTTGTCAAAATAATGCACATATTAAGAAACAGCTGTTTTCTGTCATTGTAAAATACAGCAAAAATAGATGTGGCAGGAGTATTCTGACAATGGGAGAACCAGCTGCAGGATCAAATTCTATATTTGGTGAACAGTAACTTTACAAGGACCAGCTAACAAATATTGTTACTTGATTTCTTTGTTATGTAAGTGTAAATCATCCATTTTCGACTTTTCCTGGAAATTTGCTAGGAAACTCTACCAAACTGTTCATCTGCCAAAACTGTTAGCCGACCAATCAATGGTTTTGAGTGTTGACCCCTGGAGTAGAACATCTGAACATGCCGAAGATTCAAACAATTATTAGCCTAAGAAGGTTCTTTCAGACTGATTGCTCAGGTAAGGAGACAATATATTGTTTCCTTGATATAGATATAACAGACTAATAGATGCGACATCTGATTGCTTTGGATAAATCAGGTAACAAAACAGGTTTTAATATTAGTCAATAGCCGGAACTATTTCCCCTTAGTATTCGGACAATCCAATGAACTGTATCCCTGTGCCTGTAACCTTGGGAAATAGTTCATCAGGTTAGTCCAAACACTTTAAGGAAATAACTTTGTCTGTTGACTGATAATTGTACACTGTACAGTGTCTGTTGACTGATAATTGTACACTGTACAGTGTCTGTTGACTGATGATTGTACACTGTACAGTGTCTGTTGACTGATAATTGTACAGTGTCTGTTGACTGATAATTGTACACTGTACAGTGTCTGTTGACTGATAATTGTACACTGTACAGTGTCTGTTGACTGATAATTGTACACTGTACAGTGTCTGTTGACTGATAATCGTACGCTGTACAGTGTCTGTTGACTGATAAAGGTACGCTGTACAGTGTCTGTTGACTGACAACCGTACGCTGTACAGTGTCTGTTGACTGACAATCGTACGCTGTACAGTGTCTGTTGACTGATAATAGTACGCTATACAGTGACTGTTGACTGATAATCGTACGCTGTACAGTGTCTGTTGACTGATAATTGTTCGCTGTACAGTGAGTATTTACAGGAAAGAACATTATTTTAGAGATAGTAGATCTGTCTTCATGTAGCTGGATCAGTACTGTCAAAACTTTAATTTTTGTGGATGATTTATTTTCACTGAATTTTAGGTACTGTTAACCAGAAATAAATTTGTTCACAAAATGATAAATAAATAAAAATTGACATGGGTTATAGAACTAGTTGATTTCATGAACAATATTCATTCACAAAATCAAGTGCCACCAAAAATGTATACTTTTGGAAAACAGTGAAATTTGAGCTCGAAGAAAATATCTGATTTTACAGCATTCTCTCTCACTAAATGTTGTTATAGGTACAAAGCAATCTATTCTGGACATGTCTGATAATAAATGTGGTCTGTGAGTTGTAATATGGTTAGGAGAATTTCAAATGTCTTTAGAATTACGAGGACATATTATTTTTACTTTATCAATTTTGCCTGTTCGATCTAAAGATAGTGATAGTAATTTCATTTCAGCAGTACAAATCAATGACACTGAATCATGCTTTTTCTGAGTTTTGTTGCCATCATGGTTGTGTGGAGACAGACTTTAAAAGACTTTTTCTCTGTTGCATCAAAAAGCCAACTGCTTTAGGTGGCTGATGGGGCTTTTAGCAAAGGTGTCATGATGCACTCAAACATTATGAATGGCACTCAGAATGGAAACAAAATTGAACTTTCAAATGAAAATACACAAACAAAACAGGATTGAGATACATTGTGGAAATAAATGGAGTAGAAATTAATCAGACAAAACCATAATAATTGGTTGGTGGTGTTTTGTATTTAATTTTCTGTGCAAAGGACTTAAGGATCTTAAATCTCAAAAGAGAAAAAGAATTTCATTACTGACGATTGTCTAGTTGATATCCGGGTTGGTAGTTAACATTAAATCTTGTGTTGATATTCACAGCTACTACTGTGCAGAAATGATTGGGTGTGTTATTTATCAATTAATTAAGATATTACTTGTATGAGAGCAATTAAAGTGATTCTGATATAATTGTCTGACAATATTGTTAAAGTTGTCGCTATCAATAATACCTATGCTACAGAAAATTGTTGGAAACAATAAATACGGTAAGGTGATTAAATAAATCCTTTGTGCCTTAGAAAAGTCCTTTTTGCTTCTTTATACCCTAGGGGTTGCCTTATTATTCCTATCTGTCCTATAGGCATCCTGATTGCTCCTTTGTGTCCTTGAAAATGTCCATATTTCTTCTTCTTGTCCTAGTGGCATCCTTATTTCTCTTTCCTGTCCTAAATGCCTGAACTTTCTCATTGCTTGTTGTGTCCTACAGCCCTGGTTGTTTTGTATTTAATTTCCTGCAAAGGACTTAAGGATCTTAAATCTCAAAAGAGAAAAAGAATTCCTAAATGCCTCCTCATTGCTCTAAATCTTGTGTTGTGTTACAGCCCTCCAGAAATGATTGGGTGTGTTATTTATCCTTGAGAGCCTGATATAATTGTCCTAAATGCCTATCAATAATACCTATGCTCAGAAAATTGTGTCCTACAGGTGATTAAATAAATCCCTCCTTAGAAAAGTCCTTTTTTCCTTACCCTGTCCTAAATGCCTCCTGATTGCTCCTTTGTGTCCTTGGAGATGTCCATATTTCTTCTTCTTGTCCTAGTGGTATCCTTATTTCTCTTTCCTGTCCTAAATGCCTCCTCATTTCTCCGTTGTGTCCTACAGCCCTCCTTACTTTTCCTTCCTGTCCTAAATGCCTCCTCATTGCTCCGTTGTGTCCTACAGCCCTCCTTACTTTTCCTTCCTGTCCTAAATGCCTCCTCATTGCTCCGTTGTGTCCTACAGCCCTCCTTACTTTTCCTTCCTGTCCTAAATGCCTCCTCATTGCTCCGTTGTGTCCTACAGCCCTCCTTACTTTTCCTTCCTGTCCTAAATACCTCATTGCTCCGTTGTGTCCTACAGCCCTCCTTACTTTTCCTTCCTGTCCTAAATACCTCATTGCTCTGTTGTGTCCTACAGCCCTCCATACTTTTCCTTCCTGTCCTAAATACCTCATTGCTCTGTTGTGTCCTACAGACCTCCTTACTTTTCCTTCCTGTCCTAAATGCCTCCTCATTGCTCCGTTGTGTCCTACAGCCCTCCTTACTTTTCCTTCCTGTCCTAAATACTTCATTGCTCTGTTGTGTCCTACAGCCCTCCTTACTTTTCCTTCCTGTCCTAAATGCCTCCTCATTGCTCCGTTGTGTCCTACAGCCCTCCTTACTTTTCCTTCCTGTCCTAAATGCCTCCTTTTTGCTCCGTTGTGTCCTAGACCGCCTTATAAGGCCACCTGAGACAAAGTCTCATGGTGACCTATTGCGATCATCTTTATCTGGCGTCGTGCTTCATGTGTCGTGCGTTTATAACAATGTAACATTTTCAACTTCTGATTTCAATGAAATTTTGCAGAGACCTCTGGCATAAGATAAACCAAAATTGCAAATTATATAGTCCCACCCCAAAGGGGTCTGCATGAATGGAGGAAGGGAGGATAGGGAGGCTGAAAGGGGACAAATTGAGTTGGATTTCAAAAACTCCCAGGATCTCACATTTCCCTGTGGAGAGAGGGGTAAAGATTATGATAGTCTTTATACGAAAAATAGATTTTTGAGTATAATTTGTTTAATTTCCATTGGAAATATTTTAAACTTTTAAAATTGGTTAGAATTATGAGCTAAGAATGACGGCTTGGTGGTATGCCCATTTTGATTTTAGCTGACCACTAGAGGCTGATGGGCCAGGCCAAAAGGGGTCAAATTGACTTCAATTTTCAAAATCTTCTTCTCAACACCCAGATATGGTAGATTCTGTATGAATGGAAGCATCTTAAGGTGCTTTAATTCCCAAAATGGGCCTCACATTTCTTCCTGGGGAGGAAGTTTTTTTTTAAACTTTACTGTAATTTTCATAGAAAAATATCATTTTTGAACATAACGTTGATTATTTCCCACTAGAAATAACTTATTATTAGTAAAGGATGACAATATTTTATGCTATATTGACATTGACTATATTCAGTTTCACAATTTCTGTTTATTTCTATCATTTAACCTTCAATACTGCTTATCTCTGGTGACTGTCAAGGTTGCTTGGCCGCTTGTTTCTCCTTCCTGTCTTAGTGGTGCCCATATTACGCTTTTGTGTCCTAAAGGCCTCCTTTTTCTCCTTCCTGTCCTAAAGGCTTCCTTTTTTTCCTTCCTGTCCTAAAGGCTTCCTTTTTCTCCTTCCTGTCCTGAAGGCCTCCTTTTTTTCCTTCCTGTCCTACAGGCTTCCTTTTTATCCTTCCTGTCCTAAAGGCCTCCTTTTTTTCCTTCCTGTCCTAAAGGCTTCCTTTTTCTCCTTCCTGTCCTAGAGGTATCCTTTTTGTTCTTCCTGTCCTAAAGGCATTCTTGTTTCTTCTCCTGTCCTAGAAATGACCTTATTTCTCCTTACTGTCCTAGAGGTATCCTTGTCTCTTTGTCCTGTCCTAGTGGTATCCTTGTCTCTTTGTCCTGTCTGAGAGGTATCCTTGTCTCTTTGTCCTGTCCTAGTGGTATCCTTGTCTCTTTGTCCTGTCCTAGTGGTATCCTTGACTCTTTGTCCTGTCCTAGAGGTATCCTTGTCTCTTTGTCCTGTCCTAGAGGTATCCTTGTCTCTTTGTCCTGTCCTAGTGGTATCCTTGTCTCTTTGTCCTGTCCTAGAATTGTGGGTAATACTCCTTTGTGTCGTACAGGATTCCTACACGTCCATTCTTACAGGTTACCTTACCAGTGCCAATGTTCTGATTGTAGACTTCAGATCGATATAATGGATCACATATTGATCCCAGCAGTAACAAGTTCTAGCTGATTAAGGGAAATTTGATACCTGCAGGTGGAGAAATGGGTGTAAGATTAAAGTGATGTGTAGTCTTAGGGTCCACAGTTCTATCAATCTCTTGTTTGTAAGTTTACGTTAGGGATTGTGTACATACGATAGATTACTGAAAACAACTTACCTTTTTTTCTCTCTTATGTTTGAGTTTTAGAACAAATGTTTTAGAAAGTAGCTCAAGAACAGATCTACTGGTAAGAACACAGAATCCATTGTATACTGGAATCTGAAATAATTCTAAAACCTTTTTCTTAAGTTGCTCTATTCCGTCACAGAAGTAATTGACTTGATTTTGTTGAAAACAGAAGTGTTTGCAGCGTTCATGTTTGAATCTGTAGAACATTTTTTGAAATTCTTTGTCTATTACTCCGAAAGTCTGAAAATGGCTGCTTCTGAGAAAATGGTAGAGCTGATGCTATTACAGTCTAATGTAGCGAAACAATTGTTAAAAACCGTCTTTGTGAATTAAATCTGTGAGTATGAGAAAGGCAATTTTCTTCTGTATGAAAGTCTGTCAGTATAATTCAGGATTAGAATGATAAGATAATGATAAAATGCTTCTGTTGAAAGCTTGAAATAATTTTTGAGAAGTATGAAATGTTCTGTGTATTAAGCAATGGAACATTACATTATAAAAAATGCACAGTAACATTCCGACACAATACCATTAGAGAATATCTGACTCTGGGGAAACAGATTAGTATGGTGATACAAAAGGTTAATGTTTACAACAGATGGAAAATTGAAATTAAATTTCCAGGCAATTAAATCTTTACAGTTTTAATATCCTTAAAAAATTCTGTTAAACACAAGTCTTATTTTTTTATTTGGTTTGAGAAGTCAGGATTTTAGGGTGCGTTGTAGCGGACTTTGGGTACGACAGCACATTCGGGATCCGAGAATCACCAGTAAAATGCAGCAGGGTTGTTACAGCGTTGTAGACTTAGTATAGCCTGATTCCATTGGGGTATCATTTAATCCAGATGGGAGAAAAACCCTTACAGGTTACTGATTTAATCATGATGTCTGGGTTAGCAGTGGTCTTGTTTGTGGAATGATTTGGCTGTCAACTGTTAATACAGTAAGTTTGGCTGGGTACAAAGCACAGTCACTATACCCAGGGGAGTAGTCAGACTAGCTCTCGGCTAGTAATCAGTGAGGTGAAAAAAAATGGGTCATGATATTGCTGCTGAAATTATTTGAAATATTTTTGTCACTTGTTTAAATATCTATCAGTTCTTACTTCATGATACTTCAACAGTTCATGCTCTGTTATACTCTGTCAGTTCACATTTCATTATGCTCCATCAATTCATCTGCCATAATACTCTGTCAGTTCATGGTCTGTAAAACTGTGTCAGTACATGCTCTGTAAAACTGTGTCAGTACATGCTCTGTAAAACTCTGTCAGTACATGCTCTGTAAAACTCTGTCAGTACATGCTCTGTAAAACTTTGTCAGTACATGCTCTGTAAAACTCTGTAAAACTCTGTAAAACTCTGTCAGTACATGCTCTGTAAAACTCTGTCAGTTCATGCTCTGTAAAACTCTGTCAGTACATGCTCTGTAAAACTCTGTCAGTACATGCTCTGTAAAACTCTGTCAGTACATGCTCTGTAAAACTCTGTCAGTTCATGCTCTGTAAAACTCTTGTCAGTACATGCTCTGTAAAATTCTGTCAGTTCATGGTCTGTAAAACTGTGTCAGTACATGCTCTGTAAAACTCTTGTCAGTACATGCTCTGTAAAACTCTGTCAGTACATGCTCTGTAAAACTCTGTCAGTTCATGGTCTGTAAAACTGTGTCAGTGCATGCTCTGTAAAACTCTGTCAGTTCATGGTCTGTAAAACTGTGTCAGTACATGCTCTGTAAAACTCTGTCAGTTCATGCTCTGTAAAACTCTGTCAGTACATGCTCTGTAAAACTCTGTCAGTACATGCTCTGTAAAACTCTGTCAGTTCATGGTCTGTAAAACTCTGTCAGTACATGCTCTGTAAAACTCTTGTCAGTATATGCTCTGTCAGTACATGCTGTGTAAAACTCTGTCAGTTCATGTTCTGTAAAACTCTGCCAGTTCATGCTCTGTAAAACTCTGTCAGTACATGCTCTGTAAAACTCTGTCAGTACATGCTCTGTAAAACTCTGTCAGTACATGCTCTGTAAAACTCTGTCAGTTCATGCTCTGTAAAGCTCTTGTCAGTTCATGCTCTGTAAAACTCTTGTCAGTTCATGCTCTGTAAAACTCTTGTCAGTTCATGCTCTGTAAAACTCTTGTCAATTCATGTTCTGTAAAACTCTGTCAATTCATGTTCTGTAAAACTCTGTCAGTACATGCTCTGTAAAACTCTGTCAGTTCATGCTCTGTAAAACTCTGTTCATGCTCTGTAAAACTTTGTCAGTACATGCTCTGTAAAACTCTGTTCATGATCTGTAAAACTGTGTCAGTTCATGTTCTGTAAAACTCTTGTCAGTACATGCTCTCTGTCAGTACATGCTCTGTAAAACTCTGTCAGTACATGCTCTGTAAAACTCTGTCAGTTCATGCTCTGTAAAGCTCTTGTCAGTTCATGCTCTGTCTTGTCAGTTCATGCTCTGTAAAACTCTTGTCAATTCATGTTCTGTAAAACTCTGTCAATTCATGTTCTGTAAAACTCTGTCAATACATGTTCTGTAAAACTCTGTCAGTACATGCTCTGTAAAACTCTGTCAGTTCATGCTCTGTAAAACTCTGTTCATGCTCTGTAAAACTTTGTCAGTACATGCTCTGTAAAACTCTGTTCATGCTCTGTAAAACTGTGTCAGTACATGCTCTGTAAAACTCTGTAAAACTCTGTCAGTACATGCTCTGTAAAACTCTGTAAAACTCTGTAAAACTCTGTCAGTACATGGTCTGTAAAACTGTGTCAGTACATGCTCTGTAAAACTCTGTCAGTTCATGCTCTGTAAAACTCTGTAAAACTCTGTCAGTTCATGCTCTGTAAAACTCTGTCAGTACATGCTCTGTAAAACTCTGTCAGTACATGCTGTGTAATACTCTGTCAGTTCATGCTCTGTAAAATTCTGTCAGTTCATGCTCTGTAAAACTCTGTCAGTTCATGCTCTGTAAAACTCTGTCAGTTCATGCTCTGTAAAACTCTGTCAGTACATGCTCTGTAATACTCTGTCAGTACATGCTTTAGTATTACTATTTATCAATTATTATTCAACAATCAATCTGTTTAGGAAAACACGACTGTTTACTTCAACAATAACATGGACAATTTTGCCATCAGATCCTATACTGCTGTTAATTATTTTGTCTATGTTTGTCTGCTTAAAATCCTTGGTGTTTCATCAGTGATACATGTCCGTGTATGAGGGAGGTGCAGGGACATGCATCATTTCTCTTCAATGCATTTTTGATCATTTTAGAAAATATGAGGACTGTTCATTAACCCACACAGTCCCTTGAACAGAGTATTTTTAGCATATTTGCAATTAATTATTTTCAAGAAATTCCAAGAGTTTCAATTTTCGCTGGAGTGTCTTTTGTATATTAATGTGTGGGATTTCGCAGGGACGTGTATGTGTTAATGCTAGTAATACTGGCTACAAAGATTTGGTAAATACCATGTAACGTTTCATTGATGTAATGTTCCATTGACTAATTCTCTTAAGTAAAATCAATGGTTATACCACAGATCACAATGTCATATGTAAATAATACATAGCGAAAACATCTCATTACCGTTGATGTACAACAATACAGTGGGACGTAGCTACCAGCCTTTTGATGGTAAAGTACACAATTGATTTCTCATCACAGAGTTATTTCCAAGCCGTTCATTAAATAATGTTGGCCTTCATTGGTTTAATTTCATGTGTATAAAGAAAAGATGTGTGTCTTTTCAACAAGTTTGTAGAAAATTCATGAGCAGGAAGTTTGTGGGAATCTAGATATTTGAGACAGTAGAAGAGAAATATGTGATCCTCCTTCATCACTCACTGACAGATTACCTCGAAAACATTGTGGAATTTAACAAAAAAATCTGCTGCAACACATTTGTCTATTTCGCAGTGTTATGTTTGCCTGTTTGTTTACTGGGTTCATTATCCTGAAAACAGCCACGTTCAATTTGAGGTGAGAACTCCTTGCAGTAACTGGTGTCTACTTCATTGAACAACATACAAGAGGACCGTCACATGCCATCCAGAGCAACCAAGAAAATTGTCTTGCTCATGACAACACAGACTAATCCCTCTTTCAGGTTAACGGAGGGGAACCATGCACTTTGGATCTTAATGAGGTTACATAGACCAATGCTCTAACAAACCTAACTTTTTTATTAATTAATTTTTATTAATTTAATTTATTATTTTAATAAGTGATAAACCTGTGGATTCTTTGGATGATTATTTGGCTGAAAATTCATGTGTTGATGATCAGGTTCTCAGCTGATAGTGCATCTGCCTCAAGTCCAATGTACACTAAATACTATAACAAAAAAGCACCTGTAACACTTGTACCAACTATAACAAATTGTTGATGGATTATTAATGATAGATAAGCTACAAACATATATCAAGAGTATTTATTTCACAACAATGGTGAAGCTAACTATAAGTTTATTTTAATCAGTCTAGTTGGCCCATATCTTGTTGGCCGATATGGAAGTGCATGAGGAGTCATACTATGAGAAGAAACCAGAGAATATGGGAAAAACATACCTGGTCAGGCAAATCAACTCCATATCTATTCACATCAACGCAGGGAGTCAAATCTCTGACATCTAGGTGGAGGCAGGTGTATTTTTACTGCTCCACCAGAAGCAAAATGTCAAGGAATTGTTTGTGTTTCTAAATTCAGCAAGAAGGTGTCACCATTGCATACAACTGTGTGTGTCATTATAGATCTTAATGTTGATGTCTACATTGTGAAATGGATTTCATCACATGATTGACATGTTATTTAGGGAATTTTACATGTGTAATATCTTCTACAAAGTTACACATGTGTGATATATTGTGAAGTTAGGTTCTGAAAATGATGTCACGTGTTCCTAGCCTCCATTTTGATATAATTGAAGACCATAGATGTAAAGCAGAATGACATCATGACTGATGTGGAAATGCCAAATCATAAAAGTATTTTTAGGAGTATCATTTGTGTGATAAAAAAGATCTGAAATTTGTCTCCATTGGATATCTAATATATGAACTCATCACAAATTTTTCATTTGTGCTTGCAAAATACTTCATGAAATTGAAAATTCTTAGACTCATTTCACATATGAAATAGAAACTCGTGTAAAATTCTATATCTTCCTGATATTGTTATTGGTGTGTACAGAGGGATAGAATGTATACAGGTAGATGTTGATTGATGGCTATAAACATCAGAGATAGCTATCACTGACCTTAATTAACACCTTAAGGCTGTGCTGTCTATACAGATACATATAGTTAGAACCTTGACAGACCTGCTCTTATACTCTTTGGCCTTACAGGGTACTGTTATAGTGACAATAGATCAGGAGGGGAGATAACTCTGTGTGAAATTAACGTCTCTGGTGGTATTGATTGACATCTGTGTAATTTGCTCACATCAGGCTGTAATTTCTAGTGACTAATCTGCAGGCTTTCCCCTCACACAGCCAAGGAAGTACTTTGTGTGTAGCATAGACTGGTAATGGTCATTTCATGCCAAATATCTCCTACTGATCATAGTATTAAAAGACTTATACCAAGCCGTGCAATCGCAGATGTTGTAATCCTCTTTAACACACTCAATTTCAAAAGATAGAATCAGATTAAATAGTCTGTGTTACAAATGAGAACAGTCCACGATGAAGCTCTTTCTGTGTTAAAGGCAACAGGTATGGTTTCAGCTGAGAGATGGGACATAACAGATTTGTGTAGGTTGTTGAAGATGTACAAGGTAACAGATCCCAGTGTCTCTCAGGCCAGTGTGGCTCTAAGGGGTGAACTAGTAATTACCTGTGCTACATGTAGCGGTGTGTTACAAAGGTTAATAATATGTCAACTGATGAGCAGATAATGGATCGCTGGTGTGATTTTAGTTCATGTAATCACCTCATACAAAATTTTTGTGAAATATTTATTTTGTGTTAATTTTCGCTTGTCAGAGTTTTTGATGGAGGAGAAAAATGAGGTGATGAGCACGGCAGGTAATAGCTCATAAAGACGAGAAATAAGTAACTAAATCAATGGAGAGTCATATACATATATAGTGGATGTTTTATGTGCTGCCAGCCGCATACACCACTCACTATAGCAGGGAGATGGGGGGATTAGCCGATACAACCTGTGTGTGAGGGAGCAGACTTCTGGAGTTTTCAATACTTCTTTAGTGATGTAGTACAGCATTCTGCATGATGGCCAAGTAATTGGGGCCAATTATATGGAGTATTAAATATTTTTTTGCTTGATTACAAGTCAACATCTGGAAAGTGGAAAAGTTGTATGTGGATGTATGTGCCTTTTGATATGGAATTTTTGGAATAATCTTGATGAAAACTTTGACAGCTTCCTGTAATATGGACAGCTCTGTCCTTCAGGAGGATACCAGTCTAGTCCTATCCCCCTTCAGGTAAGTCAATAGGTCTCTAATGACCATACTAAGTCTTTCAGTTCTTTAGGATGTTTGGCCTGTCATTAACTCGTTATGACATATTTATTTACCTGTTCGTCAAAGAACATATCATATAATGTCATTTGGGTCGAACAGATACTTCATCCATGAATAAATTTTTTTGAAAAAAAAAATCGTTAGGTTAGATAAAAATCACATTAAGGGTTTTTTTTTTTTTTTTTGATCAGGTGACATTAATGTGCCTGATATCGATGGACAACTGATGAGGTTGTTTTACCTTTCATAAATGGACATCTTTTGAGTTTGTTTTACCTGTCGGAGATGGAAATCTTCGGACTTCGTTTTACCTGTCATAGAAGAACAGAATAATTATAAGCATGCTTTACCTGTCTGAAAATGTCACAGTAACTTTTTACTGCATGTACCTTGATCATCATGTTGAAACAATTGTTGACAAGGGATCTAAATCAATTATTTAAATAGTGACATGTCATTTATTTCATGCCAAAATCAGTTTTATATGCAAAATGGAAAATCAATGTATTTCTGAACATTAGATTCAAATTTTTTGATATAAATAGTTTAAAATGATTGCGACTTGTTTCCAGTTATTTTACAGTGACTGTGTTGATGAATCAGGTTTATGTAACCTCTCTGAGATAAGTACTGACATGTGCCACTGAGGCACTGAAGTAAACAGTTACCACAGCAAATACTTGATCAATGATAGTAGCACTATAATAACAGTTTATTGTTAATGATGAAAACCTGGGATACATCTAGTGTTGTGTGTTACAATCCATTGTGTCGTGTCGATTTTTCATTCTTAAACAGTTTGCAGTACAAGTGTTTTGAAATCATGGTCAATTTTTAAAGTAAAATGCTCATTGATTCTTGTGTAATCTGACATGTAAAATAATATAATGGTCGGATTAGACAGGCTGTCAGAATACAAGCATTCCATGACAAAGAGATATACAGTCGAAAGGTATGGGTTGTACTTTAATGATAACAAAATTTATAGGGCAAATGGTGGCAGTAAAAGGAGGATTTACTGATAAATAACAAGGTAGAAAACCTATTACTGTGGCATAGTGGTAAGTCACTGTTTTACTGTCTAACAGTGGCAATATAACAAGGTTTTTCCTAACATTGCCAGTAACACAAGATTTTTTCTCTAACATTGACAGGAAAACAAGGTTTCCTGTGACAAATGTGGACAGAATAATAATGTTTTGCTGTATAATGGTGACAGTATAACAAGGTTTTACTGTATAATGGTGACAGTACAACAAGGTTTTACTGTATAATCGTGACAGTATAATAAGGTTTTACTATATAAAGATGACAGTATAACATGGTTTTATTATATAATGATGACAGTTTAACAAGGTTTTACTATATAATAGTGGCAAAAATTGACAGTATAGTAAGACTTTACCGGGCCAATTTGGCAGTATAACAAGATTTCACTGGGCTGAATTTGGTAGTATAAAAGGATGTTACTGGGCTAATGTTGGCAGTTTAACATGATTAAAATAGGCCAATGGTGACAGCATAACAAGATTTTACTCGGTCATTGGTGGCAGTTTAACAAGACTTTACTAGACTGATGGTGGCAGTTTAACAAGGTTTTATTGGCCCGATGGTGGCAGTTTAACAAGACTTTACTGGACTGATGGTGGCAGTATATTAAGGTTTTACTGGGCCGATGGTGGAAGTTTAACAAGGTTTTACTGGGCAGATGGTGGCAGTTTAACAAGGTTTTATTGGGCCGATGGTGGCAGATAACAAGGTTGTTCTTGGCCAATATTGGCAGTATAACAAGGTTTAATTTGGTAAATGGTTGCAGTTTAACAAGATTTTACTGGATAATGATATCAAAAGAGCCAAATTTATATGTGTTCATTAGAATATTAACATGTATCATTAAGTATAAAAGTATTAGTTGATGAAGGGAGAAGGTATATTATTGGTGATTATTCGTCCTGTGACATTTTAGAAGACACAGCTGATGAGATCAAAGCTAGTCAAACTACAATTGTTTATTAGAGATATATGAATCATTAGTAAAATAGAATTTTTTATGCCTGTGGTATGAGAATTTGTTTCCATCATACTGTTAATTGCCTTGAAGTGACTAGCACCTGGAATTTTTATTTGCGTGGTATAATTGGTTTAAAAAGAACTTTTGCCACTGGCAGTGTTATTTACAGCTGTCATGTTCAGCTGCTATGTCTTGTTATTGTAATGATTTTTTACGTCGCCTCTCCTAACATATCACAAGTTTTTTTTTTTTTTTTTACGTCAACATTCTTTACTTATAATTGGACTAGATATCAATCACACTTTACCGAGTGAGAGTAGCCCTTGGGATTTCAAAACCATATAACAATGATTTTACAGTGAATTTCCCGATTTTTTTTCTTTTCAAATGTCAATATGGTTAGTTGCCAACATCTGCCACCAAAATTGTGCATTATTATTTTAAAACGACATAAATAAATGTAACTATAGGCCATTATGAAGTGTTGCTCCAAATGGTGTATTACTTTATTGGTTGGAGTTGTGTCATGTTCTTAATTTACTCCTTGTTTCACAAGATGAGTTGCATTTATTAGGTCAAAATTTGTGTGTTCTGTCGTCCTTACTTTGAGAATTGCTGCTGTTTTAAATGTCTCCATGACATTGTCCTTCATGATTTTCTGGCTTCTGAAAGGTCTTTGTCTGTCGAGCATCTACAGTCCTTCAAAATGTGGCAAAATAAAAACAAATTGTGTTGTTTTATAATTTAGATTGAAGCTGAATAATGTTGAAGGATATATGGACTGAATATACACAGCATGTAATCAAAAAATTAGACTGGATACTAATATAACCAGGAAACATAGACTGTATACATGCATACCCAGGAAACATAGACTGTAGACATGTATACCCAGGAAACATAGACTGTAGACATGTATACCCAGGAAACATAGACTGTATACATGTATACCCAGGAAACATAGACTGTATACATATATACCCAGGAAACATAGTCTGTATACCCAGGAAGCATAGACTGTAGACATGTATATCCAGGAAACATAGACTGTATACCTAGGAAACATAGACTGTACACATGTATACCCAGGAAACATAGACTGTACACATGTATACCCAGGAAACATAGACTGTACACATGTATACCCAGGAAACATAGACTGTACACATGTATACCCAGGAAACATAGACTGTACACATGTATACCCAGGAAACATAGACTGTACACATGTATACCCAGGAAACATAGACTGTACACATGTATACCCAGGAAACATAGACTGTACACATGTATACCCAGGAAACATAGACTGTACACATGTATACCCAGGAAACATAGACTGTACACATGTATACCCAGGAAACATAGACTGTACACATGTATACCCAGGAAACATAGACTGTACACATGTATACCCAGGAAACATAGACTGTACACATGTATACCCAGGAAACATAGACTGTACACATGTATACCCAGGAAACATAGACATGTATACCCAGGAAACATAGTCTGTATACATGTATACCCAGGAAACGTAGTCTGTACACATGTATACCCAGGTAACGTAGACTGTACACATGTATACCCAGGAAACATAGACTGTATACATGTATACCCAGGAAACATAGACTGTACACATGTATACCCAGGAAACATAGACTGTACACATGTATACCCAGGAAACATAGACTGTACACATGTATACCCAGGAAACATAGACTGTACACATGTATACCCAGGAAACATAGACTGTACACATGTATACCCAGGAAACATAGACTGTACACATGTATACCCAGGAAACATAGACTGTACACATGTATACCCAGGAAACATAGACTGTAGACATGTATACCCAGGAAACGTAGTCTGTACACATGTATACCCAGGAAACATAGACTGTACACATGTATACCCAGGAAACATAGACTGTACACATGTATACCCAGGAAACATAGACTGTAGACATGTATACCCAGGAAACATAGACTGTACACATGTATACCCAGGAAACATAGACTGTACACATGTATACCCAGGAAACATAGACTGTACACATGTATACCCAGGAAACATAGACTGTACACATGTATACCCAGGAAACATAGACTGTACACATGTATACCCAGGAAACATAGACTGTACACATGTATACCCAGGAAACATAGACTGTACACATGTATACCCAGGAAACATAGACTGTACACATGTATACCCAGGAAACATAGACTGTACACATGTATACCCAGGAAACATAGACTGTACATATGTATACCCAGGAAACATAGTCTGTATACCCAGGAAACATAGACTGTACACATGTATACCCAGGAAACATAGACTGTACACATGTATACCCAGGAAACATAGACTGTACACATGTATACCCAGGAAACATAGACTGTACACATGTATACCCAGGAAACATAGACTGTACACATGTATACCCAGGAAACATAGACTGTACACATGTATACCCAGGAAACATAGACTGTACACATGTATACCCAGGAAACATAGACTGTACACATGTATACCCAGGAAACAGACTGTACACATGTATACCCAGGAAACATAGACTGTACACATGTATACCCAGGAAACATAGACTGTACACATGTATACCCAGGAAACATAGACTGTACACATGTATACCCAGGAAACATTGACTGTACACATGTATACCCAGGAAACATAGACTGTACACATGTTACCCAGGAAACATAGACTGTAGACATGTATACCCAGGAAACATAGACTGTACACATGTATACCCAGGAAACATAGACTGTACACATGTATACCCAGGAAACATAGACTGTATACATGTATACCCAGGAAACATAGACTGTACACATGTATACCCAGGAAACATAGACTGTACACATGTTTACCCAGGAAACATAGACTGTACACATGTATACCCAGGAAACATAGACTGTGCACATGTATACCCAGGAAACATAGACTGTACACATGTATACCCAGGAAACATAGACTGTACACATGTATACCCAGGAAACATAGACTGTATACATGTTACCCAGGAAACATAGACTGTATACATGTTACCCAGGAAACATAGACTGTATACATGTTACCCAGGAAACATAGACTGTATACATGTTACCCAGGAAACATAGACTGTAGACATGTATACCCAGGAAACATAGACTGTACACATGTATACCCAGGAAACATAGACTGTAGACATGTATACTCAGGAAACATAGAATGTAGACATGTATACCCAGGCTGTGGGAAAATTGATTTTTTTAAATCAAGTATACTGATTGAACATACTTTAGAAATTTATTATTGATTTTGAATTGTTGAGAAAGATTTAAACAGTGCAAATCAACCTGTTCTTTATTAAGGTTTTTGAACTACCATTTTAAGACTATCATAATTTTTTCTTTTTTTGAGTTTTTAAAAATTTTTTTTTGCTTTTTTTGAAGACATGAAAAAATTATAAAAAAACATATTACTTGAAAAATAAATGTACCAAAATAAATGGTTCATATCATGGCTTTTGTTGTGATGATATACTTTTTGCTTCAGTCTGTAGTTAAGACTGCAAAAAATTGTCATGGCAACAGTAACACTTAATTAGCATTTCTATAGAGAAATTTAAACTGCATTTGGTAGCATATTTCTGCCATCCACATACAACTTACAAGTTACTACACATATCAAGATAATTTTGAAAAGATGGAACTGGTAGACGTACTTTGTGCAGAGGTAGACACAATCTGATCATATGTTAACTTATTATCACATTTGCCAGGATAATTATCTTGTAGATAGGAAATAGGCTTATTATTGTGTCATTGCTTGGATTTGACATAAAATTACCACTTACATTGTCATTGTTTACGAAAACCAGACTTGAGGCTTATAAGCATTGTGTTATGCTAGACTGGTCAACAAAGGTTACAATAATCTAGTGTATCACTGGTTTATATTAAGTAATATAAGTGGCAAGTCCATGTCAAATCTAAACAACAACACAATTTAAAAAGCCACACTTTCTTGAAAGATAATTTTCATAGCAAATGTGATATATGTTGACATAATGTGTGATTTATGTTGACCATGTTTGTAATTTATGTTGACATACTGTTGGATTATGTTGACATACTGTTGGATTATGTTGACATACTGTTGGATTATGTTGACATACTGTTGGATTATGTTGACATTATGTTGGATTATGTTGATATATTGGATTATGTTGACATACTGTTGGACTATGTTGACATATTGTTGGACTATGTTGACATATTGTTGGATTATGTTGACATATTGTTGGATTATGTTGACATACTGTTGGATTATGTTGACATACTGTTGGATTATGTTGACATATTGTTTGATTGACATATTGTTGGATTATGTTGACATACTGTTGGATTATGTTGACATTATGTTGGATTATGTTGATATATTGGATTATGTTGACATTGTATTATATTGACATATGGTTGGATTATGTTGACATATTGTTGGATTATGTTGACATACTGTTGGATTATGTTGACATTGTTGGATTATGTTGACATAATGTTGGACTATGTTGACATTATGTTGGATTATGTTGACATACTGTTGATATATTGGATTATGTTGACATTGTATTATATTGACATATGGTTGGATTATGTTGACATACTGTTGGATTATGTTGACATTATGTTGGATTATGTTGACATGTTGTTGGATTATGTTGACATACTGTTGGATTATGTTGACATACTGTTGGACTATGTTGACATACTGTTGGATTATGTTGACATATTGTTTGAATATGTTGACATCTTATGCAATATGTCTCAACATATGTAACTTGTAAGTCATGAAGGTGGTCTGAGAAACTTGCCATCATACATTTAATACCGTTGATTATCAATATAGAAAACATGTAACTTGATGATCTGTTGGATTTGTGTGTCACAAATCAACCTTCTCTGGCTCCAAAAACCTTCTTAATGATGCTGAATATATCCAAAGTCCCACAAGATTTTACCAGGAATTTGATCCTCTGCTTCACATTTGTTCTGTTAATGGCTTTGGCTACTGGAAAACTACCAATATTGGCTGTAATTTGAAATCACCAATACGACACAGGAAGTATTGTTTGCTCGGAGACATTCCACAGGGATGGGAGAGATATGGTTTTCATAATTTGATAATAATTATAATTGTTTACTCATTGTAGTCAATGTGTGTATATTTGTGTATCTCGATACGGCCAGTTGCACAAGAAGGTATAGATCCTACCTGTGCACAACTCGAGGCAGGACATTGAATGCTGTTTTCCCATTATGAAGTTGGAAGTAATTACAATCATGCCTTGAGGCATTGTGCCTTTGATCCTCATGGCCTGTTCCTCATTATTGCAGGAGAATTGATCTGAATAATTTGAATTTATGTTACTGTTTCATGTCCTTATTTAAAAAGATGTTGGCGATAGCTGAATTATGTGATTATTACCGTAACACAGATAATATTAGAGTCCTGCAGTTAGCGGCTGTCAAAATCTTTTTAATGAACAAAAATATTTTTAGGTCATGAGAACATTCTCCAATCATTTGCAACCATGATCAAGTTTTTACTTGTAGAAAAAAAAATTTTTTAACAGACAACTTGGAAATTATGCAATTTCTTCTCCAGGAAGAAATAATTTGGTGTCAGAATTCTAGAAATTTTGTGTGCTGTTTGTGACAGTATTTAAGGACAATGTCACTGAAGCAGAAGATCCTTAACCTACTGAAACACCTGGTCCGATTCTGCTTGTGCTTTTTAATGATTATGTGTGTAAATCTATCTTTCGTTCATATTTTCCCCTAATTTGTCATGTCAGTATTTTCTTTGTCAGTGAGAAGGAAACACTGTGAGATAGATTATTATAGGTTGGGGGTTCTGGACTTGAGTTATTGCAGTATTTACAAATTTTGTAATCCATTATGATAAAGCCGATAAGGAAAGGAAGGAAAAATTACTCAAACCTAGTTTTCTAGATTTTAAATACATTTAGAATGAAAATAATTTAACACCACCGTATTATTAACTTGGATTTGTCTAAAAGTAAGTGAAACTCTACACCTGTAACAAGGAATTTTACATGTATTAGGAAAAGTGCTTATGTTCCAGTTTCATTTGTTTGCCATTAATTTTCGTAAAAAAAACAACAAAATGCTTGTTATTTTTGTCATTGTGAAGTAAAGTGAGTTTTAACAAGAGAACCACAACTTTTTATTAGATAAAAAATAAATGTTACTGAATCTGAAATATTTTACTTCAAAGACTTCCACATTGATTTCCATGGCAGAATTTATTAGGAATATTTAAATAAAACTGTTTCCAGCTCTGCCAGCCTCAATCATCACCTGGACAGTATGTGGTAATTACAATCACAGTATGGCCAGGTACATTGTCACTATTACTGGCATCCACATATTTTGTGTTCCTTCATCATCAGTAATGGTCCCTCATCATTAGTGATCCTATCATCGTTAATGTTCCCTCATCATTAGTGTTCCTATCATCGTTAATGTTCCTTCATCAGCATAAGTGCTTATTCATTATCATTAGTGTTCCCAATCAGCATTAATGATGCTTCATTAACATTGGTTTTTTCTCCTCATCATTAGTGTTTCCTGGTCATCATTAGTGTTTCCTGGTCATCATTAGTGTTTCCTGGTCATCATTAATGTTTCCTGATCATCATTATTGTTTCCTGGTCATCATCAGTGTTTCCTGGTCATCATTCGTGTTCCCTGATCATCATTAGTGGTTCCTGGTCATCATCAGTGTTTCCTGGTCATCATCAGTGTTTCCTGGTCATTATCAGTGTTTCCTAGTCATGATAAGTGTTTACTGGTCATTAATGTTTCCTGGTCATCATTAGTATTCCCTGGTCATCATTAGTGTTTCCTCCACATCATTAGTTTCACTCCTCATCAAAAAAATGGTTTAATATGCTTCCAAATTACACAACTTGAGGACCTGTCAACCTCAATAAAGCCATTCTCATGTTGATAAGGAGAACTCATTTCAGTAGAACCCAAGAGTTTCTTTGTTATAGAGAAGTGGTGATTTTATTTTCAATGGTTATGACAAGTTATGGCTAGGGAGATGAGGTAGCTTGTACTATGACCACCAGTAAATTGAGCTATCTCTCCAAACTGACATCAATAATTCACTTCTTTCTTGGCAGGTTTTATCATTTCATGATCAAGTTTTACTAACCAGCACTGCTTAGGTACATGTACTGACCTTCAGGATTGTCAAGGTCACTGGTGCATTATCATTTGATTTAACTTGGGTACTGATTGACCTTCAGAATTGTCAAGGTCACAAGTGGTCATCTAATGTATCTTAGGTGCATGCTGTCCTTAAAGGTCTATAGATAAATTACCTCGCAAACTTCAAAGCATGTCTCATATAAAACTAAAAGCTTAAGGTCAAATCAGCAGCTACAATACTGAAGGGGTTTAATCAACTTTGTTTCAAATAAATGGCCTTAACCTGTTTAATCTAATATAATTAGAAATAATTGTATACATATATATTTTGCTTGCAGCTTAATTTGCTGGAGTGAGTTTCAGAAAAATAGAAAAAAGTCATTTTAGTCAATTTGCTCTTGGACCTCTTCTTTTAAGTTGTAGCATGCCCATGTTTGTGTTGATGTGTTAACATGGAGAATATCTACATGTCTGCTAAAGTTTTATGATGAAGGCTGCGATGCGTAGACTACAAAAGCCCCAGACGCCAGTCACCATCATCCAACAGCATCAATAAATGGACAACAAATTTATATTGTTTGAAATGTAATTAGGACTGTAATATACCTCAAGCCTGGAGTTTAGCTTTTACAAGCTTACTGATAAATATTTGTGTTTGTTCTCATTATCAGCATGTCCCTTTGTGACTACCAAGCTGTCTGATCCCTAGCAGCAGAATCCCTGAGAGGTCCCAGACCAACAGTAAAATCTCTAGGCCTCTAATTTAAGTTCTCTATAACCCTGCAACTATAAAATTCCTTATGTTGTAGCAAATATTTCTTCCTGGGTTTCTGACAGACCATAAACATCATAGAACCTATCACAGGAACCTGAATGTCAGACATTTATAGGAACTTCCACTTTTAGCCACTAACACAGGCACCTGAGTGGCAGACACATCTAGCCAATAACACAGGGATCTGAGTGTCAGACACATCTAGCCACTAACACAGGGATCTGAGTGTCAGACACATCTAGCCACTAACACAGGCACCTGAGTGTCAGACACATCTAGCCACTACCATAGGGATCTGAGTGTCAGACACATCTAGCCACTAACACAGGCACCTGAGTGTCAGACACATCTAGCCAATAACACAGGGATCTGAGTGTCAGACACATCTAGCCACTAACACAGGGATCTGAGTGTCAGACACATCTAGCCACTAACACAGGCACCTGAGTGGCAGACACATCTAGCCACTAACACAGGCACCTGAGTGTCAGACACATCTAGCCAATAACACAGGGATCTGAGTGTCAGACACATCTAGCCACTAACACAGGGACCTGAGTGTCAGATACATTTATCCCACTAACACAGGGACCTGTGTGGTAGACACATCTAGCAACTAACACAGAGACCTGAGTGTCAGACACATCTTGCCATTCACACAGGTACCTTAGTGTCAAACACTTCTAGCCACCATTGTCAAACAGATAATTAAGTAACACCATGTACTTTAACCAAAACAAACAATTCACTCTCCTGGTAACAAGTACCCTGATACAGTCACACTTTTTTTACAGACCAGACAAGCTAACCCTTAAGTTGATCTATTTAAGTTCTTGTTCTGGAACCATTGGAGCTAATTTCTTTTGACAGTGTGTGGAATTCCTAGTGAAATTCTGCATTGTAATGTCTGTTTGGGAAGATATATTATATTTACATGTCAAATCAGCCTTAATACGGAATGGTCAAGGAGGAATAGAATCAATTCTCTGTGATGTTTTCTCGGACTTTTGCATATAAATGCTATTTTTAGACAAGGAACCTGACATCTGTTGGACATATTGACCAATACATTACGTCCTCCAGATGTCACTACAGTGATACAGACAGCCTTCAGAGCAAAATCTATTATAATACTGCTGGCTGGTATCATGTGTCATATACCATGTCTTAGATATCATAACACGTGTGTAATAACACTATTCTGTTGTCATCAATAAATCGCGTCTTGAAGACATAACATGATTGTAAACATAAACATCCAAGTCAAAATAAGCCTGCCTGTCTTAAAGGGAAATGAATTTGAGAATTTTTGCTTATTTTTTCAGAAATACAGGTTATATGATAAAGAGAATCTTCAACTCATGTCAATGAAATATCAAATTTATTCAACTTGTGAAGTAATTTGGTATGTCACATGCCTAAAGGCTTATGATGTTATATTCTCTTTATACTGTAAAATCATAAATTTTTGCGTGGGATTCATTTTCATTGAATTCGTGGGTACTCTGAATCCACAAATTCACATGTACTCCTAAAATTCAACCAATAAAACTTTGACATGGGTTGTAGTACTAGTGTATCTGGTGAGGAAGATTTATCCTCGAAATTAAGTGCCAATGAAACTGTATATTTTAGAAAATTGGAATCCCACAAAAACAAATAAAATTTAACATTATTTGTTTATACAGCTCACTGCTGTCCCAGTGTTTAGGTACAAATGTACTTACTTTTTAATGAAGACCTGTATATTGATGACATACTGTAAATGTACATATTTTAGTGGTCTTTTTATTTTTTGCTTAAAAATATTGTGTTAAACTAAGATTCCTTTAATTGCAATTTACAGGTACCAAAACATAAATACAATATCTTGTATTCCTTGCTTATACATTGAACAATATACATGACAAAATTGTTCAGGCCAACATGTGTGTACACTATACATAGTATTTCTAAACCTAACGTACATATATCATAGCTTTACTTTTCTCTATCAGTCATCAAGACCAAATACCGATTAATGCCTGTTGGGTTTTAGTTACAGATTCATGCCTTTGTTACGGCACTCCAGGTCTTTTACTCAATACATCCGAGGTGTAGCTGTTTTCCTTCATTAGATGTAGCCATGGATTGTTATGAAAATATTTTACAGATACTGTATAGCTACTGTGTCTAATGAAGACAGATTTGGAGAGATTTTATCAATTTAATTAAGAATTATGTCTTTTTCTATCAGGTTTTACTCTTGCTGACAATGCTGTTGTTAAATATAGCTCTCTGTTGTCAATAGACGGACTGCTTCAGCTGTAATTGCACATAAAGCGCTAAGCTATCTAAAGACTGGGAAGGTGGTAGTAAACTAGAATTGGGTGTCTGTTCATCCTCTATCTAAAGACTGGGAAGGTGGCAGTAAATTGGAATTTGGTGTCTGTTCATCCTCTATCTAAAGACTGGGAAGGTGGTAGTAAACTAGAATTGGGTGTCTGTTCATCCTCTATCTAAAGACTGGGAAGGTGGTAGTAAACTAGAATTTGGTGTCTGTTCATTCTCTTTCTAAAGACTGGGAAGGTGGAAATCAACTAGAATTTGGTGTCTGTTCATCCTCGATTTAAACTGGAAAGGTGGTAGTAAATTGGAATTTGGTGTCTGTTCATCCTCTTTCTAAAGACTGGGAAGTCGGAAGTCAGCTAGAATTTGGTGTCTGTTCATCCTCTTTCTAAAGACTGGGAAGTCGGAAGTCAGCTAGAATTTGGTGTCTGTTCATCCTCTATCTAAAGACTGGGAAGGTGGTAGTAAACTAATCATGCAGCTTGTCTGTCTGTTTGTCGCTTTGCATGAGAATTTGGAGTGTAAGAGATAACTTGAATCAAGTTGTCTGTTCATCCCCTAATCTAAAGACTGCAATGGTGGAGGTAAACTGTAATCAGCTTGTCTCTGTCTGAAGTGGAAAACTTGATTTGGGTTTTCTGTCTATTAGTCACGTTGTATGAGAAATGGAAGGGTGTAGGGAAAACTTTAATCAGGTCGTCTGTTTTTCCCTTCATATGAGATCTAGGATGGTAGTAGAAAACCTGGAACCAGAATCCTTGAAGGTAGGGGTAAACTGGAATTGGTCTGTCTGTCTGTTCATCCCTTTCTCTAAAGGAAATGAAGTTAGGAGTACATGTAAACTGGAATTGGTCTGTCTGTCTGTTCATCCCTTTCTCTAAAGGAAATGAAGTTAGGGGTACAAGTAAACTGGAATTGGTCTGTCTGTCTGTTCATCCCTTTCTCTAAAGGAAATGAAGTTAGGAGAACATGTAAACAGGAATTGGTCTGTCTGTCTGTTCATCCCTTTCTCTAAAGGAAATGAAGTTAGGAGAACATGTAAACAGGAATTGGTCTGTCTGTCTGTTCATCCCTTTCTCTAAACGAAATGAAGTTAGGAGAACATGTAAACAGGAATTGGTCTGTCTGTCTGTTCATCCTCTGTCTTTAGACATGATATTGTCATAGCAGCAACATTAGGAGTGTTAAAAAAGATGTAGATTTATCTTCATTCAGATCAGAAGTTTGACAAATTGAAGTATTTTTAGGAATGTAAGGTTCCTGAATTTATGAAACCCTTACAGAATTACCTCTTTTGATCAATATGAAGCATTGATTACCTTCAGATCTAAATGCTCAATAAAAAAAACTTTTTAATCAACTTTATTCGTTTTTTATGAACATTCTTTCATTGAAATATTATGATTTATAGTTAATAAGATACCAGAGAATCGGTTAATGTGTATGTTGTTAAAGGAAACAAGAGAAAAGGTTTATTTGTGACATGTCTGACTGCCAGTCATGTCTCACTTACAACCATTGCCTAACATCCAATCGACATGACCAGAATTGTAGATGGAGTTGGGGCTTAGTTCAGATACAGAACTGTGTTAGATTCCTTATATTAATCATTGATTTGTCTGTGTCCAGATTTGAACCGTTTTCACGAGGGAATTCTTCGAAGCTTTTTGGCATTGTTCTATATAATGCTGTAATTATGTCAAGTATCTCAAACACTTTAGAACACTTTGTATCCGATAACCTCCTTTGTTCTGACTGTGGGTTACATTCTGCTGTTGTCAACCAACAGTATCTCTTATAAATGCTTTTTTCCTGTCTCAGTTTACACCTCTGGCCCTGATCGTCAACTTGCAGGTCTCTGCACCTGACAGTCACCTTAGTGACCTCTGGACCTGATGGTTACAGTGGAGATCCCTGGACATGATGGTCACCTCAGAGATCCATGGATCTAATGGTCATCTAGAAGCCTTTATGGATGCTTTAGAGACCTCTGGATCTGACGGTCCTCTCAGTGTCCTCTAGATTTGATGGCCTTCAGGGAACCTTTGGACCTGATGGTTGCCAGGGGCACCTCTTTACTATATGATCACCTCAAAAGGGTTTCTGGACCTGCTATTGGTGACCACAGAGAATTCTGGTCAGTTATGTCCAAGGTCGTCCTTAGCTGTGATATTTCTGATTTTTTTTTTTTTTTATTATTTGTGTTTTTTGCTCTGTAATCTCATGTTGTAGCTGTTTGTTTGTCATGGCCTTGAAATCTAAAACAATTTTTTCTGTAATGACCCTGGGTATTGATGACCTTTGACATCTTTTCAGTGATAATGTATTGTTTTATGTATGACCTCTGACATCTGTGGTGATGTGGTTTTAAACCTTAACCTCTGACCTGTTTGTAGGTTAGAATTTTCTGTCTATCTGGTGACACTGGGGATCTAAAAGAATTCACTAAGGCCAAAGTTCTCAGTATCAGATGGTCCCAGAAACAAACCTCTAATGAAGGCAAATGACCACATTAGCTACCCAGTGTTGTCTATCAATGAAAGCCAGACACATGTGGTCAATGTAGAAATGCTGATAACTGTCACTAAGGCCTCACCAGATGTTCATGTTGTCAACTTAACATAACATAGCTTTCCTGTATTCATTCTGACATAATTTAGCTTTTCACATTTGAAATAAAAAATGCATGTCATTGTTTTTTGGGCAAATATAATATTGGGCAAAGGCAAATATTATGAAAGGACAGCAAATGGATGAAGGTTTCCTTATATTTTAGTATCGTGTACTCATAATAATTTTGATTAAGGAAATGAGAGTTCACAACTGATTGTTATTGATCAGAAAAGTTCAATTATTTGGCAAATATGAGGCTGTTAGTTGTCATATATAAGTATTGGGAATATAAAGGCAAATGAATTTCTACAAAAATGATAGAAAGCGCAGCTAGAAGAGAAAAATCTCTGAAAATTCATCTAAACGTATAACTGAAAAAGATTTCTCAACAACAACAAGAACCAGTTGTTTACCATAAATGCTGTTGAGCATGACTGCATTCAAAGTTATGTTCAAGGGAGATAATGAAATAATGTTTACATGAAAATTAACAGCACAGTTTCGTGGTTTTTGGACTCCACACATAGTAACCTTGACTGTTCATCTGGGCCCGCTTCCTCGTTTCGACTCCTACGATCAACTCCAGTAAAGTGATAGATGATCTGTACTGGTTTAGATATATATGTTGTCTAAAACAACATTCGACCCACCTACTGCAATCTCGCATAGGCTTTGCCCGAAATTATATTAAACATATAGAAATAGTGCTTTAACACCTAATGGTAGCCTGTCACCAAACATCAAACCTATTTGTCATGTCCAATCCATTTATTAAGTTAAAACTGAAACTTCTGCCAATATTGTTCATTAATATTATCTGCACATCGTCGCATCACACACTGCATGACGATATAGGAACTAGTGTATAAATGTGCGATACAATCACACATTTCGTGTGGGTTGTTAGAAATGGGTGATTAATATCATGAATTGAAAACTAAACTGAAAGCTTGTGTAGTTATGAGTAAACAGAGACAATAGGTGTATTAAAGCTTGGTGATGATAAAGAATAAAGGCCGTTTTTAATTTGACAGTTATGTTATCGAAATTCGACCAGACCCTGAACATTAAATAGCCTCTCTAGTGTACAGATGTGCGATAGCAAATTTCTTCCTCTTTTACTACAGTGCATACATTGTGTGCATATAATGCAGACATTGTGCACACATCGCACATCATGTAACGACTGTACATTTCAAATTATTGTTGGATAGATGATATTATCGTGGCGTAAAGTTATGATAGATAGACGTATCAACATTTGGCGATGATAACAGGTACCCAGGAGTAAATCTGTTACTATAGCAATGTCATATTGACCCGACAAATAACTGCCGTAAAATTTCATTGTTTCGGCTACCTGGCTGTGTAGCTATTGATAAATTGTTCACGTCCATGTGGCAAAACATTGCTTATTGTTCGTCATAGATTTCGTTGTTGACATTTATCACATAATCATTCTGTTATCCAGTGAATCTGCCCTTGTGATATTTTAACATTTGTCACTTATGTAGTAGATATATCCTTGAGTATTTTCATTGGCTGCATGAGTCAAAACTTGATTGTAATGTCGTAATATGGACAATTACTGTACGTCATGAATTGAAAATGGCACAACAACATCGCTGCCTCAGTTTGATTTTGTCTTCCATTTTTTTGACTGGAAAACCTGTCAAAATATAACTTGTTTGAGTTATGTGATAAACAGTTTCTTGAATTTGTTTTCATTCCATATATTGGTTTATGCATTATCAAAAGTTTTCAATTTTGCTGGTTTCTTAAAATCTCATATGAAGTGATAACTCATTAATATTTGATATGTAAGTATGTTGTGTTTCTCTAAGTAAGAATGTTAGTTACAATGGAAAGAAATCATTCTATAGTCTCTCACTTGTCAATCTCACTTCCTGCTTATGCCCCGCCCACCTTTTTCTCCAGTCATTCATTGCCCCTCCCATCATTTTTTGCATTCCAGGTCAGTGTTATTTATACTTTGAGAATCTCAACAGATTTGGATCATACTTACCCCACATTTTCAAAACAGGGCCACAATGGTAAAGTGGGTATAACGTCCGACTGTCTTAATCACAAACCCTCCACGTCTGGTGACAGGTTCAAAGCTTACATGGGGCAGTCACCAGGTACTGGCTGCTGGTCAGTGGTTCTTCTTTAGGAACTTTGGCTTTCCTTCATTACTCAAACCTAGCTTGTCCACTAAGATGTCCGTGGCTGTAATAGGATGAAAATCAACAATAAACAAAGCCAGTTTAATACACGATGTTCTACACTTATAAAGTTCTGGTGTACAGTTCTGGTGTACATGAGAGTGGGAGGATTAATGCCCGAGACATTTCCTTGTTTGTTTCATTAACAGTAGAAAAAACGTTGATATATGACAAATGTTGTTTGATATGAGATTCCTCTGTTTGTTTTGTTGTTAGGCTGATTGTTACATTATTTGATACGGAAATCATTTACTACAAGGTGATAAATATCCAGAATGATGTTTCTGTCAAAATATCTCATGTTTTTTGTGATGTGTGAAGTGTTTACAGAATTATGGGTTTAGACTAAAAAGAAAAAAACCTGATAACTTAGTAGCATGAAATAAGAAAGTTAAGCTATACAGTCAAATCAAAACCTTTACTACAGCAGATTGTAAACTAAACAACAGATGAACTTAAACCTTTACTATAGCAGATTGTAAACTAAACAACACTTGAATTTAAACCTTTACTATAGCAGATTGTAAACTAAACAACAGTTGAACTTAAACCTTTACTATAGCAGATTGTAAACTAAACAACAGTTGAACTTTAACCTTTACTACAGTAGATTGTAAACTAAACAACAGTTGAACTTTAACCTTTACTACAGCAGATTGTAAACTAAACAACAGTTGAACTTAAACCTTTACTACAGCAGATTGTAAACTAAACAACAGTTGAACTTAAACCTTTACTACAGCAGATTGTAAACTAAACAACAGTTGAACTTAAACCTTTGCTACACAAGGCTGATAATTTTGGTGATTGGCACCTAATGACTAACTCATTAACAGATTGATTGTGAAGCAGCTGGTTACCAGTCACTACAGATACTACGAGAGTGATATTAGGACTTAACCACCAACTGATCCAATCCTACTCTCAGATAAATGTAGCTTACAACATAAACAATAACTGACATCCATTGAAATTTGTAAATAGAAATATCAAAAATAGTATGTTTATGGTGTGCTGTTTTGTGGTTGCAGGTTGTTGGACAAGCTGTTGGTGGTGTGCCCCAATGTCGACTATTGCGAGGAAGTTCTGCCACGTTCTGAACTTGAGGCACATCTACTTCACAGGTATTTTTGTTGTGTTGCTGTGAAGGTCGTTTTGTTCGATTTTCATCTCCTTTTTCACAGAAGTTATGTAGTTAGTCATTGTTTCTGTTGTTGAAATTATTGAAATGGTCTATGTTTTAACATTTTGATTCCATCTTTGAAAATCGCAAACTCTCAAAAAGAACAACAGTATGATGTGTTAGTAAAATGCTTTTCTGAAATATGCAGTCATTTAATCTGTTAACATATGTTTCGGTTATAACTGGTACAGTTATATTGATATTCTGCCAGGATTGGCCCTGGAGTCTAACTCAGCCCCATAAAGCACTTTATTTCTTTATCAAGACATGGAAATGTGGATGATCACATATTCCCACAACTGTTACTTGATCATACAATCCTGACTTTCAGACTTACAACGATCTCGTGTGTCCGACCCCGGGGACCATAAATAAATGTTCAACGCCTTTAGGTCATAGCATGGGAGCTGTGGAGATCTGTGGTTAGTGGGTGGTACCCTAGAGCATGAAGAGATGATGGTTTCTATTTACAGGTGTCGTGGTGCTGTTACCCGATGTATAAAGTCTAGTCTTGGCTGTACATTCCAGGGGCCAAGAAGTGCCCTACAGAGTCATCTATGGGAGTGTCAATATAGGGACCAAGATGGAGGTAGGTGCTCCACTAGTTCCAAAAAAAAACTATTCTACTAGTCCCACAAAAACTATTCTACTAGTCCCACAAAAAACTATTCTACTAGTACCACAAAAACTATTCTACTAGTACCACAAAAACTATTCAACTAGTCCCACAGTAACTATTCTACTAGTACCACAAAAACTATTCTACTAGTCCCACAAAAAAACTATTCTACTAGTCCCACAAAACTATTCTACTAGTCCCACAAAAACTATTCAACTAGTCCCACAGTAACTATTCTACCAGTCCCACGAAAACTATTCTACTAGTCCCACAGTAACTATTCTACCAGTCCCACAAAAACTATTCTACTAGTCCCACAAAAACTATTCTACTAGTCCCACAAAAACTATTCTACTAGTCCCACAAAAACTATTCTACTAGTCCCACAAAAACTATTCTACTAGTCCCACAAAAACTATCCAACTTGTCCCACAGTAACTATTCTACTAGTCCCACGAAAACTATTCTACTAGTCCCACAGTAACTATTCTACCAGTCCCACGAAAACTATTCTACTAGTCCCACAAAAACTATTCTACTAGTCCCACAAAAACTATTCAACTAGTACCACAAAAACTATTCTACTAGTCCAAGTCCCACGAAAACTATTCTACTAGTCCCACAAAAACTATTCTACTAGTCCCACAAAAACTTTTCTACTAGTCCCACAAAAACTATTCTACTAGTACCACAAAAACTATTCTACTAGTCCCACTAAAAACTATTCTACTATTACTACAAAAAAAAACTATTCTACTAGTCCCACAAAAACTCTTCTGCTAGTACCAAAACATACTACAGTGAAATCTGCTTAAGATCATGTTCCATATGTCAGGTGGAAATGTAATAATAAGCAGAAAGTGACATAAAGAGTTTACACATTTTTGCAGACGTCTAAACCCAAAAAGTTAATTTTCAGTTGAGGCAAACTAACTTGTTTCTAACCGAAGTTGTTTGAAGAAAATTAATTTGTAATTTGATTTGTTTTTCCTATAAAAACAGTGGTTTTCCCTGAATTTTGTTTGTTTATTCTTTGAAATATCTAACCTGCTGTCATGAATTATCATGAACGATCATGACAATTCATGTCAGTTTACGCATGGTCAGATTTCTATGTGACAATACCGTGTCAACAGCTGATGTTTTGCAGTATGATTTATTTATCCTATTGTATAGGCCTCATAATGGTGTATCATCACACTTTGGTAAAAATATTTTCTGAAGATCACAACTCATGCCTTGCAAGCAAAAATAGCCCGCAAAGTGTGAACTTGTCACCTTTGAAATGCCACGTTTCATTGGCTGTTAAATTAGTGGCTATTTTTAATGTTGAATGTTTAATGTTTTATAATTTTTAAAAACCTAATTTCAGAACATAATACTCAACAGTGCTTGCGTTAATTTAAGCAATATAAGATTTGAAGAAATATTTAAATGACGATATTCTAATATTTTGACCAATTCGGTTTCCAATCTTAAATCCATACAAAACTTTTTTTCACCCTGAACGAATCATCTGAGAAAATTATGATGTTGTCAGCAAAGATGTAAGCTGCCCAGTGAAGCTTTTCGGGGCACATGTGATAAATTTTGTATCATAAATTATACTTAATCCAGATTTCATTTCGCGAAACCTGAAGTTCAAATTGGCTATTTTACATTTTCAGCTTTGTATCAAAAATGTGTTCTCATAAATTTAAAGAAAGCGACATTCGTAATGACGACATTGACATGCCGCGGTTTGGTGTCCAATTGATCATTGTAAAAAGAGACAAAACAAACACAATTTATCGTAAATTATGGTTCATGGTAGATTATTTTCAGAAATGTGTTTTGTAAAATAATCATTTTTGTTTTGAAATCCATCCTGGTATCCATACCAAAGTCTTATTTTCAAGAAGTTTTGGCAGCACGTCGGACACATTGGAAAACTTAGTGGCATCCAACATTGGTTGCATCGTGACAAGTTCCAAGTGACAAGAGTTTAAAACCCACTTTTAACACTTGGAATGCACTAGCCAATTTAATAAACAAACACACAAGACTCCCTTCAACCTAGCTGGACCTTAGAGGTAAGCAGGTCAATCTTTTTTGTTTGGGAGTTGCAAGTTGTGAAAAGTAGGCCAGTAGGGCATTGACGATGTTTACATGAGGTGTCGAGGTGTGACATATGACCCTTAGGCATGAATCCATAGAACCTGTACTCACTTAACCGTGATTGACCTTTAGTTTTTTTTTTTTTGTGATAGTCGGCAAATAAAGCGATAATAAGCATTACATATATGAAATAAGTGACATTATCAGATGTTGGATTGCAGAGAATATATAGGGTCGAAAAGTCCCACAAAAACCACTCCACTAGTCCCACAAAAACCACTCCACTAGTCCCACAAAAAACACTCCACTAGTCCCACAAAAAACCACTCCACTAGTCCCACAAAAATCACTCCACTAGTCCCACAAAAAACACTCCACTAGTCCCACAAAAAACACTCCACTAGTCCCACAAAAACCACTCCACTAGTTCCGAACAAACCACTCCACTAGTCCCAAAAAACCTCTGCACTAGTCCCACAAACACCACTGCACTAGTCCCACAAAAACCACTCCACTAGTCCCATAACAACTATTCCACTAGTCCCAAAAAAAACCACTCCACATGTCCCACAAAAACCACTCAACAAGTCCCACAAAAACCACTCCACTAGTCCCACAAAAAACACTCCACTAGTCCCATAACAACTATTCCACTAGTCCCACAAAAACCACTCCACTAGTCCCACAAAAATCACTGCACGAGTCCCAAAAAAACTACTCCACTAGTCCCATAACAACTATTCCACTAGTCCCACAAATACCACTGCACTAGTCCCACAAAAACCACTCCACTAGTCCCACAAAAACCACTCCACTAGTCCCATAACAACTATTCCACTAGTCCCACAAAAACCACTGCACTAGTCCCACAAAAACCACTCTGCTTGTCCCAAAAAAAACACTCCACTAGTCCCACAAAAAACACTCCACTAGTCCCACAAAAACCACTCCACTAGTCCCACAAAAACCACTCCACTAGTCCCATAACAACTATTCCACTAGTCCCACAAATACCACTGCACTAGTTCCACAAAAACCACTCCACTAGTCCCACAAAAACCACTCCACTAGTTTCATAACAACTATTCCACTAGTCCCACAAATACCACTGCACTAGTTTCACAAAAACCACTCCACTAGTCCCAAAAAAAACACTCCACTAGTCCCACAAAAAACACTCCACTAGTCCCACAAAAACCACTCCACTAGTCCCACAAAAACCACTCCACTAGTCCCATAACAACTATTCCACTAGTCCCTCAAAAACCACTGCACTAGTCCCACAAAAAACACTCACAGTCCAAAAAAAGTCAAAAAAACATAGTTCCACAAAAACCACTCCACTAGTCCCACAAAAACCACTGCACTAGTCCCACAAAAACCACTGCACTAGTCCCAAAAAGACTACTTCACTAGTCCCATAACAACTATTCCACTAGTCCCACAAAAACCACTCCACTAGTCCCACAAAAACCACTCCACTAGTCCCACAAAAATCACTCCACTAGTCCCACAAAAATCACTCCACTAGTCCCACAAAAACCACTCTGCTTGTCCCATAACAACCATTCCACTAGTAACACAAAAACTACACACCATTTGTCCCACAAAACCACTCCATTTTATAAATCCTACGACCACTTCTCTAGTCAACTCCACTGATCCACAAAAACCACTCTCAATGTACTGCAAAAATCTTTCCATTTGTCTGAAAACTTTTACTTTCTGAATGTCATCTACATCTGTCCGGCATTGATAGAAAAATTGAAATCGGGAAAGGAAATATAGGTGAATCTTGTGGAGATATATTATAAGTAAGAATGCTGTGACCTATTTTATGTTACCTGTGTGATTTTTACCTGCTATGTTGATTGACATATGTCATTGTCACCTATCCTACATCGCTGATGTCCGGGGCATATTTCCTGATTATGTATACACTTAGGTGTATGATTGTAGATACTATTAAGCTGTCACTTGAAAAGAGACGTGACATATTTGTGGTCTACACGCTCAAACAGTGATCTTTAATAAAGAGTCAGAAAAAAATTCAAACAATAACATCATTATATAGATCCAAGTTATCAAAAAACCATTGTCTGAAAATATAGGGAAATAGAAGTCAGTTAAAAAATGGTATAGGCCATGATTTTCCTGGGGATGACATTTTTGCTATTCTACATAACAAACATGATCATGGCAATTTAATGCTTGGAGGAATAAGATGCATTGGTGTGTATTACAACTTACCACGGAATTTTGTTTCAGTAAAAATATAATTCCGTTTTTGTTTTAAAGAAAATCCCAAACATTTTGACCTCTGAAAACTATCAGCTATTTGGTACATCATTTACTCGATCTAGCAAATGACAAAAAGAAAATTTCATAATATCTAAATGTTGAAAAGTGCCAAAGTTGTATCTCACAGGCTTTTTAGGGTTTTAATTAACAATTTGACAGATTTATATAATCCTCCAATACTGAATTTTGATAGAAAATTCTGCTAAGACAAAACGTACTGCAACAACAATGTTATGCTCGTAAGAAATGACTGCCTCCTCCTAATAAACATGAATGAGTTCGAAGACCTTTGCACGCAATCACACATGTCCATGTCACTCTAAGGGCAAGTCACGTGGAGTTTCTGCCTGTGTGGAGTTCATCAAGATAAACGTGCAGTGTCTGGGAGCCTGCAAGAGACAAAAACTATTATTGGCAAAGGCATTTATACCATGTAGTTAAAAAAACGGATTGATGGTGCTGGCATGTTTAATGTGTATTTGTCATACAACAAATGCCTGGCCGTCGACTGACATTGATTTCAAAGGGTAATGGGTGCATACTTACGTAAACACCTAATGTGATTCTCATAAATCAACAGCACTATTGCAGACGTTCGGAAAAACCAAATATTGGTGTTCTAAAGATAGCCTGTAGTTACATAACAGGAACTCAACGAATTCGGCAGTCGTCAAAAGAACTTAAAGAAAAACAAAGACTGGTATTCGCAGTTGTGCTCTATCTGTATTTTAGCTATGTACTGTCCAGTGTCCTATTTAGACAAATCCAAATTTTAATTGTAGAAGCACAGATAACAGATAGAGAATCATGTCAGAAGTAGACTTTGAATTTTCGAGAGATGCAGTCCCCATATTTGTATCGGTCATTGTTAGCAATTCTAACAAGTAATGTGAAAAGTTCATACATCTGTAGAATATGGTAAACTTTTAATCCATACAGACATATTACATCAACATTACTCGAATAAGATAATTTGACAATGAAAGGTTTTGGTTGCTTTAAAGTTTTGTCACAGAAAGTTTTGCTTGGCTGAAAGTTTTGCCAAAGAAGGTCTTGGTAGGCATCAAAGTTTCATCACAGAAAGTTTTGCTTGGCTGAAAGTTTTGTGAAAGAAAGTTTTGTTTGGCTTAAATCTAAAATGCAAGTTAAAAATAATTCATTTTGAGGTAAAAAAAAAAAAAAGGTTCGGAGACGCCCCTATGATAACGATATCTTCAGGTCAGCGTATCTAAGGAAGTGGTAGAGATTTACATGCAAGCCTTGCTTGGAAATGAGTATGGGCATCCCATGGTATAAGCCTGTAAAACTGGTGTTCATTTCAACATTGACTGCCCGAGTGAAAGTGAAACTCACCTGTATATTATAAAACATACGCGTGACCTAAAAAGATTGAATTCATCTGAGGACTTTGAAGTTACATGGAGATGATCAATACTTTTCAGTTATCCAAAAATATATTTTAGAAATATAAAAAAACTGAAAATCACCAAACTCCCTTCATTCCATCACATATAACCAGAAACATGTGCATGTGTATTAAACTCTGAAAAATGCTGTATAACATATGATTGTTATTTGTTTTCTCTTCAATCTTGGTCATGTAAATGCTTAACGAGTAAAACTCATGCTAAGTGGTGACCTTTCGTAGATTGTGTAAAATTTGTCGAGTGAACTCTTTTTCTGAAGGGGAAATAGTAAAGCTTATTATGTAAGGTAGGGTATGCTATAGTAATTCATTTGTTGATATGTTGTTTGTTTATTCCTCTAAAACCCACGACTCGAAGTGTGTAAATTGTAATGTAAATACAGTAAAACATGGATAAGTAGAAGTCGACGGGACCAAAGGAAATATTCCACTTATCCGATGGTTCGTCTTAGCTGTGTTTCTATGATTAGAGATATTTTGCATCGAAGATTGACAATATTTTCATCGGTTGTTAACCAGATAGGTGTCTCATACCATGACAGTAATGAATTAGTTATACATAAATAAAAAAAATTTGTAATTTTATACACTAACAATATCTTTTATTTAAATAAACAGTTATAAGTACGAATACAAAACAAAAAATGTAATGTGAAACACTCGTCATTAAATTGCAACACACACATGCGTAAACACACCCACTCTCATACGAATACTTAGTGAAATTGATACCTAAAGTAATACAAATATTGTATGGACATTTATATCCTTAACAGTAACAAGTCCCGTCATCAATATTTTAAAATAAAGCTCAATAAATACGTACTTATGAGCATTCTACATTGATATAATATTGATAGCAGTGAGGTGAGCTACGCAAAGGTGAAGGCAACAGCACTGAAGCATTACTTCACATGTATAGCACCACAAGATTGTAACTGTAAAATAGAATAAAATAAAACCTTTATATGTACATGTATATCAGTACATATATTTAAAATCAGAAACAAATGTGTCAATGACAAACCAGTCTTTTATCAATCTGCATTGGCAATAGTTATTGCTTGTTTTTTCCTTTGTTTTCCGACAGGCATATGCGCATTATAAAAACACGGTAGATTTACGTTTAACAGACTACAGTGCATTTTGTTTTAAGTTTGGTTGCCTTTTACTGTATAAATTCTAAATTTCACCTGTGCACCTGTGTAAACACAAGGATTAATATTTGATCACAAATTACAAAAGGGCTCTTCAACAAAAAGGAAATTTTTGTATAATTTAGAAGGGATTGACCACAGAATATATTCAACACAAATGCAGTATTTGACTCAACAGTGTTTGAATCATCCATGTTTAATTTACTAAGATGAAGAACAAAAAAATTTGAAACGGAACAACACATTTGACTTATCTGATATATTCGATTCAAGCATGTTCAACACAAGTTGGTTTTACTGTAAAATGTGTATTTCTGTTGTTTGGCTAATATTGTATCTGTATGTCACTGACTTGGAATAAAAAAATTGGAAGCAAGTAAATGTTCTTACACGATGTACCTAACAGTTACATTGCACCGACATTGAAATTTATGATTTTAGTTACATTGAACCGACATTATGATAACTGGTTGGACAGGTCGCAGGCCTTTTATACCCTGAGATGTCTATACTCGTTTCTATACAAGGCTCGGACTAAAATGTCAACCAGTTCCTTAGATACGATGACCGGAAGATATTGTTAACTTCGGGAGCAGGTCTCGAAAGCATTCTAAAAAATATATTTTTTTACTCAACATTTTTAATTTGCATTGTCAGCTTTAAAGTTTTGTCACGGAAGGGTTTGTTTGGCTTACAGATTTGTCATATAAGGTTTTGTTTTTGTCACAGGAAGACTGGGTTGGTGTAAAGTTTTGCCACAGAATATTTTAGTTGCTTAAAGTTTGGTCAAAGATGGTTTTTGGTTGGCTAAAAGTTTCGTAACAGAAAGTTTAGGTTGGCTTAAAATTTTGTCACAAAAGATTTCGTTGATGTAAAATTTTGTCATATAAGGCTTTTTATTGTAATTTTTTTGTTTTTTTTTGCTTGTTTGTGAAATCTTTACATCTTTGATCGAGGTGGTATCTTTCTGAAACAATTGTTAATTCTCATAATAAAAACTTGAAACTGGGGAAAAAACTATTGACACGAAAAAAAACCTATTGTTTTTTGCAATTGAAATGTTTTTAGTATTCTAAAACAAATCTGACTATCTTGACGCTACATTTTTTTTAGGATTTTATATCGTGCTCTTTGTACACATTATTGAGATTTTATTGTTATGCTGAATACAATCTTGTGTTTAGGACTAACATTGATAAAAAATGCATAATATTGCAAGAGAATGCATTGGAGTGAACATTTGTCTGTATAGATGCAGCTTGCTACCGGGGGCTCATTTTCCTTGTGAATTGTTGTTTGAATCATGTTCTTTGATGCTACAAAAACTATTTTGAACCAAATGGTTCTGTGTGATGTTATTTGATATATCGGGACCTGGGGTTAGCAGTGACATAGACTGACGTTAGGGTGCAGGACTGGTACATCACTGGGGTGACTTGGTGGAGTATTGAACATCACATCATGTTTTTGTTTTCTTCGTAAATGGGGTTACTCACTATCTGTGTTGTGTCAGAATCAATTTCTTCATGAGTAATGCTTACATGCCATCGCTGTCCTAAATTCACTTACGTTGTATCTTGCCAAAACATTTGGACAGTGACGTGATACTGCATGTATATATAATGGAGGCAGACGTTTACACTTGATCACAGTTGCGTTTTACTTTTACCAGACTGACAATGACAAGCTCACGTTTGGAGAGAAACTTGGCCCAGTTTAACAACAGGCAGCGTCACTGTTTAACTAAGGAGTCACTTACAGAGATGGGACCAGACATTATTCGTTGTGTTCACGACCATGTTTATTTCCTCCTTACAGGCAAGAACCCAGTGATGGATGGCGAGGTGTCCACCATAGAAATCCAACGCACACAGGCTGACCTGGGCATCAGTGTTGTGGGAGGCTGTGACACACCCCTGGTAGGTATATAGTGATAAAGACTAGGTATCAGTGTTGTGGGAGGCTGTGACACTCCCCTGCTAGGTGTATAGTGATAAAGACCAGGTATCAGTGTTGTGGGTGGCTGTGACACACCCCTGGTAGGTATATAGTGATAAAGACCAGGCATTAGTGTTGTGGGAGGCTGTGACACACCCCTGCTAGGTGTATAGTGATAAAGACCAGGTATCAGTGTTGTAGGTGGCTGTGACACACCCCTGGTAGGTATATAGTGATAAAGACCAGGTATCAGTGTTGTAGGTGGCTGTGACACACCACTGGTAGGTATATAGTGATAAAGACCAGGCATCAGTGTTGTAGGGGGCTGTGACACACCCCTGGTAGGTATATAGTGATAAAGAACAGGCATCAGTGTTGTGAGTGGCTGTGACACACGCCTGATAGGTATGGCCATGACAATGAGGACATCAGTGTTGTGAGTGGCTTTGACACACCCCTGGTAGGTGTATAGTGATAAAGAACAGGCATCAGTGTTGTGGGTGGCTGTGACACACCCCTGGTAGGTATATAGTGATAAAGACCAGGTATCAGTGTTGTGGGAGGCTGTGACACTCCCCTGCTAGGTGTATAGTGATAAAGACCAGGTATCAGTGTTGTAGGTGGCTGTGACACACCCCTGGTAGGTATATAGTGATAAAGACCAGGTATCAGTGTTGTAGGTGGCTGTGACACACCACTGGTAGGTATATAGTGATAAAGACCAGGCATCAGTTGTTTGTAGGGGGCTGTGACACACCCCTGGTAGGTATATAGTGATAAAGAACAGGCATCAGTGTTGTGAGTGGCTGTGACACACGCCTGATAGGTATGGCCATGACAATGAGGACATCAGTGTTGTGAGTGGCTTTGACACACCCCTGGTAGGTGTATAGTGATAAAGAACAGGCATCAGTGTTGTGGGTGGCTGTGACACACCCCTGGTAGGTATATAGTGATAAAGACCAGGCATTAGTGTTGTGGGAGGCTGTGACACACGCCTGATAGGTATATAGTGATAAAGACCAGGCATCAGTGTTGTGAGTGGCTGTGACACACCCCTGGTAGGTATATAGTGATAAAGACCAGGCATCAGTGTTGTTGGTGGCTGTGACACCCCTCTGGTAGGTATATAGAGATAAAGACCAGGTACCAGTGTTGTGGTTGGCTGTGATGCCCTGGTAAGTAGCCATGACAACTGATCATCAGTATTGTTGGTGAGTGAAATTCCTCTGTTAGTTGGCAATGACAACTGGCACTTTGTTGTTGGTGGCTGCAATATGTCTTATGTAGGTAGCCATGACAACTTGGGCATCAGAGTTGTGGGTGGCTGCAATATCCCTTTTGTAGGTAACCATGACAACTTGACACAAGTGTTGTTGTTGGCTGCAATATGCCTTTTTTATGTAGCCATGACAACTTGGGCATGTGTTGTGGGTGGCTGCAATATGCCTTTTGTAGGTAGCCATGACAACTTGACACCAGTGTTGTTTGTGGCTGCAATATGCCTTTTGTATGTAGCCATGACAACTTGGGCATTAGTGTTGTTGGTGGCTGCAATATGCCTTTTGTAGGTAGCCATGACAACTTGGGCACCAGTGTTGTTGGTGGCTGCAATATGCCTTTTGTAGGTAGCCATGACAACTTGGGCATCAGTGTTGTTGGTGGCTGCAATATGCCTTTTGTAGGTAGCCATGACAACTTGGGCACCAGTGTTGTTGGTGGCTGCAATATGCCTTTTGTATGAAGCCATGACAACTAGGGCACCAGTGTTGTTGGTGGCTGCAATATGTCTTTTGTAGGTAGCCATGACAACTTGGGCATTAGTGTTGTTGGTGGCTGCAATATGTCTTTTGTAGGTAGCCATGACAACTTGGGCATCAGTTTTGTTGGTGGCTGCAATATGTCTTTTTTTACGTAGCCATGACAACTTGGGCATCAGTGTTGTTGGTGGCTGCAATATGCCTTTTGTAGGTAGCCATGACAACTTAGGCATCAGTGTTGTGGATGGCTACAATATGCCTTTTTGAGTTAGCATGACAACTTAGGCATCAGTGTTGTGGATGGCTACAATATGCCTTTTTGAGTTAGCATGACAACTTTGGCACCAGTGTTGTGGATGGCTACAATATGCCTTTTTTAGTTAGCATGACAACTTTGGCACCAGTGTTGTGGATGGCTACAATATGCCTTTTTTAGTTAGCCAGACAACCTGTTCAGTTTTCTTTACAATGCTCATTTGAATCATAAGTTTTCATCACATTTGTTAAGATGGGGTAAATTGACCAGACATTGTGAGGTTTTTCGGGTGAGTTAGGTCATATGTGTCAGGTGTTATCTGATAGGCAAGGTCACATTATGAGGACATAGGCCATGTCCCACTGACATCATTGAGTGATTAAGTTCAGATTAGAAGGTGATTAGTCATATGATCTTATCTGTCAGATATTATGGTTGGCAAGGTCACATTAGGGTCATAGGTCATGTCTGTCAGATGGTATTTAGTAAGCAAGGTCACAAAGGTCATAGGTCATATAATTGAGCATTAACATAGAAAATGATACCTGTTGATTTTAGAATTCATGATATAAAAGTTTCTTAACTATGTTTTTAGATTATAGCTTGTTAAACAAAGATCGCCCATTAGTGTCAAAGCTATCTCTTACGTCATGTTTATCAGACTTGTGTCTCCTGGTCTAAGTGGTCCAATTTATTTAAGACTGTGACTTTAAGATTAATTGTTGTAAAAGCTCCTTATGTCCTACAGTATACAGAGTTCATTTAAATTAAATCCCCGATTAGATGAGATTTGTTTCAGTGTTTTGCCTTGAAAATATCCTCAAGATGTGTCTGTTCCTCAGAGATGGTTTTCCTGTGACACCATCAGTAATCTATTTCCCATTAGCCTTAACTAGCCTGTTGTATGTGATGTCATGCTGGGACTCGCCCTACCTACACTAGCTCTTTACATGTTACATATTTCAGGCATCAATCAAACCAGCCCATTACTCCGTTTGTATTGTTTAAAACCTACTTCCTGATTTACATAATCCTTTCAAAGGTCTGGAGTGGGAGCTAAGCTGCCTGTACAGATGAATGGAGACGTTATTATACCATTAAGATCAGTGTACCTACTACATCTTGTTTAATTGATCATAATGTGGAACACAATAGTATGGTTCTCCATTAGTGTAATACACAAAAGTATGGTTCTCCATTAGTGTAACACACAATAGTATGGTCCTCCATTAGTGTAATACACAAAAGTATGGTTCTCTATTAGTGTAATACACAATAGTATGGTTCTCCATTAGTGTAATACACAATAGTATGGTTCTCCATTAGTGTAATACACAAAAGTATGGTTCTCCATTAGTGTAACACACAATAGTATGGTCCTCCATTAGTGTAATACACAATAGTATGGTTCTCCATTAGTGTAATACACAATAGTATGGTTCTCCATTAGTGTAATACACAATAGTATGGTTCTCCATTAGTGTAATACTCAAAAGGATGGTTCTCCATTAGTGTAATACACAATAGTATGGTCCTCCATTAGTGTAATACACAATAGTATGGTTCTCCATTAGTGTAATACACAATGGTATGGTTCTCCATTAGTGTAATACACAATAGTATGGTTCTCCATTAGTGTCATACACAATGGTATGGTTCTCCATTAGTGTAATACACAATAGTATGGTTCTCCATTAGTGTAATACACAATAGTATGGTTCTCCATTAGTGTAATACACAGTAGTATGGTTCTCCATTAGTGTAATACACAATAGTATGGATCTCCATTAGTGTAATACACAATAGTATGGTTCTCCATTAGTGTAATACACAATAGTATGGTTCTCCATTAGTGTAATACACAATAGTGTGGTTCTCCACTGTGCACTTATATCCTGGCCAACAAAGAATGATTAATATAAGCTGCTAGCTTGTTTTGCATTTGTTGGAAAATAGTTAATATCTATATATCTAGACCACATGATATCATTTATATCCATTTGTTAGGTTGTCATTCATCATATAAAACAGTATACAAATGTCCTGTACTTTTATGGAAAGAGCCAAAGACATCCAATGGCATGTTCTCCATCAGACAATGGTATATCTACAAGAACAGCAAGAGTTGATCATACCTTTGAAGCTATTCATTTTAGGGAATTTCTTCTTTCAGATGTCACAGACTCCTTAGAGAGTTAGATATATATTCATAAGAATCTTTATACCTTTGTATGGATCAGTTTAATTCAATTGTTACAAGAAGAGGTGGTTTTAAATGTAGGTATTGCCCAGCAGAGAGACAGATCTGACTTAACTACCTGTAGATACTGATGATTTATGACCAGTTATGGTCCAATCAAAAATATTTTTTGCTTCAGGCTTGCATTGTGATACAGGAGATATTTCCAGATGGCGTCATCGCTAAAGACAGCAGGCTGTTGCCAGGCGACCAGATTCTAGAGGTGAGAATCTAATTGTTGTCAACAAGGATACTGTCCTATTTTTATTTTATTTTTTTTTATCAGATTTAAAATATTTCTGCACATGTACATTTAATCAAGCAAAAACAGACACAAGAAAGTGGAAAGTTTGTAAATGTCGGAAACAGCCTTTACTTTTAAGAAGTAGAAACTTGATTCTGTCACAGAAATGCATCTTCAGAGCAGATTGCCTGGCATATTTCACCTTCCATAATGAGGGAAAATTATTATGACAGCAAATATAAAGTATTAACATATGGTGAGCAAATTTGTGATGGACAAATATTGAGATAATCAGTTATGGTGAAAAATTAACCAGTTTCCTAGGGTGTAATATCCATGTGGACAAGATGTTTTAATAATTGATGAGAAATTGGCTCGCGGAGAAAAGATTTTAAGACCTGCCAATTGTTTTATGTTTCACTGGGTTCCAACAACAACCCCTTCCCAAAGGTTATGACACCCAGATATATGTACACCCATGGCTCCAGTTAAACTGGGGCAACCTTGGAAAGGGTCATTAAGTGCATATTGACGCTTTATCATCAGCCAGTACTAAGCAGAAAGAGGTCATTGAGTACATACTAATTCAAGAATGTTGTTCGATGACATTTTGACAAGTCAAGTCAATTAGGCCAGAATACACTGTAGAAAAATGGCCACACAAATATACATCACACTTACTGTAAAAATGTCTCAAACTTTGTAATTCTTCCTTATAGTAAAAGTCCATTGACAAGATATCATTTAGTGTCAACGACACAGAAATTGTGGTCATCTGTGAATGTGTCAGTAATTGGAGGTCATCATGAGAACTGACCATTTGAACTTCAGTCTGTAAATGATTGAAAATATTTTGGCCATGGTATTCTTGTGACTTTTTAAAAGTCACAGATAGTTTATAAGGATATATCTGTAATTTTAACAGTACTCTCAGAAATGTATGTACTGTTTTACTTCTAAGAGAATTCTTCTTTCAGATAGAACCCAGTCAAGAGGTTAGGTTTTATTTCTTTGTCATGAAATCCTAAATGTAGCAGTCAAAAACCATCTGTTTGTCATGTGATCCTAAATATAGCAATAAAAAGTCATGTGTTTGTCATGTGATCCTAAATATAGTAATCACAAACCATGTGCTTTTCATGTGATCGTAAATGAAATCATAAAACAAACACAGAGGAAATATGCATGAAAACAGTTAGAAAAAAATTAATCCAAATGTATTAAAGTATGTTTGGCTGAGTTAGACAGCTTTTAGCTAATGATAAGGTTTTTCTGTGCATGTGCAGTCATTAATTATTCAATGTAATGGAAACATGGAGCAGAAATTAAGCCCAATTTTAGCAGTTTCCTCTGTACTGGCTATTTGAATCACACTTTTTTTCTGTAAGTGCTCTGTGTATGCCATTAAGTGTTCTTTGTAGCAGGACCAGAACAGAATTGCTATAAACACTGAAACACTCCATACAAAACTTCCAGCATCTCAAATGTCCACTGGTGCATTTCATTGGTCAAAATTTTAGATAGTGTCTGATTTTGACCAAATTTGGTTTGTTAGTGTAAGGTGATTGTAAGATACACACAATTGAAAATAAATGTAAATTTTGTCTATGTGTTTATTCATTCAGGTTAATGGTGAAGATTTGACTCAGGCTACACATTACCAGGCACAGCAACTTTTAGGCCAGTACTACCCAGTTTGTAGGCTGACAGTGTACAGGGAGAAGGCGGAGGAGAGTAGGCCTATAGAGAAGGAAGGTAGGACACTATAGGTCATTTCTGTAGGCTGTCAGTGTATAGTGACTAGGTAGAGAGGGAAGGTAGGACACTATAGGTCACCTCTGTAGGCTGACAGTATACAGGGAGAAGGCGGAGGAGAGTAGGCCTATAGAGAAGGAAGGTAGGACACTATAGGTCACCTCTGTAGGCTGTCAGTGTATAGTGACAAGGTAGAGAGGGAAGGTAGGACACTATAGGTCACCTCTGTAGGCTGACAGTGTATAGTGACAAGGTAAAAGGAGAAGGCGGAGGAGAGTAGGCCTATAGAAGGAAGGTAGGACACTATAGGTCACCTCTGTAGGCTGACAGTGTATAGTGACAAGGTAAAAGGAGAAGGATGAGGAGAGTAGGACTATAGAAGGAAGGTAGGACACTATAGGTCACCTCTGTAGGCTGACAGTGTATAGTGACAAGGTAAAAGGAGAATGATGAGGAGAGTAGGCCTATAGGTCAGTTCTGTTGCAGTTAATGTATTAGGGAAGGTAGAGGAGAATAAGCCTACAGAGAGAAGGAAGTAGGACACTCTATATAGGTCATTTCTGTAGGCTGACAGTGTATAGGGAGAAGGCAGAGGAGAGAAGGCCTACAGAGAAGGAAGTTAGGACACTGTATATAGGTCATTTCTGTAGGCTGACAGTGTATAGGGTGAAGGCAGAGGAGAGAAGGCCTACAGAGAAGGAAGTTAGGACACTGTATATAGGTCATTTCTGTAGGCTGACAGTGTATAGGGAGAAGGCAGAGGAGAGAAGGCCTACAGAGAAGGAAGTTAGGACACTGTATATAGGTCATTTCTGTAGGCTGACAGTGTATAGGGAGAAGGCAGAGGAGAGAAGGCCTACAGAGAAGGAAGGTAGGACACTGTATATAGGTCATTTCTGTAGGCTGACAGTGTATAGGGAGAAGGTGGAGCAGAGAAGACCTACAGAGAAGGCGGAGGAGAGAAGGCCTACAGAGAAGGAAGTTAGGACTCTGTATATACTGTTAGGTCACACCATAGGTTGTATTCCTGTATATTTCCTGATGAAATGTTCTTGAGATTCACTTTTTATATAATTGAAAGCATCAACTCTCCTCAAGTCTCATCATGATTGATGGCCTTATCGTCACTGCAATTGGTTTTTCCTGATTTTTTTTGGGGGAAAGTTTGTGAAATTTTTGTTTAAAATAAAATTGCTATAAATGTTTTGGTGTTCTAAGGTGATTCATTATCATTGGCTGTTCTCTCTGTGTGACCTTTAAGGTCAATCACGGTATTACTCATTCTTTTGTTTCTTACTCACACAAATAATTGATGTTTTTAGCTGATTGACCAATACATAATCACTAACTGTTTGTATTTAATGGATAAACAATACAATATTGTGTCTGGCTCAGCATGAGATATGGATAGATCAGAAATGATAAGAAATGTGTCTGGCTATTTAGTGGATTACAGGTCAGTATTACAGAAAATATACCAGCTTGGGTCCCTACTTACAGGTTTGGGTCAATGTCCATACAACAGAAACACTTTCTGACCAAAAAAGCAAAAAAAGGGAGGGGGTGTCAGACAAAGGGAGACAACTCCATTTGAGTGACATTTATAATCAGCCATGATAGCTCCAATACATTCAAACTTTGTACTTTTATATCTTTTCAGAAATCCTTAAAATTACACTTAACAAAGTCAAGGGCAGACAACTGGGTATCAAGCTTGTTGGCAAAAGGTGAGATTTATTTATGGTTGTTTTTATGCTCCTAAAAAAATCCATTTGTCTGTTTTTCTATCTGTTCTTTCGTGTATGGTGCATAACTTTGCCCAAAGTTAAGAACAGATCATGTAACTTGTATACATTGTACAGTGTACTTGCAGCCCCTTATTTACAGAGTTACTGCCTTTGATAAAATATCGTGTCCAGTGCAGAACTTTTAATTACTTGAAATTAACTAGGATAATGAAACTTGGCATATACTTTGATTATACAAGAACGATGTGCAGTGCACCAAATCGGGGCCCTTGACCCCCTCAGTTAAATAATTATTGCCCTTTCTTAAAAATTTCTTGTCTGGAGCATAACTTAATCCAAATTGAAGCAAGGATCAAGAAACTCAGTGTATAAATTAATCATTGTGTTGAGTACCAAATTCAGGACCCTCAACCCCTCAAAGAGTTATTGCCCTTTGCATTGAAATTTCACGTCCAGAGCACAACTTTTAATTACTCCCATTTAGACAAGGATAAGGAAACCTGATGTATATATTGATCATACTGAGAAAATGTATAGTATACTAATTTCAGAGCCCACAACCTCTTAATTACAGAGTTATTGTCTTTTATTAAGATTTTGTGTCTTCAATGTGGCTTACTCGCATTAAAACAAGGATCATGAAACTTTGTGGATACAATAGTCATACTTACTAAGAGAATGTGCAGTATACCAAATTCAGGGCCTGCAATCTGAATCCATATTACAGAATTATTGCCCTTTGTTTAAATTTTGGGTCCATTCAAGTTATTTTTGGGAGCTTTCATCAGTTTCCCTGATACTGCTGGTTTTTAGGCTAAACGTACTCAGTACACATAGCCTATTGTGACGGCCTTTCAGACAAAATTTACCGATCCTGGCCTTCTCATTGGCTGAAATATCGAAAAGAGTTAGAGCCCTCTAGCGGCAATTTTCTGCGTAAATAATGCTGCGATTTTTCAAATCGCTATTTTAAAAGCATCCAAAATTAGTTTATTTTTTTAATAACAATACGATTACTATATATTTCAAAAAAGAAGCACAGTGTGGTTGAACTATTGATAAATTTTGAACAATATATTTTACGGAATTCTCGACATGACGTAAGCGTACAGAACACTGTACGTGCGAGTTGGCACCATGATAAGAAGCTAGTCTGGTGGCTTGGTTTGAATTATCAACTAACAGCACTTATAAACAAACAAAACGTACAAACAGAACATCAATTTTGCTTTAATCCTTGTCGTTGTGGCAAGATCGTCTTAATATATAACATCACTTTACCTCATTAGACGTCACAAAATTGGACTGTTCGTCCTACGCGCACACTCGCCGATATGACACTTTTTCAGGATTTTCACATCCACCGCCATGACACTTTTTCAAGTTTTTGAAGATAAAAAGTTTGCGCTTCGTAGGCAAGGTACATTTGGTGCTCATGATTTATGAATAATATATTTTCAATACTGTACTGATCATGATGTTGACTTTGTTATAACCTGTATTTTTTGTCTTTTAGTTTTATTTGATGAAGGTTGATTGTGCTGTTTTCTCAATGTTTGTTAATGTGTATCAAAGTTCCTTGAAATGAAAATATTCCTTCAAACAAAGCGTGTATAAAAAAAAAACCAAAATATTCATGTTTATAATTATAAATTAACTGAAACGAAATATTTTCATAACATATTTATTCATTTAGCGTGTCATGGTGACATTATCTAATGCATTGGAGATTAGAAATAATAGTAGCTATAGTGAAAATATTGTAAATTTTGTATATATATTGAAGTCTGGTTTAATCTCATAGAACTATGCCTTCATAGACGTAATTACTGGAAGAAAAGTCTAACCATGATACTTCTAGGAAGATAGGCATGTAAATACATTTAATGTAATTACTTACACTTTTATCTATCTGAAATGCTGTGTACACCTTATCTACTTTCCTCAACTACAAATATGAATATAATAAGTAAGGACTATTACTTTGCAATACATTCAAAATAAAGAAGTAGGTATAAAGTCCTTTTGATTTGTCTAAATCCTCATATTGATAGGATAGTAGTTGCAACATCTTGGGTATTTTGAAGGTTTTATTTAGTCAACTTCATCATAGAACTATTTGTCATTTGGCTTGTTAGCGATAAATATATTGTTGTGTGTATTTTGTTGTTTTTTTTTTACCTATTTTTATTTATTCACATTATTGTCGTCAAATTTGAAATAAGAATTAAAGAAGATATAAAATCGCTTAAAATTAAGAAAAATAGCCTCTGGTTCTCTTATTTTAGTTAATTTTCCATTCCAAAGTGTAGGAGTATGGGGAAAGTAATATATCTTAGTGGTTATTTGTGAACATTTTTCAATACGTTTAGCCTCTCAGTACTTTCAGTACTTTGATTTTTTTTACTTTTCTCTTTTTCCCTCCTTTTTTTCATTTGTCCTGAATGAAAAACATCTGAGAGTTTCATAATTGGTCATAAAAGTGTTAAAAGTGCAAACACCAAATTATTCCTGTCTATCCAAACTTTGTTATTTTGTTTGTACAACAAATAAGCTTATTCTCTATTTCTGATTTCAGAAGTGGGCCAGGTGTTTATATATTAAGTTTGGTAAGTAGCTGTAAGTGTGTGCCGAAATTTACAATTTACAGTCAAACATCTATGAATCGAATGTCAATGATTCAAAATCCTTGATGTATCACAGTTTTCGTCCTGTCCCAAATTTTATTCCTATATATTACTACTAGCTTACCTCCTTAAGTTTTTCATGGACCGTAAGCTATGATAACAGTCATTGACACCTCATGATTCCAACACACCATTTACCTGCACTGTACCGGTATTTTTGCCCTGCGGCAAAATTTCACACATTTCAATGAAGAGTGCTACTTGACAATGGGATTTTGATAGCCCACAATCATTAGCTCTGTGTTACAAGGTTAATTAATGACTGGTCACAGATAAAACTTTAATTGCTTACTTACAAGCCATGATATTTAATCAAAGATAATGGGACGTTGTGTAATGTTCACCGCCGCCATTGTGGTGATAGCATTTAGTTAGGTCAAATTTACGGAATTTGGAAAACAACCAGAGGAAATCCTATTACTTGTTTCACAATACCACTCATTTCTGAAGCGTTATTTTTCTCATTTTAAGCATAAAAGCATGAGAAACATTGTGATTTATCTGTCAGTCATGCATTCTTCGAATGATTCAGGCTAGCCATCGTCAGAACATCAGCAAACACTCCTGTAATATCTACAACCGAAGATGTGTGATGTTAGTGGTGTTGTTTCTGGACATAATGCATGATGATTTTAATTTGCTTTCTTTTAAAATCATTAGTGGTTATAACATTTATCAGTCTTGAATTAATTACTGTTACATGTGAAGACCACTTTAGTGCTGCACAATGTTTCGTTTAATATTGACCGTAAAAAAGACATATACTGTGTGTGATATGAAAGATGGATTTCCAGTTGATTTCTATTTTAAGTTATGTTTTTTCATGAATGAAATTTTTTTTTAAAGATAAAAATGTATTTTTTCATTTAAACTTATGGTATTTGTTGCGTTCATTCAGGTAGAAATATCATGTTATCAATAATATATAGCCATACACATAAAAACGTCCATATAACCCACCCAAAGTCTCGATGTATCAAAGTTTTTTTGTTAGTCCCATGAACTTTGAAACTTATAGTACAAAACTTTCTGTCTTTACCTGATAAGTCTATTTGCCTAACTGTTGTCCTAAAATTGAGAGTTCTGTAAGCCTAACTGATGTAGTAAAATGATAGTTCTATTTACCTAACTAATGTAGTTAATTGATAGTGGTATTTATCAAACTAATGTAGTTAATTGATAGTTGTATTTATCAAACTAATGTAATAAGATAAGAAATGTATTTATCTGTTTCATGTTGACTCTAGTATGATCTTTACAGTATATAAGTAAGGATTATTTTCATTATAGGTGCCAGAAAGTTTGGCTGCTTTGGATGAGCGACTTCGGCCTGATGATCGGGTCCTTGAGATAAATGGCATCGATGTGTCATATGGTACACAAGAACAGGCGGCTCATATAATACAGGTAAACACTGTGGGCAGTATGTAGACACACAGGTAAACACTGTGGCAGTATGTAGACACACAGGTAAACGCTGTTGCAGTATGTAGACACACATGTAAACATTGTGGGCAGTATGTAGACACACAGGTAAACACTGTGGGCAGTATGTAGACACACAGGTAAACACTGTGGGCAGTATGTAGACACACAGGTAAACACTGTGGGCAGTATGTAGACACACAGGTAAACACTGTGGGCAGTATGTAGACACACAGGTAAACACATTTGGCAGTATGTAGACACACAGGTAAACACATTTGGCAGTATGTACAATCACAGGTTAACACTGTGGGCAGTATGTACAATCACAGGTTAACACCGTGGGCAGTATGTACAATCACAGGTTAACACTGTGGGCAGTATGTAGACACATAGGTTAAACACTGTGGTAAACACCGTGGGCAGTATGTACAATCACAGGTTAACGCTCTGGGCAGTAGGTATAATCACAGGTAAACACTGTGGGCAGTATGTACAATTACAGGTAAACACTCTCAGGTTTACATAGACTTGCACATTAAGTTAATAACACAAATTTAGTTTAATTCAGTTCTTAAAGCTTTGAGATTGATGACCTGTTTAGGTCATTATATATAACCTGACTTTAGTAAGACTAACTATGTGATTCTATTATTACTGTTTCAGACGAGTGCTGATAAAGTGCAATTTGTGATTTCAAGACGAAGTCGTCCTCAAACCCCAGACCTTATTCGATCTACCTCTGACAGCTCTACAACAGCGACCAACTACAGTATGATACGCGACAATACTCCCTCATGTCCGAAGTGTCATGAACGTCTTGTCACCGTCACAAAGGTAACATAACATCAGGCTTGATATGTCTGATACAATAAATATAGATTAATTTATCCATGTAACTCTTTGCTATGATGTTCATTAGGTCAAGACTCGGTCCTAATGGAACCGCTACATCATCATGTCCGAAGTATGATGGTGTGGAGACAATTATTGTGACTTATTCATGATTTATTAACTATAAAAAAATTTTATGATTTTTTTTTTTTTTTTTTTTTTAATTTCGTGCAACAAGTTTCAGTTTTTTCTCAGAAAATAAATTTCCCTATGATTGATAACGCAACCAATCAAAAATATAAGCTGGTCCCCAGTTTCATGAATATGCTCAAGTTTGTGTCCTTTCTTTGAGTTTGAGGAAAGTCAATCAGAAATGTTGATGTTAAAAGGAATATCAGTTTTCATTGGCGGTGCTTCGATAAAGAATGAGAAAGTAATTAAGTACTTTAAACTGCTCAAGCAACCAGGGCCATGTTATCAACAAAACGAAATAAAAGGATAAAAAGGATAAAGAATGAAATGGCTTGACTTAAAAGAATGTTCAAAAGAATGGGAGAAAATATTTAACGATCCTTATTTCCTGTGTTCAGTATGATAACCTGTCTTATATGTATTGTAGTTGTCTTGATTTTGCTCCCTGAAAATTAACCATCTGCCTCTAAGATGTATTTGTGGTATAGTTTAGCGTAACAATTGCAGGACCCACTTGAGACGCTGGGTATAAGTGTAGCTGGAGGACTAGACAGCCCTCGCGGGGACACGCCTATCTACGTCACCAATATAAACCCTCTCGGCTCCCTCGGTCGCACCAAGCAGATAAAGGTAAATGTGGGGCCATATTAAGATATCATGACTCTGTTTTTACATCTTCATCATTTTAGAATTTTTATGGTTTTCAGTTTTTCTTGGAAAGAGAATGATTAAATTACATTAAAAACCCTGTTTTAGTTAGTAATTTTAAAAATTTTCATTTTTATGAAAACAATAAATTTTTATTGTGAGGAATCAACTTTAATAGCAGCAAAGATATAAGAGTGTCACAAATACGTAGAAGTAAGGTATGTGATACAAAGTTAACCAAATATATATCTGAAAAGATTGGGAAAAGTATCCTCATTTTCAAACCTACTGTTGATAAAATAAAGTAGAATTAGTGTTGTTGATTCTCTGTATATGTATATGTCACACAGAAAGGGGATATCCTGCTATCCATTAACGGGTCAAGTCTGCTAGGACTTACGCACAACGAGGCGGTCAGTCTGGTTAAGATGAACACAGACAACAAAGTGGTATGCCTGAAGATCATCAATGGTCCGGAGACATCCCACAACCAGGGCAACTTTACACCAACCTGGCTGTTCTGGCAGCAGATGCCTCGGTACGAAGAACAGGCTTAAATAGGGCTAGATTGTTTTGTTGTGTGGTATGGTGAACTGGATGAAATAGGTTGGGATGAAGGAAGAACTGGCTGAACTATGGAGAGGATGTTTTGTTTGGTGAAATGGCTTAAATAGAGCAAGGATTTTGGGGGGTTGGGGGGTGGGGGAAACTTGTTGAACTGGGGAAAGAGTGTTTGGGGTTTGAGAGGGAGAACTGGCTATACTATGGTAAGGGGGTTTGAGGTTTCGTGGGGTGGGGTGGGGGGGAGAACTGGTTGAACTAGGGTGAGGATGTATGGGGAGAACTGGTTGAACTAGGGTGAGGATGTATGGGGAGAACTGGTTGAACTAAGGTGAGGTTGTACGTTAAGAAGAATTGTTGAAATAGGGTGAGGTTATATAGGAAGGAGAAATGGTTGAAATAGGGTGAGGTTGTATGAGAGGGAGAACATGCTGAACTAGAGTGAGGATTTTAAGGAGAGAGCACTGGCTGAACAAGGACAAGTGTTTGAGCAAAAACTGACTGAACTTGGATGAGAGTATTTGCTATGATGAACTTGCTAAACTAAGGCAAGAGTGTTTGTTCAGTGAACTGAGTTAAATATTTGGTCTGGTGAAATAATTTGTTGAGGGTTAGTGTATATGGTAGAATGAACTGGTGAGAATCATTTTGCTAGATTCACCAATTTATCTGCATTGCTTAAAGGGAGATAATAATCTTTTTTACAGGATGTGTCAGACACTCAAGACTGTCACTCTTTTACGCAGTCCCAGTGGCTCTCTCGGGTTCTCCGTAGTGGGCGGGGTCGACAGTGAGAAAGGTATTCCCCCCTACCCAGTGTATGTAAAATCTGTTGTGCTGGACACGCCAGCTGCCAAGGATGGACGACTCAAGTATGTATTATACAAGCTGTTTTATGGATAAATTGATAGGGAGACAGATCAAAAATGTTTCTTTCCTTATATATGCCAAAAATCAATGTTTTTAAATTACAATGGCCAACGATGTGATTTCTGCATCACAACAAAATCTATGTTATTGAATTTCATAAACTAATTAAACTAAGCAGTACCATAAATCATACCTGTCTAAATTCAAGACAATTAACTTTCACACCTGTGTTTCAGTCACATCTGTACCTCCATCTTAGTTGATCGTCTCTTAAGAAAGAAGTCTCGCACTCACATTTACATCTTTAAGAACACTATGCTGCCATTCATTTCTTTGGTTATTAGCCTAGTCAAACATTGGTCAGCATCACTTCTTTAAAATTTAGCTACCTCTTTGTCAATTTCTCATTTTCACCAAAGTAGGAGTCAGTGAAAAGATGTTTGCATGTGTTTTCTTAGAAAAGCTGTAGTTTTGATGCTTAAAACTGTTAAAAGCCTACACTCGTGTATCTAAAAGATGATTTTGAAAAATATAGCTTTGTAGGGGACATAACTCTTATAACTTTAACTTATTGTTTTTGAAACAAAGAGTTGGCTCCCTTAGGTCAGTATTTGTAAGTACAGCATTTATGTTGCAGATGTGGGGACATTTTACTAAGTGTGAATGAAGACAGTTTACAAGGTGTGACACATACTAAGGCTGTGGATTTACTCAAAATGGCTGACGGTGCTGTAGCACTTACAGTTGTGTCTTGGCCTGGTACCATTGTATGATAGCACAGTAAAAGCTATCAGGTTTAAGTTGTGATGGTCAGTATATTTTTATGTACTGGTCAGTTTTTTTACTGCAATTAAGAAGGATATTTTATGACGCATTAAGGGTTTGGACACTTATGAAATTAGAGTGACCATACTGACCACTTTAAAAGAGCATTCCAAAAAGCATTAGGGTCCTGGAGATATCTTTTCCTTGTTCTGATGCTTCGGTCAGTTCAGGACAGCCCTGTTGTCTTGTGTCCATTCGTCTTCACTACAAGAACTAGTTAGGTACTTCACCAGTACCAAAGCTCGGTATTTATGGATGAGTGTATTTTTCTACTGTCTTTTTCAGCTGTGTGACTGCACCATGTCTTTCTCTACGTGTATTTCTTCTCTACTTTATGCGTCAGATTTGTATGTCTTTGTTTATTGTGAACAATAAGACACTTGACAGAAATTTTCAAAATTTTTAAAGAAATTGTCGAAACAAAATTTCAAACTGAAATTGAAATATTCATGTCTTTTTTTCTAGTTATATACTCATCATATTATATAATGGTATTTGGTATATAAAAAAAAAAAACAAGTGAAAAAGGAACAAGACTCCTTACCGTAATTCTTCACAGAATACACCAACTTTTTTATGGAAAATAGATCTCTGATACGCCCCTTCATCTTCTGTATTGATACTCAGAGGTTATGTGATAACAGTACTTGGAGAATTACGGTAACTCCAACACTCTTGGACTCCTTTGATCAATAGTAAACTATTATCCTCTATAGATAAAAGGTCGTATTTGACTTCATATGAACTCTCTGTGGCTTATGTGCAATCATTTTAGTACAGATTTCTCAAACAAGAAATGTTTTTATTTGCTTAAATACCTCTTAAATTTTCAAGGTTGAAGTTGTGTTATGTTTCTGATTAGTCATTTAAAACCAAACCCATATTCCTTAACTTGTTCCTCATTTATACAAATTCAGAAGTTTTGCTCGACCCAAAGCCTGTTTGATCAGATTTCAAATTTTGACAATGATTTTTAAGAAACTTGCAATAACTTTTAAACCAAATCCTTTTGTCAATATTTAAACTACTTTTACACAAGATTTCAGTGAAGTTATAAGGAAATTAATTTGACCACATGTCGTCTGCTTTTTAATCCAAATGGTTTCCTGACTTATTACCCTAAAATACTTGACATGGAGTGCAAGATATAGAAACCTTAGAGGGGTGAGGTCGATGTCCTATAATGTCAAGGTCACAGGAAGTGTATCATATTGTACCATGTTACTTTGAAGAAAGATTTCCTCCTCCACTTAAAGAACAAACATTTAAAGGCAGAGGTACACAATGCTTTGTCTCCAACAAAGAAGAGCTCGTCTTTGTTGTCATGTTAAGTAGGACAGAAATGTATGATAGTTTTCTTTTATTAGCAAGCGTTGGCTAACCACTTGACTGTAAAACAGGAAGCGAATCCAGCGATATCCCCAAAGATATTTCTGATGATAAATAGGTAGAGATATTTTTATTACATTCGGCATTAACAACAAAAATTTAGTCATCTAAAACACTGTAGTGGAAAAGTGACCCCATATCTACACCAGAACAACAAAACATCACAACCAAAAGGTGTTTTATGGTTTCACATTCTTCTGTAAAACTGTTCCTTTTTGAAAATTTATTTATTTAAGGAATTTCACATCCACTATTACAGACTTCAACTTTTTAGCAGAAGAGTTACTTTTTGTAGCAAATTTGTCTGTAGAGAATTTAAATTAAGAAAGTTTTGCCCTCAATCTTGAACTGTTATATTTTGTAATTGCAAGTCATTGATAGAAACCAGGCTTTTTTTTTAAAAAAGAATTTCAAATTTAAAAAAGAATTTTAGATTAAAAAAATTAATTCATTTGTAGCCTGTAATATCCTGTAATCATGAGTCAGTTGTCTGAATGGATTCAGAAGGGGAGATAACTTTCATAGGTGTGTAACAGGTCCTATGCAGCACAACTTTAAAAATTAGGTTCCTTGGCATAAGAAAACATCCATGTTTGAAAACTCTGTACACCTCTATGCATAATAATACATCTTCCATGTAGGATGGTGGCATATTTGTATTATATATTACAAACACGATTGGAGGATTTAAGACTTAAGAAACCTGTTCTCCAGTCATTCTATGCATCAGATAAATTGTATATTCCTATATTTTATTCAGTGACAATATGAAATAAAATCCGTTGACTATTTTGATAAAGACTGTATAACATTTTTCTTCTATACCGTTTACTCAATCATGATTTTGCAGCATGATTACAAAACAGACTGTACTTCCTGTTTATATGGTTTTCAGGATTACGCAACCTTCTGTACTTTCTGTTTATATGGTTTTCTTGATTATACAACCGACTGTACTTCCTGTTTATATGGTTTTCATGATTACAAAACAGACTGTACTTCCTGTTTATATGGTTTTCAAAATTACACGACCTTCTGTACTTCCTGTTGGTATGGTTTTCAAGACTACACAACCGACTGTACTTCCTGTTACAATGGTTTTCAGGATTACACAACCGACTGTACTTCCTGTTTATATGGTTTTCAAGATTACACAACCGACTGTACTTCCTGTTTATATGGTTTTCAGGATTACGCAACCTACTGTACTTCCTGTTACAATGGTTTTCAGGATTACACAACCGACTGTACTTCCTGTTTATATGGTTTTCAGGATTACGCAACCTCTGTACTTCCTGTTTATATGGTTTTCACGATTACCCAACCGACTGTACTTCCTGTTACAATGGTTTTCAGGATTACACAACCGACTGTACTTCCTGTTTATATGGTTTTCAAGATTACGCAACTGACTGTACTTCTGTTTATATGGTTTTCAGGATTACCCAACCGACTGTACTTCCTGTTACAATGGTTTTCAGGATTACACAACCGACTGTACTTCCTGTTTATATGGTTTTCAGGATTACCCAACCGACTGTACTTCCTGTTACAATGGTTTTCAGAATTACACAACCGACTGTACTTCCTGTTTATATGGTTTTCAGGATTACCCAACTGACTGTACTTCCTGTTTATATGGTTTTCATGATTACCCAACCAACTGTACTTCCTGTTACAATGGTTTTCAGGATTACACAACCGACTGTACTTCCTGTTGATATGATTTTCAGGATTACGCAACCTTCTGTACTTCCTGTTACAATGGTTTTCAGAATTACACAACCGACTGTACTTCCTGTTTATATGGTTTTCAAGACTACGCAACCTTCTGTACTTCCTGTTACAATGGTTTTCAGGATTACACAACCGACTGTACTTCCTGTTGATATGATTTTCAGGATTATGCAACTGACTACTTTCTGTTTATATAGTTTTCATGATTACGCAACCGACTGTACTTCCTGTTACAATGGTTTTCAGGATTACACAACCGACTGTTCTTCCTGGTGTTCACTATGATTCATGATTATACAATTGTCATGATAACATAGACAGCTATCGTTTATATTCTGAATTTTAATTTGTGTGACAGCGTAATGCGGATGATACACATAGCTCCAAGATATGGCCTACAAAAAATACATGTTTTCATTTGTAGTTAACATTTCATGTTCAAACGGTTTTGTTAATGAGATACTTGTGTTGTTAAGGTTAAACTACATGTAAATGATGCGATTTATCTATGTAATATTTTGGTGTGTAAATTTTACAGAACAATGTTACAAAGCTTTGGTATAATACATGCCATCTCATTTACTGCTTTTCCATTTTTACTGCTTCTTTCAAACATCTTATACATTGCCAAATTTCATTATAATGCCAAAATTACACAGAACAAATAATGTCAGTATAATAAGGTTTTTCTGCAAAACAGACAGCATAACAAATTTTACTGCATAATGGTGACGGAATAAGAAGTTTTTATGGTTTAATGATGGCAGTGTAACAAGGTTTTACAGTATAATGATAGCAGTACACCAAGGTTTTACTGTATACTGATGGCAGTGTAACAAGGTTTCACTGTATACTGATGGCAGTGTAACAAGGTTTTACTGTATACTGATGGCAGTGTAACAAGGTGTTACAGTATAATGATAGCAGTACACCAAGGTTTTACTGTATACTGATGGCAGTGTAACAAGGTTTTACTGTATACTGATGGCAGTGTAACAAGTTGTTACAGTATAATGATAGCAGTACACCAAGGTTTTACTGTATACTGATAGCAGTGTAACAAGGTTTTACTGTATACTGATGGCAGTGTAACAAGGTGTTACAGTATAATGATAGCAGTACACCAAGGTTTTACTGTATATTGATGGCAGTGTAACAAGGTTTTACTGTATACTGATGGCAGTGTAACAAGGTTTTACTGTATACTGATGGCAGTACATCAAGGTTTTACTGTATACTGATGGCAGTGTAACAAGGTCTTACTGTATACTGATGGCAGTGTAACAAGGTTTTACTGTATACTGATGGCAGTGTAACAAGGTTTTACTGTATACTGATGGCAGTGTAACAAGGTTTTTCTGTATAATGATAGCAGTATAAGAAGGGTTTGTTGCCTGTATGATGAGAGTGAAAGGTATTTCTTACTAAATGACAAACTGTATGAGCTAATTTCAGCTCCTGACAGCAATTTATTTATAAAATTTGCACATATGTACGATAAAATATTTTGTATAGATGTATTCTGTGTGTTAAATCATTATTATGTACAGTTTGTGTTTATTTAGTACATAAATACTATGATTATGTCAGACTGATGTTTAAATATGTTTTCAGCCTTTTATTGGGTGTTTAAGCCCGTTTTCTTTTCTTCCTTGATACCAAACAAAAGCAGAAGGAAGGATTCTCTGAACACATAATAATCCAAACCACTTCTGATAGAAAACGGAATCTTACCGTCAGTTGTATAACACAGATTGTGTTGGTGCTGCATGGTAATTGTCATAAATTTTCTTTCTTTAAAACTTCCATGAAAATAAGGCATAATACATGAAACTAATGTTTTATAGTGAAGTAGATTTACTTATGAGGTGTAGATACAAGGGCACATGTACAGCAGACAACGCACAAAATGAAGTCGAATGAGGGATGATTAAAACAAATATGACACCTAATAAAATGTAGGGGGCGCTTAAAACAACCTGAGCACAAAGCATGGGGTTGTTTTAATAAGCATGGCACCAAAGGAATTGTAGGGGCAACAAACAAAATACTTAATCAAGTATAGGGAGCGCTTACAACAAACCAAACACCTAACCAAGTGTAGGGGGCGCTTACAACACACCAAACACCTAACTAAGTGTAGGGGGCGCTTACAATACACCAAACAACAAACCAAGTGTAGGGGGCGCTTACAACACATCAAACACCTAACCAAGTGTAGGGGGCGCTTACAACAAACCAAACACCTAACCAAGTGTAACACCTAACACACCAAACACCTAACCAAGTGTAGGGGGCGCTTACAACAAACCAAACACCTAACCAAGTGTAGGGGGCACTTACAACACACCAAACACCTAACTAAGTGTAGGGGGCGCTTACAACACACCAAACACCAAACCAAATGTAGGGGGCACTTACAACAAACCAAACCAGTTGTAGGGGGGGCTTACAACAAACCAAACACCTAACTAAGTGTAGGGGGCGCTTACAACAAACCAAACACCAAACCAAATGTAGGGGGCACTTACAACAAACCAAACCAATCGTAGGGGGGGGGGGGGCCCTTACAGCAAACCAAACACCAAACCAACTGTAGGGGGCACTTACAACACACCAAACCAAATGTAGGGGACACTTACAACAAAAAAAACCTTTTTGCATGAAACACATTTTTATGAAAATGATTATTTTGCTGGAAAAGCTAGTCATTGATTAATTGTGTTTAAAATTTGAATCATATGACAGTCTGTTTTTTTAATAGGAGGGGGAAAATCGCAGTCATTCCAATTGAGTATATGTAACAATGTAACATTCCAAGTTTGTGTTATAAATCAATATATATGTGTGAATACATTGGATAGGAATCACATTGTTTAGAAGGGTTGTTTAGTGAGAGAGAGGGTTGATGTTATCAAAGTTGTAGGGAATCATACAAGACATGAATTCTGACTTAAGAACAAAATAAGCACCATGTGTGTCTGTGTTTTAATCTGTAATTTTTATCTACCAGTTGTAATAAAATCTTACAACAGAACAATGATAGCACTATACGTTATTGTGTAAATTGTGTGGATTTAAAGATAATTTTCCTAGAAAGAGTGAAGAAAAATACCAGTCCTGGTTGGTGTGTTGTGCCTATCCACCATTGTAAGATAACACACAGGTCAAATGTCAAATCTTGGATCAACCAGGCAAGGAAAACACAGTTTTATTGAAACGCTATTGATAAGAAATTTTATGACAATTATCTAGCTAATTTATCAAAGGTCTTGGAACAAAAACTCACTATTAATTATGTATGATTTTCAATAAAAAGATTTTATTGTTTATTAGATACAACTCCCTATGTACAGTTTTTAAGAGTAAGGCCTGTTTTTGGATACAGAACATGTACGCATATTGATTAGAAGGGCAGACGGACATTCAAAAGCACGGCACAAGAAACACTGTTATTTCACATGGGAATGTATTTTCTATTCAAACTTATTAGAAACCCAGATTTTTATTTGGTGTGATAATCTCCTAAATTTTTTTATTTCCTCAGTGAAATTTGAAATCAGCTGCATCAGGTTACGTGTGTTGGCCATGGTATGCTGATGAAATTGAAACCAAAAACACTTGTCAGGTTGGAAACATGTAAAAAAAAATCAGCCTGTTGCACATTCAGTATTTGTTCTAGAAAATTTTATATTCACATGTGTGTACAAGAATCAGGAGCACATTGTGATATGTTTATGATATGTTGCAATTAAACCATTTCACACCGGGAGGGGGGGGGGGGTTCCATTTTTTATAATCAGTGACATTTCTTCTCATTCAGAATCATAGAGTCTGAAGTGCTTTTTCTTTCCATATGAGATTTTATGAAACATCTTCAAAGTTTTTTTTTAAATTTTTGTTAACCCTAATTAGCAAGCAAAGAAAAAACTTCATGAAAATAGTTTCATAAAATTATAGATAAAATGAAGACATGTAAGATCATTTTTTTACATAAATTAGAAAAGTTACACTCGGACAGGTTTTAACGTGAAAATATGGAGAATGAAATCAAACAGAGACAGGAATTTCGTTTCATCATTTTCAAATTTTGACTAGCTAAGCCAAAAAATTCCCCATGGTGTATAATACCAACCAATGAAATATAAGCAAAAATGATTTCATGGGTGAATTTACTGGATAACAGGCTGATTGTGTAATTACATGTTTACAATATATGACAAATCCAAGACATCGGTATATGTTACATTTCTGTGGTAAAGTAGGAAAGCAATGAAATACTGAGGACATGTAATACAATGTACTTGTAAGGAAGGGGGGGGGGGAGGGGGTGTTCCCATATCCATATATGGTAGTATGGGGTTCCAATATCCATATATGGTAGTATGGGGTTTCTGTGTACAAAAATATGAGGCTCCAATGCTTAGTATGGGATTCTCATATATGATAGTATGTGGGTTTCTATATATGATACTATGGGATTCCACACGTAACAGTTTTCGATTACTAGACAAAAAGTGGACTTACACGTAGCCATGTTTTCTCTGACAAATTAGGTGAATCACTAAGGCCTTGTCCCCAGGGACAGGACGTGATTACAATACCTTGGCTATAGAGTAGCACCTCATTCATTATGAAGGAATTGTTTTGTAAAATCTACCCAAATGTCCAACCCCACTAGTCATACAGGCAGTTTTATCCAAATAACATCGGCACTTTCTTGAAATCTGTTGATTTATTTACGAAGAAACGAATCAGATTTCTTGGTAAAGGACAATATAATGGTAATGATGAGAGACCTGCCGTGTAGGGGATCACCCGAATTCTACCATAAAACAAAAGGCCACCAGTTTATTGATTGTTATAATTAAACCTGCTATCAATCATTCAGCAGGTTCGTAACACACCAATGGCTGTCTGGGTTATACAGACTATACCCTCAGGTCTATTTGAATTAAAAGTCAGCATTTCAATTTTATAGTGATATGATTTAAAAACGACCACATGCCTACAGTATTAAAGTACATGTTTTGTGTTCTTTATCAAAAGGTGATCTCTGTATATATATTCTTTTATAAACAGGTGATCCTTGTACACAGGTTCTGTAATAAACAGCCTCTATGAACATGTGGCTTCTCTACAAAGCTTATTAACAGGTGACCTCTCTACACAGGGTTTTTATAAATAGGTGATGTCTATACAGGTTTTCTATGAACATGTGACCTCTCTACACAGTTTATTTTATTAATAGGTGACCTCTCTAAACAGCTAATCTTAAGAACTGGTAACCTGTAGATCTGGAGCTCAAAACAGTCTAGCTTTATATTAAAGTACGTTTTTATGTCCATACTCTGCTCTTCTATCGAACTGTTCATGGCCTCAAAATTGAACGATTGTGTGGTTAGAAATTCTACTTAACATCCATATATGTGATGTTTCTTAAAAGGCTGTTACACCTTACAAAGGTTCTGTATAAGGTACAAGGGAATGACATTACCACCACCCCCTCCCCCCCCCCTTAGGTTAAGCTTCACTGAAAACTGTAACTATAAATAAACAAATATTGTCTTTGTTTATGTTTCTCAGGCTAACCTGAATTAACTGATATTCTTAAAACTGCTAATGGATATGGAAATTTGTGTTGCGGATGACGCCTGCAGATAAACCTTATATAGATGGAAGTTGTTCTTATGCAACACACGTTACTGGATTAGCATGTCAACATTGTGTAGGGATATCAATATGATACAGACAGACGAGTCATTCACCCGCGACCCATTCTAGTACATACGCCCATAATTGGCAACATATCTGATGTGGTAGAGGGTAGTACCGACATTCGCCTCATTCATCAGTCTTCCCATCTTTGTTGTGGGACATTTTCATAGGTACATCAAAGACTAGTCCAAATAACAACTGCAAATTTATTCACTTGTTATAATTCATTGAAAAGACAGAACTGAAGATTCTTACAGTATTATATGAAGGATCATTTTTACTGATAACATTTTTAAAGAACAAACATAAGTGAAGCTTAGATTGACACAAGTTTTCCCCTACAAAACAAACATAGGTCATGCTTACATCAACAGGGGCCTTCCCTCTCAAAACAGGCATAGGTCTACAGTTTAGATTGGGACAGAAATTCCTGTAAAACAATTATAAGTGAAACAGATTACTTTCTACATCAAATGGTAACTTTCTTCACTATATGGTTACTCTCTACACTATATGGTTACTCTCTACAATAAATGGTTACTCTCTACAATGTATAGTTACTCTCTACACTAAATGGTTACTCTCTACACTATATGGTTACTCTCTACACTAAATGGTTACTCTCTTCACTATATGGTTACTCTCTACAATAAATGGTTACTCTCTACAATGTATAGTTACTCTCTACACTATATGGTTACTCTCTACACTAAATGGTTACTCTCTTCACTATATGGCTACTCTCTACACTGTATGGTTACTCTCTACACTATATGGTTACTCTCTACACTAAATGATTACTCTCTACACTAAATGGTTACTCTCTACACTGTATGGTTACTCTCTACACTGTATGGTTACTCTCTACACTATATGGTTACTTTTTACACTAAATGGTTACCCTGAAAACTATACAGATTCAGACATACTGTTTAGGGACTTAAAAACATTTTATCCAAAACTTACATAATCTTTCAATATTGAGAGAGAAAAATCTCATCTTTTTCCTTCACTACAAGTTTTGATTCTTGCATTCTTTTGAAAATTATTTTTATTAACAATGTGTTGAGAAATTAGTTGTGTTTCGTATATGATTATAAATATTGCCTGCTTTACATGATTTGAGACTTGAAACAAAACTCTCAACATTCTATGTATTTTGGGGTCAAAGGTCGGACTATGATGAGCTGGACTCATTTTGATTTTGTTTGAAGTATATTATGTTTCTCTGTCTTCTGTCTGTATGTACTGTATTTTATGTAAGGTGTAAATGAAATAGGGTGCATGATTACAAATTTTGTATGAAAAAGAAAGTTGAAAACTGAATAAAAAATGATTTAAATAAAATAATCAAAACAAGATTTGTTTTTATTTATCAATCAGATTCATTATAAACTGAAAATCAATTTCTATAAAGCTGCTTAAGTACAATAAGGTCAGTGTAGTTCAAAGTTCAGAGGACTATTTTTCTAGTCTATTTATGATATCTACATATTCTGTATTCTATTTTGGTCTGTCAGCATCAAAGCTAACTCTAATATTAACTTTAACCATTCATACTTATAATGAGTCAAAATTGTTTGATTGTGAAACTGGCTTGGAATTTTTATCCAATCATAGATCTATAAGCAACTGATCTCTGAGTACGGTTTACTTTCCGTATACAAATGACCTTGACATATTTTCAAGGTCAATAATATTTTTAAAAAAATTAAGATTCATTTTATCAAGATCCAGAAAACCCAAGGTACTGATACTTGGTCAGTAGGTTAAAGAATGGAGCACTACATATTCTCCTCATTTAAAAGACATTGACAAGGTCAAAGGGGTAACATAGGTTCAAAATATTAATTATCTCTTCAAATTTGAGAGGAATGGGAGAAGAACAAAATGGTGTTGGTAGCTCAGTTGGTTAGAGCTTGGCCTACACAAACCACAACCAACAAATCAACCAACCCACCAATCAACCAACTGATTAACAACCCCAAGGCCACCTCACCAGAAACTGACCTATGTCGATGAGACAACGACTATATCTAGTAAAACGAAGAGTCAAGGGAACAGAAACCCTGTGACAACCAACCAACCAATCAACCCGCCCATAGACACGTCGTCAGACCACCGACGTTCATTGGTGTGACAAGGGCTATAACTAGCGATACAAAGAATCACAATTCAACCAACCAACCCACCAACCCATCAACCAACCAACCAACCAACCAACCCATCAACCAACTAACCAAACAACCCACCAACCAATCAGCCCACAAACCCATCAACCAACCAACCCATCTACCAACCAACCAACCAACCAACCCACCCACCAACCAACCAGCCAACCCACCCACTAACCAATCAGCCCACCAACCCATCAACCAACTAACCCACCAACCAACCAACCCATCAACCAACTAACCCACCAACCAACTCATCTACCAAGCAACCCACCAACCAACCCATCAACCAACTAACCAACCCACCAACCCATCTACCAACCAACCAACCAACCAATCAAACAACCAACCAACCAACCAACTAACCCACCAACCAACCAATCAACCCATCAACCAACCAACCCATCTACCAAGCAACCCACCAACCAACCCATCAACCAACCAACCAACCCATCAACCAACTTACCAACCCATCAACCAACCAACCCATCTACCAACCAACAACCTACCCACCCACCAACCAACCAGCCCACCAACCCATCAACCAACCAACCCATCTACCAACCAACCCATCTACCAACCAACCAACCCATCAACCAACTAACTAACCAACCAACCCATCAACCAACTAACCAACCCATCAACCGACCAACCCATCTACCAACCAACCCATCAACCAACCCACCAACCCGTCAACCAACCAACCCATCAACCAACCCACCAACCAACCAACCCATCAACCAACCAACCCATCAACCAACCCACCAACCAGCCAACAAACCAGCCAACAAACCAACCCATCAACCAACCAACAAACCCCATGACACGTCGCCAGAACCATGACGCTCATTTCCATTTAGGAGCCTATGGTTTCCATTGTGGTCACGCGTAAAAGTAAGTCTTCCCTTTTTATTATTGACGAATATGGGTTCCATTTGGATAGTACATTGTAAATCTGACATCCATATATAGCTTTTGATAAACAGTTGTGACAAGTCATGTCTTCTATTTCCTATCAAAGCGATTTGACAGAAACGTTTGCCGTCTTCATTTTGAAGTAGTTACGTTCTCCCATTTTATAATAATTTGATGACACATCCATGAAGAACGGGAAGAAACAGTATTACATGTACCGAAACTGAAAATTGGAGTTTTTCCTTATCACCGTTTCCTAGAAATGACGTAAAGTCAAATCAAGTTAATGACGGAAAATCACAATTGTCATAACTGTGTCCACCCTGCCCAAATCACTACTCCAGCAATTTGTGAAAAAGATGTATTTTACTTGGTCTTCAGTGACAATGAATTTAGATAAGATTAAATTATTTGTTCATTTATGATGAAATGCAACACAATTAAATTAATAAAACACGTTCTATAAAACGAGTACCAATGCAAAGGTTAGAAAGGTCAGAGGGTAATAGGTCAGATGCAAAATATGACAACTTCCTCGAATCGCAGCCGGATCTTCCAATGTGCTTTTTTCTATATTCTATATTCTTTTCAAATTCCTCAAAATCTTAATTTTATTGGCAGAAGTTCTTGCCGAGAAGATATTCAATTGACCGTGATCCAGTTTTGTTTATCTGATGCCATGGTTTATCAACAGTGGAACTGATGCAGAGATGTTATTCTACACACATGTTGCATGTCTGTGAAAATTGAAAAAATCTTTTTTTTAAATTACCTGCACCAGTGGTGACAATCTAGATAATATTTGTTTAAAAAGATATTGTCACGTATATATTGTGTCTGTCGATGTATGTGAAGAAGATTAAAGATTAATGTTGCGTTTTAATTCCTACAGCTAGTGTTAATGTGACGACAACATAAAAGAACTATAATGCATAATCGGGATTAATCTCAAAATGTAAAAAGATGAAATAACTTGATAAAATTTCAAGGTGCCAAAAGTCTAGGCGTGGAACAATGGACATTGGTGAAGATATTGTGTATGATTGGGCGGTCTTGTTGTGTTCCCGTAGCGCAAACTGTCTTCGGGATGGTGAGTTGCTTCTCCGATCAACAGATACATTTGTACCCGAACACGCAAGATTGGTCCGCACTCTACCTCACCATTGTTCTGATAGGCTTCACTCACAACGGTTACAAACCGTCATAAATCTTTTTTTCAAATTTTCATTAAACAAATTAAATAGCAAAAAGTTGTAAAATAGCATAATTTAGTCACTTGTTAGTTTGAAGTTGAGAGATATAATTTTCAATCAAGCAAATTAACTCTGGGAGGGGTTACAAATAATTTAAAAGAATGCTGAAAGATTTCATCGAAGTGGCGTCAACTGCTGGTTGTACGTTGTCTAGCGGAGGTCGATAAGCGGTAATGCTTTGTTACAAATCTTCGTCAATAAATACACGGTATCCTTACGCTCATGTGGCCCTATCCTCTCCATTTGTACAATGGGTATTAATTTGTGTTTAATTTTTTTTCATATCTTAAAATATTTCATGAAATCTTTTCATACGTCATGTGAAGTTCTAGCGTCATCAGAGGCAAAGTTATCACATGACTGAATGAATAGATGTGTGTTTTTTGTCAACTTGTACGAGATACTCTCCAGAATTTTGATTTTATTTCAGAGCTCTTCAACTGCAACGTAAACTCTCTTGCGAAAACGTGTTTAATTTTATCCCAATGACTTTACGCATGAATGAAAACTAACATGGTTAGACCGATGCATCCTGCAGCATGAAACATGTCCGCGAGATGATATTAATTAAATGTGTGCTCATCTAAAGGAATCGAATGGAAATTTCTTAAACATTAATGACACGATTCGACTACACGCAAATATCGCCGGAAGTCCTTTACAACTTCATGTAAAAAAGTCATCAGTTTGTAGTCCTTTTTTTAGATGAAAACTTCGGATGTGTACTGAAAACTGTGACCAATAAAAGTATATATTCATAAATCTCGAATATGAACAATCGATATTCCTTTTCTAAATGAGACACATATCAATATTTATTTCAATGCCTCCGCTAGAAGTCGAACCCGTGACCTTTGGCGTACTGGTCTGACGTTCAAATCGATTGAGGATTAAAATCAACAAAACAAAGAAGAAGAAGAACAAACAAAACAAAATAAACAACTCTCCCCATCCTACAGTAAGAAAGAAAGAAAGTAAGGAAAGAAGGAAGGAAAGAAAGAAGGAAGGAAAGAAAGAGGGAAGGAAGGAAAGAAAGAAAGAAAGAAAGAGAGAAAGACAGAAAGAAAGAAAGGAAGAAAGAAAGAAAGAAAGAAGGAAGGAAAGAAAGAAAGAGAGAAAGAGAGAAAGAAAGAAAGAAAGAAAGAAAGAAGGAAGGAAAGAAAGAAAGAAAGAAAGAGAGAGAGAAAGACAGAAAGAAAGAAAGGAAGAAAGAAAGAAAGGAAGAAGGAAAGAAAGAAAGAAAGACAGAAAGAAAAAGAAAGAAAGGAAGAAAGGAAGAAGGAAAGAAGGAAAGAAAGAGAGAAAGAAAATAAAAACAATAATGAAAATAGTAATAAAAATAACAGTTGTACATTGTTACAGTTGTAATTATATCGGAACTTGCTCGACATTATAAAATAACCTTTGTACCCGAGACAGAATGACCGTTTGTTTCCCAGGATTGATCATTAGGCCAATATATAATTTATGTAAACCATCTACTAGGGATACATCATACTCTGACTAAGCACGACAAGTCTTATTAGTAGTTCTATTTCATTAAAGTGTTTCAAAAGCTTCAAAATAAATAGACATCAATCATAGCCTTACAAACCTTTTAACAAAACTCTTTCATTTTCCGCTTTGTAGATATGTCGTTGATACAAAAAATGCTGAAATGTATTTTTCATTATACTTATATCAGCAGCCGAAGTTGTCTATTGAGTATGAATAAATCACGCACCTTCAACTGCAACAAACACAGAAACATTATGATATTTGAAGTTTAAACGATTTACGCACAAACGATACCTGACGAACACAAAAAAGTAAACGAAGTACACATAAACGATTTATGTTTAAACAAAAAAACGGTATACATACACACACAACATGATGTACACAAAAACGGTATACATACACACACAACATGATGTACACAAAAACGGTATACACACACACAACATGATGTACACAAAAACGGTATACATACACACACAACATGATGTACACAAAAACGGTATATACACACACACACAACATGATGTACACAAAAACGGTATACACACACACACACAACATGATGTACACAAAAACGGTATACATACACACACAACATGATGTACACAAAAACGGTATACATACACACACAACATGATGTACACAAAAACGGTATACATACACACACAACATGATGTACACAAAAACGGTATACACACACACAACAACATGATGTACACAAAAACGGTATACATACACACACAACATGATGTACACAAAAACGGTATACACACACACAACATGATGTACACAAAAACGGTATACACACACACACACACACACACACAACATGATGTACACAAAAACGGTATACATACACACACAACATGATGTACATAAAAACGGTATACATACACACACAACATGATGTACACAAAAACGGTATACATACACACACAATTTGATGTACACAAAATCGGTATACACACACAACATGATGTACACAAAAACAGTATACATACAAACAACATGATGTACACAAAAACAGTATACATACACACACCGCATGATGTACACAAAAACGGTATACATACAAACACAACATGATGTACACAAAAACGGTATGCATACAAAGTCAACATGATGTACACAAAAACGGTATACACACACACACAACATGATGTACACAAAACGATAAACATACACACACAACATGGTGTACACAAAAACGGTATACATACACACACAACATGATGTACACAAAAACGGTATATACACAAACACACAACATGATGTGCACAGAAACGATATACATACACACACAGCATGATGTACACAAAAACGGTATACATGCAAACACAACATGATGTACACAAAACGGTAAACATACACACACAACATGATGTACACAAAAACGGTATACACACACACACACACAACATGATGTACACAAAAACGGTATACACACACACAACATGATGTACACAAAAACGGTATACACACACACAACATGATGTAAACAAAAACGGTATACATACACACACATGATGTACACAAAACGGTAAACATACACACACAACATGATGTACACAAAAACGGTATACACACACACAGCATGATGTACACAAAAACGGTATACATACAAACACAACATGATGTACACAAAACGGTAAACATACACATACAACATGATGTACACAAAAACGGTATACACACACACACACACACACACACACAACATGATGTACACAAAAACGGTATACACACACACAACATGATGTACACAAAAACGGTATACATACACACACATGATGTACACAAAAACAGTATACATACACACACAACATGATGTACACAAAAACGGTATACATACACACACAACATGATGTACACAAAAACGGTAAACATACACACACAACATGATGTACACAAAAACGGTATACACACACAACATGATGTACACAAAAACGGTACACACACACACACACACAACATGATGTACACAAAAACGGTATACATACACACACAACATGATGTACACAAAACGGTAAACATACACACACAACATGATGTACATAAAAACGGTATACATACACACACAACATGATGTACACAAAAACGGTATACATACACACACAACATGATGTACACAAAAACGGTATACACACATACACACAACATGATGTACACAAAAACGGTATACGCACACACAACATGATGTACACAAAAACGGTATACACACACACACAACATGATGTAAACAAAAACGGTACACACACACATGATGTACACAAAACGGTAAACATACACACACAACATGATGTACACAAAAACGGTATACACACACACACAACATGATGTACACAAAAACGGTATACACACACACACAACATGATGTACACAAAAACGGTTTACATACACACACAACATGATGTACACAAAACAGTATACATACAAACAACATGATGTACACAGAAACGGTATACATACAAACACAACATGATGTACACAAAAACGGTATGCATACAAGCACAACATGATGTACACAAAAACGGTATACATACACACACAACATGATGTACACAAAAACGGTATACATACACACACAACATGATGTACACAAAAACGGTATACATACACACATTATGATATACACAAAAACGGTATACACACACACAACATGATGTACACAAAAACGGTATACACAAACACACACAACATGATGTACACAAAAACGGTATACACACACACACAACATGATGTACACAAAAACGGTATACACACACACAACATGATGTAAACAAAAACGGTATACATACACACACATGATGTACACAAAACGGTAAACATACACACACAACATGATGTACACAAAACGGTATATACACACACAACATGATGTACACAAAAACGGTATACACACACACACACACAACATGATGTACACAAAAACGGTTTACATACACACACAACATGATGTACACAAAACAGTATACATACAAACAACATGATGTACACAAAAACGGTATGCATACAAGCACAACATGATGTACACAAAAACGGTATACATACACACACAACATGATGTACACAAAACGGTATACATACAAACACAACATGATGTACACAAAACGGTTTACATACATACACATACACAAAAACACATACACACACAACATGATGTACACAAAAACGGTATACACACACACACACAACATGATGTACACAAAAACGGTATACATACACACACAACATGATGTACACAAAAACGGTATACATACACACACATGATGTACACAAAACGGTAAACATACACACACAACATGATGTACACAAAAACGGTATACACACACACACACAGCATGATGTACACAAAAACGGTATACATACAAACACAACATGATGTACACAAAACGGTAAACATACACATACAACATGATGTACACAAAAACGGTATACACACACACACACAACATGATGTACACAAAAACGGTGTATACACACACACACACACAACATGATGTACACAAAAACGGTATACATACACACACATGATGTACACAAAACGGTAAACATACACACACAACATGATGTACACAAAAACGGTATACACACACACACACACACACACACAACATGATGTACACAAAACGGTAAACATACAAATACAACATGATGTACACAAAAACGGTATACACACACACACACAACATGATGTACACAAAAACGGTATACACACACACACACACACACACACACAAATGATGTACACAACACACACATGATGTACACAAAAACAGTATACATACACACACAACATGATGTACACAAAAACGGTATACATACACACACAACATGATGTACACAAAAACGGTAGACATACACACACAACATGATGTACACAAAAACGGTATACATACACACACAACATGATGTACACAAAAACGGTATACACACACACAACAGGATGTACACAAAAACGGTATACATACACACACAACATGATGTACACAAAAACGGTATACACACACAACATGATGTACACAAAAACGGTATACTCTAACACACACACACACAACATGATGTACACAAAAACGGTATACATACACACACAACATGATGTACACAAAACGGTAAACATACACACACAACATGATGTACATAAAAACGGTATACATACACACACAACATGATGTACACAAAAACGGTATACATACACACACACAACATGATGTAAACAAAAACGGTATACATACACACACATGATGCACACAAAACGGTAAACATACACACAAACATGATGTACACAAAAACGGTATACACACACACACACAACATGATGTACACAAAAACGGTATACATACAAACACAACATGATGTACACAAAAACGGTATGCATACAAGCACAACATGATGTACACAAAAACGGTATACATACACACACAACATGATGTACACAAAAACGGTATACATACACACACAACATGATGTACACAAAAACGGTATACACACACACAACATGATGTACACAAAAACGGTATACACACAACATGATGTACACAAAAACGGTATACACACACACAACATGATGTACACAAAAACGGTATACACACAACATGATGTACACAAAAACGGTATACACACACACACACACAACATGATGTACACAAAAACGGCATACACACACACAACATGATGTACACAAAAGCGGTATACACACACACACACAACATGATGTAAACAAAAACGGTATACATACACACACATGATGTACACAAAACGGTAAACATACACACACAACATGATGTACACAAAAACGGTATACACACACACACACACAACATGATGTACACAAAAACGGTATACACACACACACACACAACATGATGTACACAAAAACGGTTTACATACACACACAACATGATGTACACAAAACAGTATACATACAAACAACATGATGTACACAAAAACGGTATACATACAAACACAACATGATGTACACAAAAACGATGTACACAAAAACGGTATACATACACACACAACATGATGTACACAAAAACGGTATACATACACACACAACATGATGTACACAAAAACGGTATACATACACACATTATGATATACACAAAAACGGTATACACACACACAACATGATGTATACAAAAACGGTATACACACACACACACAACATGATGTACACAAAAACGGTATACACACACACACACACACACACACACACAACATGATGTAAACAAAAACGGTATACATACACACACATGATGTACACAAAACGGTAAACATACACACACAACATGATGTACACAAAAACGGTATATACACACACACAACATGATGTACACAAAAACGGTATACACACACACACACACAACATGATGTACACAAAAACGGTATACATACACACACAACATGATGTACACAAAACGGTATACATACAAACACAACATGATGTACACAAAACGGTTTACATACATACACATGATGTACACAAAAACGGTATACATACACACACAACATGATGTACACAAACCACTATACATACACACACAACATGATGTACACAAAATCGGTATACGGTGTACGCACAAACAACTCATATACACAAAAAATCTGGACCCAACAACGACTCGTGTACACAAAACGTCTGGACCCAACAACGACTCGTGTACACAAAACGTCTGGACCCAACAACGACTCGTGTGCACAAATATGTCTGGACCCAACAACGATAATTGTGGGATGTGAGAAGGTACTCGTGTACACAAAACGTCTGGACCCAACAACGACTCGTGTACACAAAACGTCTGGACCCAACAACGACTCGTGTGCACAAATATGTCTGGACCCAACAACGACTCGTGTACACAAAACGTCTGGACCCAACAACGACTCGTGTACACAAAACGTCTGGACCCAACAACGACTCGTGTGCACAAATATGTCTGGACCCAACAACGACTCGTGTACACAAAACGTCTGGACCCAACAACGACTCGTGAACACAAATATGTCTGGACCCAACAACGACTCGTGTACACAAAACGCGTGGACCCAACAACGACTCGTGTACACAAACATGTCTGGACCCAACAACGACACGTGTACACAAAACGTCTGGACCCAAAAACAACTCGTGTACACAAAACGTCTGGACCCAACAACGACTCGTGTGCACAAACACGTCTGGACCGAACAACGACTCGAGTACACGAAAACGATATATGATGTACGCACAAACAAAAATAGTAATTTACCGACCATAATAGTAAGTTACGGGTTATATGGTATCTGCAAAACGCTTCACATAATAGTAAAGGTACGGGATAATTGTGAGATGTGAGATGTGAGAAGGTTTTCTGTGATATTAAGTTACGGGATAATTGTGGGATGTGAGGTTTTCTGTGATACTAAGGTACGGGATATTTGTGGGATGTGAGAAGGTTTCCCGAGATATTAAGTTACGGGATAATTGTGAGATGTGAGAAGATTTCCCGAGATATTAAGGTACGGGATATTTGTGGGATGTTAGAAGGTTTCCCGTTATAGTGAGGTACGGGATAATTGTGGGATGTGAGAAGGTTTCCTGTTATAGTAAGGTACGGGATAATTGCGGGATGTGAGGTTTCCCGTGATAGTAAGGTACGGGATAATTGTGGGATGTGAGAAGGTTTCCCGTGATATTAAGTTACGGGATAATTGTGGGATGTGAGAAGGTTTCCCGTGATATTAAGTTACGGGATAATGGTGGGATGTGAGAAGGTTTCCTGTGATATCATGTTACGGGATAATTGTGGGATGTGAGAAGGTTTCCCGTTATAGTAAGGTACGGGATAATTGTGGGATGTGAGAAGGTTTCCAGTTATAGTAAGGTACGGGATAATTATGGGATGTGAGAAGGTTTCCTGTTATAATAAGGTACGGGATAATTGTGGGATATGAGAAGGTTTCCCGTGATAGTAAGGTACGGGATAATTGTGGGATGTGAGAAGGTTTCCCGTGATAGTAAGGTACGGGATAATTGCGGGATGTGAGGTTTCCCGTGATATTAAGTTACGGGATAATTGTGAGATGTGTAGAAGGTACGGGATAATTGTGGGATGTGAGAAGGTTTCCCGTGATAGTAAGGTACGGGATAATTGTGGGATGTGAGAAGGTTTCCCGTGATAGTAAGGTACGGGATAATTGTGGGATGTGAGAAGGTTTCCCGTGATAGTAAGGTACGGGATAATTGTGGGATGTGAGAAGGTTTCCCGTTATAGTAAGGTACGGGATAATTGTGGGATGTGAGAAGGTTTCCCGTGATAGTAAGGTACGGGATAATTGTGGGATGTGAGAAGGTTTCCCGTGATAGTAAGGTACGGGATAATTGTGGGATGTGAGAAGGTTTCCCGTGATAGTAAGGTACGGGATAATTGTGGGATGTGAGAAGGTTTCCTGTGATATTAAGTTACGGGATAATTGTGGGATGTGAGAAGGTTTCCTGTGATAGTAAGGTACGGGATAATTGTGGGATGTGAGAAGGTTTCCTGTGATAGTAAGGTACGGGATAATTGTGGGATGTGAGAAGGTTTCCCGTGATAGTAAGGTACGGGATAATTGTGGGATGTGAGAAGGTTTCCCGTGATAGTAAGGTACGGGATAATTGTGGGATGTGAGAAGGTTTCCCGTGATAGTAAGGTACGGGATAATTGTGGGATGTGAGAAGGTTTCCCGTGATAGTAAGGTACGGGATAATTGTGGGATGTGAGAAGGTTTCCTGTTATAGTAAGGTACGGGATAATTGTGGGATGTGAGAAGGTTTCCCGTGATAGTAAGGTACGGGATAATTGTGGGATGTGAGAAGGTTTCCCGTGATAGTAAGGTACGGGATAATTGTGGGATGTGAGAAGGTTTCCCGTGATAGTAAGGTACGGGATAATTGTGGGATGTGAGAAGGTTTCCCGTGATAGTAAGGTACGGGATAATTGTGGGATGTGAGAAGGTTTCCCGTGATATTAAGGTACGGGATAATTGTGGGATGTGAGAAGGTTTCCCGTGATAGTAAGGTACGGGATAATTGTGGGATGTGAGAAGGTTTCCCGTGATAGTAAGGTACGGGATAATTGTGGGATATGAGAAGGTTCCCGTGATATTAAGTTACGGGATATTTGTGGGATGTGAGAAGGTTTCCCGTGATATCAAGGTACGGGATATTTGCAGGATGAGTTAAACTTTCACTATCACAGTAGGTGGGTGGTTACAGAATATACAGAACCCCGTAAGAATAAAAAAATGTTTGGGTTGACTTAATATATGTTATGACCTTAAGTGGTGAGATATAAAAGTTCCTGCTCTGATATAAAAATTTGTAGTGAGTAACTGATGGCATATTTTCGCTTTAATTGCGCAAGTATTATGCAAAAAACCCTCAGGTATAAAAATGTATATATTTGGTGTTCGTAATAAAATTACAGTAAGTTTTATCATCGTTCTATTTCCAAGTTGTTGTGTTTATAGTATCAAAGGTTTTTACATTACTTAAGTACAAAATATATCTGAATCCTTTGTTCGGGGTTGTTTATATAAGTGTGTGTGATTTCGATATTAGCGTAAGCTGTTTCAAGTGGCTGGTTCTATGAGAACCGATAATTTTAAACTGTTTGATAATGATGTCACTTTCATATGTATGTATAGGTTTGAAACAGACCATTTCGATAGTATCTGATCCTGTCGTCCCGTGTATTGTGTGTGCTATACTGAAGGGCGCGCCTGATGCCGATTGAGAATAAGTGATCTGTCTGTTTTATACAAACCTTCATTTTGTATATATCTGCGCGATTTTTTCACTTTGTTGATCAAAAATTTTGCAATCCTTGTAACGATTTCCAGAATTGGTGTCTGTCCTTCTGTCAGAATTGGTGTCTGTCCTTCTGTCAGAATAAGTGTCTGTCCTTCTGTCAGAATTGGTGTCCGTCCTTCTTTCAGGATTAGTGCCCATTCTTGTCAGAATTGGTGTCCGTTCTATCCTTTGGTTGTAGTACTTGTGCGTCCTTCTGTCACAGTTACTGTCCGTCCTTCTATTAGAGTTAGTATCCGTCCTTCTGTCTTAATCATTGTGCGTCCCTGTATTATAATATGAATTAGCTCGTCAAGCGTTAGTTGAGTAAGTTCACTTCCATCTTGTCCCTACCAGAAATTTTACTCCTTTTCTGTTGTTATTTTAGAGGATTCCATAATTACTGATTTTTACAACAAGTATCCCTCTGTTTAGAAATTAAACGAACTACAGTATACTCTTCAACATGCGTTGTGCTATACAGGTTTTTTTTTTGACAAAATATTTATCTACGCCTAATGGAAACTGTCTAATTCATTTATTTTATAGTCCGTTTAAAAGACATTTGTCAGTCCTGAGCGCAGAGATTTGCTATATGTGATTGTCTTGGCCATGCCGGGCCCGTGGGTGGGACTTCACGCCTGTATACGCTCCACTGGCCTTTTGTAGTTTGTGATTTAAGAAAGCGTTGATGTTAAGTGCCGTTTTAGAATATTTTCTCTCTCGCTAAAACTTTCTTACCCAAACTGTGTGAAATTAAATTGTTGAATAAACAGGAGCGCTGTTGGTTTTTTATGTGCTGGGGAATTGATTGATGGTTTGAATCAAGTATATGAAGCATTCATTTTTCTGTCTGTGAAATATTTATGTGTTCATGTAGAAAATAGATTGATACGTCTAGATTTTTGGCGCGGTGTGTATGAGTATTAACAATTTTGTATGTGTGCATACTTTCACGTTATGTATAACCAAATGTTCCTTTTTTGTGTTGTCTTTTCCAAGTACAATACATCACACGGAACACGATATTATATACTAGTAAAGGACATCCGCATTTAGTCTTGTTTTCAATTGAAATCAGACGTGAATGGCAGCTAAATGTCTCTACACTCTATTCTCTATTCATGCTAACAGAATCATACACAATTGGATTTTCATCCATCATGTTTAATAATCCTGAATAACCAAAATCAGTTTTTGGACGATTGGCAATATGAAATCAATTTCCATTATTCCGAGTTATAGGGATGGGAGCTAGCTATGGTGATACGCGTCATTTGTTAGCACGAGATAGGCATCACTCGCCGCTATTGGTCGTTCAAAGTATGGGACTTAGAGAAGAAAATAAATTTTAATGTACGGTTTTATTGATGGCTGGTCTTGCCATTTTGTTATTGCCTGAGTCACCTTTCACTTTCCTGTCACACAATTATCTGTCTAACGTGATTTCACGAGAAGTACGTATTGTTTTGAGCAGGTTTGGTTACCGTAAGTATCCAAATGAACGCATTATCAGAATTGTACCAAAACTAATTTTTGCTTGGTAAATGATTTGATCATATGATTTATATCATCGTATCCCCCTCTTCTTTTTCATGAATAAATCGTCATCATCATCATCATCATCATCATCACCATCATTATCATCATGTCATGAATGAACTATCGGCAGCGGCGTTGCCGCCGTCATCATTCCCGCGCTAAAATCCGAATATTCCATTTCACAAAGTATGTAAAATGCCATGATAGATTTACTTGTTTGGTTTCTAGAGAAATTAAGGTAAAGTTTGTTCTCCAACTAGATTATATAAATGTACAAAAAGGTGAGGTTTACATGAGATCGTTTGTCTGATGTTTTACCGGGGTACCAGGCACTAGAATAACCCATCTCATTGACAATACTTTAAAACCACGCCACAAATACCTTTCTTCCATAAAAGCTACCAAAAAAACATAATGTACATCGATTTGTGTATATTGTAAATTAAAGTGATATTTCACATTCTGATCGTTTCTATACTTCTACAGATACCTCGCTACGTTTCATTTGATAGTCGCTTTTAATTATTTTTTCCAATGTCCTGATATGTAAATTTGTTGATAATAACGTTCGGTTAAAATCTATGTTTATTGACTTTTTGAAGTTCAAAACTTCATTCCAAGCGTTGTTAATTATCCGGACAAGTTACTCACGTGTAGACACAGGTATAAGATGTTTGTATGATAGCATCTTGCCAACAAAACACATGTCCTACAACTTTAGACATGTTATATTAAATTTAAGTTAATCACAATTGATAGTAAGGGGTTGAAATGAAGGCAATCCTGCCACGTCGAGAGTAGGTGTAAGTAAGTGTACAGGGTCATAACAGGGAGAACTCGACCCAAAGTACATACAACACGGATCCAAAAGAGCACATCAAATATTACGTCACAATTTCTCCTACAGGTCAATTAACACCTTAATGTTATGAAATGACCCCAAAATCTCAATATTAAGGAGTGGTCAGGCTTGATCAGATGTAGTCTAAGTAACTTTATACATGACCATCTATGACCTGTAATAATGACTAAATATGACCCCTGAATTATATACCCTTGAGCAGGTGCATGACCTTCACACGTGACGAGATATGACCACTCAACTAGATATGACCTTTACCCTTGAATGAAACCGTCACTTGTAACAAACATTCTGTGATACAGATTGTAGTACAAAATGTTACCATTGATAAATTCCGGATACATTATGAAAATGCCATTCTGTCAAAAAAACTTTTTGAAATAAAAAATTATCTTCCGTTTTGAAAATAATTTTAAATCAATAATTCAACTATATTAAACAGGAATTTATTGATTTTGGAGCGAGAAAACAGATTTCAAGCTAAAATCAATTCCTTTTCTCTTAAAATGTACTTTAAGCACTGTTTCATAAAGTACCACGCTGTTGTACATGGACAGAATGTCAGATTACATAGGGCCTGGTGAGGACAGGTAATCGACAGGTCAGTGACAATCCACATTTCATTTTCCTATCCGATGAGTTTTGGCTTGCCGTTCGGCGGATGGATGGTGAAACTTTTTTTTTAACTGCGAAACCAGATTTCGAGATAACGTCGTTTCCGTATAATACACCATATCGACATCGAGTAGATGAAAACGACGATGACAATTTAAAGTGTTCCTTAATTGCTCACATCAGTTTTTAATTGCGTTCTAATTAAATTAAATGCTACCCGTTTTCTTTTATCATGACAAGCAGGACGCCAATATGACTAGTTTTTCTCACTTTTATTGGCCTCTTTTCCTAATTGTCGCTTTTATTGTGTCAGTTCTCTTCCTTTTCATCGCTTCTGTCATCTACAATATAACAAAGGTCGATGAAGTTCTCGCAGTCGTTGTCACTGTTGAACAGCCTGGCTATTATTCCCGATAGGATGTTGATTTGCATTATAATCTCCCGATAACATTTACCTGAGAGAGTGTCCCTCCCCTTACCCCCTCCTCCCCCTCCCATAACACCTCCCAACCTTGTCAACTCTCTCACAAACAAACCAGTGGTAACGCATTCAACATAGTTATTGTGATGCTAGATTAAAAATCCACAACCGAAAGTTGATTCATTTTCCACAAAGCTGATTTTATGCTGAAAGTCCAAGTTGATAATATGAAATGAACAAAAGATCCCCTGCTTTGCTATCCCTTACCGCACGCTTGAAGTCGCTAACTGTATACCCGGCCTGGCGAGGGACCTGACGCTCCATGTACTGTCATAGCCTTGTTATTTATTATGACAAAACCATAGAATAAATATAAATGAAATTGAAAATAATAGAATCTTTTCATACAAATGCCGAATTTAGTTTATTTTTATTTTCCGTCGTCGAGATGAAAGAGGTCTTGCCTATCGGAATGAATTCGCCCTTGTATATCAACCCCCTGGTAAGCACTTTGTGCGTCCTCGCTGTCAGACATTTTTGTTGATGGTGAATGCAAACCATAATTGCGTCACCTGTAAGAAAAGGAATACCTGTGTATCATTGACAATATGATTTTATGGCTCCACGACTGCGTTGCTGACCACTCAAGCGTGCATTATTTCGCCGTTATGATCGGAAACCTCTATTGACCCGAAAAACAGTAAATCCGGTCGGATCCCAGTGTCATCCTCCCTCAGAGCGTTTGTCACCAGCAACCAGTAAACCACGTGATCAAGGTATGTATACACGCTACTTACATGTACCTGTCCGCACGTGCACTCTGTTATCTTGCTCTGGTACGTGACAAGTTGACCACCCCGTTTACGATACCCCATTTCTGTTTCACAACCAACCCAGTATATTATATAATGAAGTGCATGTATATGCATAGTTTTATACAATAATTTCACAGTGAATAAATTATAGACATAAATATTTTGAACACGTGATTGTGATTTATTCTGCAAAATTATTTAAATTCTGGACACTACGGATAGAGGAAGCGCCTCGTGCAAACTATTTTATTTTTTCACCTGTGCGCATTCACACAATAACACTGAATAAAGACATGTGTGAAATAAAAATGACTCGGGATGTTGGACAAGGACAGTATATGACCCTGCCATATATCTTCTTACTTGATTCAATAGCACCTGTATTTTATCACGTAAAAGTGACATTCAGATTTTAAACAAGTTTCAATAAATACCTACAGGGTTGTGTGGCGTTACGGATGCCTAAAAGTGATAAAAATTCTGTCTGTCCTAGGCCCAGAGACCTACTGCACATGTTCTTTGTAGATCGTGAATATATTATGAATATTATTAGACACCAGCACAATTGAATGTCGACATTAAACTGAGTTTATATTGTCAACTAGAATATTTAAATATGTGTATTGATAAACATTTAACATCTATAAATAAAAATATCTCTAGGCAACGATTCCTTATCAGTTTCATTCCTGCTATTGCCTCCTCTTGACTTTTTTCCATTTTTCGAATCAGGATTCGGTTACAAGTTTTGAAACAAAGAAACGATTACATATATAGGTTTTATAAAGAAAATCCTTATTCAATTATTTTTTCTTGCTTATTAAAATTATCACTATATTTCAGGTATTTTCAGTTGTATTTTACGACATCGAGTGATTTTTTTTTGCGATAATAGACCCGTTTTTGTCAGTTAGACACTAATGGTTTGATATCTGCATTATCATCACTTAATATCTTTACTGTATTTATAAAGTAAAGAGATGAAATGGAATTATAGGGAAATAAAAAAATACGGGTACCGTTATGTTGTGATGTATACCACGGCCAGAGACTGCCAATCTGATTAATGCACAGTGATAATGGGCTCGTTACCCCACAAATTTCATGACTTTGATACAACAAAATATTATTATATGTAAATATTTTGTATTTTTCTCCGTCTCTATCCATTTACTTTTATTTAAAAAAAAACACTATACATTTTTCCTCTGTGTAGTTCAAGATATTAATTAATGTAAACTTTCTTACATTGAGCTATATATATTACACACAATATACCAAGCATGTCACACACAGGTCGAATTGAATTTGGAAGTTTTACAATTTCTATAAAATCTGTTCCCATAGGTTAAAGAAAGTGAATAGAATTCTACATGATTTTTTTTTGTTCAAAGCTATTCATTTCAATTTTGTTTGAGTGAATTTGCCTTAATTTTTTTGTGTATTTGTTTTTAATATTTACTGGTATATAGACAAACTATTCATCACGTGGCATGATAAATATCAAATATATAAACAATCTCTCCTTTTATATATTCTTGTATAAATGTATTATATTATTTTTGTGACATTATTGTATTGATGCTGTACAATGTTCTATGAACTGACATGTACTTCGGTGACACAGAACAGACTATATCAACATATACTAAACTATATAGATTTTGTTATCATTAATTCACCGTCATCCTTTAAAACCTACTCACACGTCTTGTTTTATGATGAATTATATACACAAACAACTTCTTTAATAACTCTCAGAGATATATTTGTAAAATAATATATTCTTCTTTGTTGTGGATCAAACTTTTCTACTCGTTTAATTTGCTTCGTAATCATTTCGTCCGTTCGAAACAATTTGATTATAACTTCCAGAAGTGTGTTTTTTATATTTCATAGTCGATAGTAGACTATTTAGCAGATTTCTCAAACGTGTACGATTTTTGCTTCTAGAAAAAACGGTCATAATTTTTTTTTCTCTTTGTTTATTTGTTTATTTTTTGTTCTTTGGTTTTATTTATTGATTGATTGATTTATTACTTATTTATGTTTATTTCCTTAATATATCTTTTTTTCTGTTGTTGTCTCTTGCAAGGTTTTCTTTTGTTTGAAATGTATTTTGTTCAATATGTGGCAATGACAAAACAAATACTTAGACAAATAAGGATGATTTGAAAACAAGTTCATGAGTACTCATATCAACTCGCCTCCATAGTATTGTAAATTGGCGGTAGGCGGGTACTGTTACATATTTACATATGTATTCGGTGAAGAAGAGAAGAAATGGAGGGGGTGGGAGTGGGGAGGGGGGGAGTGGGCGGGGGAGGTGAGGGCGGACAGAAGAGAGTGCATCAGAAAATGAAGGAAACATGTTATGTTGAGAATGGCAAGGACTGTATTACTATACGAATGTGGTAGCGCTAATACTGTAGTATGTAACAAGTTGTAAATGTATATGAAAAGTCTATACTACACGTATTTATACTATATTGGTCAAACCATTTGCTGATATCCTGAGAGACATACAAAGGTGCTGTATTTTGTAGTCATTTTAATATCTATAACACTTGTATAATCTGTACGTTACACAGTAACCGCTGTCACCAACATTACCGCGCAAGGTAGGTTTAGCAAACCTAATGATTACATAAGGTTATTCTGTACTAAAATCGTTTTGACTGACGGATAAATTATCAGACAGAGTCAAACATATCTAAATTATATTGACCCGACATATCGACATAGATAACAAGGGATTAACACTGTACACAAGAGGGATATTTCTAAGACATTGTGATGTTGTAAGTCAGGACAGAAGTCATTCTTTAATGAGCTTCAACATAGTATTGACGTTAATATATATATACTGTTATTGTACATCTACTAAGTCTGTATAATATATTAATATTTAAGAATATGAGTGATTGCTGAGAGCTTGCTGCCTTGTACAATGTCTCGCCATTAGACACCCGAGCAACACTTCATATTAATATACAGGGTCTTCAGAATATCTGGCTGTTTGATTGCTTCTCTGCCAGACCCATTTTCCGATGTGAAAACCCACACGTTATTTTTACGTATATATCATGATAAAATATTATTGAAAATAAGTAAGAAACCAGAAATTTGCATCAGTCCATTCCCATACTCGAGAGTGGTGCTATTATTTTATTCTGTGTTCGATATATGCGTTTCCGGACAAATGGAGGCCACTTCCTGTCAACCATTGAAGCTTTCCTCAACAACCCTTCTATATAAAGTCATAAGTGAATCTCCGTTGCTATTTTCATGAATAAATGTTTTCTTTAAAACAAAAAAAAGAAGACAGACAAAAAAATCGAAACAAGTAGCATTCATATAAAACATACAATAGGTGCTTGTAAACTAGTTGTCATCTCTGAAGTGTTATTTTGTATTAAATTGAATCAAATTTAAGTAGATATAAGTCTTTCCCGTTTTTTCTATGACTGTATATTACTACTAATTTTACCTTATCCTAGAGGTTGGTTAACACCGTGATACAATTTGACATAAGTACCTAGAGGAAAGGATAATATCAGACGACAAACATCCAGGAATTGGGAGACATTTGTGACTCTGATAAAACCTCTTTATAATTGGTATGTAATGGCCGTCGTTCCGTTCTCGCCAATGCTTTGGAAAATGTTTACCAATTTAGCCATTTTCATGAAAAAAATTTCGAAACGAAGTAAGGCATTTCTTGAAATATCTGCCTACAGAAACATGGCAATCTTTCCGGGGAAACAGGCATTCCTTGGTGAGGATTGGTATTGGTTGAAGTAGGTCGTCGACCATTAAAATCTATCGTATATGTCCCCAACTCCCAGTAGTCTATCGAAGCTGCATATCTTATCGAAATATTGAGAATGGATAATACCCGTGGTAGTTAATGTTATGGTAATCTGCCCGGTTAAGAAACATTTGAGAAGTTAAATTTGACGTTGGTTAAGATTTGAGAGTGATTTTACGGTTATTTGTCAGGTAAACTTAACTGAAAATATATTATTAATAGCATTTTATTGGGATTAGTAATCTTTTAATATTAATTTTAATCATTAATGTCTATGTCTAAATTTTATAAGTTTTGCACGAGGTTGGTAAAATGACAGGATATCTAGCTTATCTATTAGGTTAATGACCAATTAACGCACTTAATTAGGGTGAACGTCGCGACATTTTATCAAAATTTATTTTCATGTAGTCGTGTTTTTGCAGCGGTTTTTTTCTAGTTATCAGTGATCTGGTTAGAATCTATATCAATGGATAAACTACAAGGACGAAGCAGCTGTATTATGCATTTAATTCATCACCCAGCTTTCCTCTCTCTAATTCTGAATTTGTATTGAGATGTGCCATTAACTAGCGTGTTTATACGATCTTACATGATTCTTTCAGTCCACGAGGTTTACCGTAACTTGCATGTTTTGAAATATATATATGCTTTTGGACAATGTTTTGAAATAATCAGATATAAGAATATTACAAAATTTATCGAGTTATGGGCTTATCAAACCTTCTCGTCTAAATTTTCACATTTCATTCTGTCAATATTGATTTTCCTCAGTCGTCACTTAGTTCCAAAATTTAGCCCCTTAGCATCATTGACGGATCCTAGAAGGACGAAACAGATGTATGATGTAGTTTAATTATCTGGCTCTTCTGTGTCTCATTCTAAATTTGTATTGAAATATTTTTCAGTTGTGTCTTTTTTCAAATCCCGTTTGATTAGACTGAAGTATATCCACAGTATTATCTAATCAGTTTCGTTTTACTCTGTGTAATGTTGCAATTTAACTTATATATCAAGATAACATTTTTTGTTTATGTTAGGTTGAAGAAATACTTCATTTACTTTATTTCATAATTAGGTCTTTGCAGTAAAATAAAAGTGTTCTTGATGTTTTTGTTAGGGAAAAACTTACAATATACTGTTTTTAAATCTGTTGGGTTAGATAAAGGATATTGTCCTGGTTTTTATTTTTTCATTTTATTCTATATAATTCAAAGTTATATTTAAGTACTGATATTCCTATGTAATATAATTAATTATATTCCTAGTGTTGTGTTTTGTTTGTCTCTGTATGAAAAGCTACATGATATATCATATTACTCAATTTTAAAAAGGTAAAATATCATAGAGATTAATATTTATTAATTTGTTAGATAAGTTCAATATTTTATTATTTAGTTTCGATATTGGTTTACGCTTACTGAAGATAAATACTGTACAATACATGTATTTTGTCGTTTGTATAAAAACTCATAATAACAAGAAAACACCTGTTAAATTGAAGTGCCCAATGTAAACGACACCAGGCAGTTTTCGTCTTCCAGTACCCGCCAGTGATGCTAAGCATTAAGTTACAACATGGTTTTAGAAGATGTTTATTATTAATAATATTATCAATATAAACAACGATTGAAAACTGTATTATCCAAAAATTAGAAAAATATTGGTCTTTATTTAATGTAAATGTTTATGCAAGAAAACGCAAAAAGTATCATTTAAATAGGGAATACTTTTAAACTATCACTATTGTTTTGAGTAACTGTGATTTGTATTCTTCAGCACGTTTGTTTATTTCCTAAGGTATCACTATGATTCGATAATCTAATCTCTCCAGACCACTTGGAAATGCCCAAACTGTCCAACTAATTTTCATCATTCAATGTGACATTTCACTGCGGTGACACTATACAGATTGTACAAAAGACAAAAGTGAATAGTACCATCTGATGCAAATATAGAATTAGATAGAGTAGAGCCAAACTATGAATGAAACGGAATCATACAGCTGTTTCGTCTTCCAGGAAATGGCCAGTGATGCTAAGTATGAACTTACATAGTGGTTGTTATGATTTTACAGGTACGTTAACACATGAATCCATATGTCCACGATCTGTTTGAGTTATTATGTAATTAATATATTTATTGAGCTTTATTTACCCACGATATCAAATTTCCAGGAAATGGTGATTTTTTTAAAAACACGAAATGTGCCCCACGAGAATACATGATTTTACGTTGAAAATGAGTTAAAATAAGGAAATAAAGGCCAATAGCCCTATAGTGCAATCAATAGAATACGTGTTAATAGTTTGTATTAATGAATTTTTAATTAAATGGATTTTTGTGCTGTTGATATGTTTTCTTGGCGTTTTCAAACTACACAATGTTGTTTGTACAGTGAGCCCCATAAAACATATGCATCTTTTTAATCTGTATGTGTGTTGTGTTTTTATTCTCATTTTGATTTGTTTTGTAATGGTAAACAAATCAATATTATTTGAGTCCTACCCGACCTGTTGTTTAAACCATTCATTCTTCAATGAAATTGATTAATTTGGTAAAAAAAAAAAAACGCTAAGAAAATACTGACATCTCAATATAATCATAATAAAACTGCAGCAAAATACATGCATGCAATGAAAATAAGACCAGTTGTCCCAGAAGAGTAAGCGTCTTCTGCTTCCTCGACGACATCCGCCATGTAAAACCATGGTCAATCCTAGTAAGTAATGTAATGTCACGTATTCAAATGAGGACACACGAACCAACAGGTAAACTAATGAGCATCAAACAGGTCCAGCTTCATATTGATCAATTTACGTTTTGCTGGATTTTTGTTTCGATGTCGTTTGACCCTGAGCCAGACCCATAATCTTGATATGGATTCCTAATTGAAAGCATTTTCGATCATTTTACGTTTTACTAGATTTTTTTTGCGATGTAAAGGTTACTAGACTCTATTCCCTCTTATGCTAAATTCGTATTGAAAGGTGCTATTCACTCGCGTGTCTTTTGTACTATCTTTGAGACTTCGGGTTGTAGACACTGCTGGTAGATATTCATGCCACGTTTTAATTCATTCCAATAGTGACACGGTTCAGAATATACACATGTACTTGAAGGTCTTCTGAGATTATTAGGTATATGAAAACTACTAAATCTATTGAATTATGTGGCTAATGATCTTCCCCATCTAGATTTTAACAGGTTTTCTCTGTTGCCTTTTTGTTTAAAAAAAAATGACCGTCATCATAAGTCCTAGAATGACGATGACTTTAATTCATTATTTAGCACTACTATATCTAATTTTGAAATAACATTGAAATGTGCTATCCCACTGTCTTTTGTATAATCTTCTGTACGTTGTTTAGTTATCGAGTTCCACACTACTATCACTTCTATACGAAAAGGTCACATAACTTGTTATGAGCGTGTTGATTTTGTCCTACCTCTGTCGATATCAATGAAATATATATCATAATAGAACAATTGGGGAAAGCTTCCTCATTTTTGTAAGAGAAGTGATGATATATGTACATTTTGTACTGGAATGTATGGCTTATGTAAAACCCAGCACAACTCTCTATTATGATGATATACATACATATATATATAGCGTATTTCAGTGTAATTCTTACATGTAATTGCATTGCTACCGTTCGAAAGTTGACCTGCACTTTTTGTTGATAATTCGTGACGGGAAAAAATATCCTCCACGTTGTTATACTTTAAAAAAATGTTTTGGGTGAAGGTCAAAGGTCAAATTATTTTAACGACTCTTATCAACTTATGTTTGATGCAATACTTAACAAAGGTATGATATTATCATGTGTTATGAGTAAATATCTTATACATGTACTTCGGGAAAGTCAAGTGTATTCTTGGATATTTATCACATTGTGTTAGAGCACAATCTGGAAATCAGGAAGTCTGCGGAAAGTAAAACATTTAAATGTTATAAAAGCAGTTTTTTAATGTATTTGATCCTTTTTTTAGACTTTTTTCCTAACATTATTGTTTTACATATGTAACACCTTGTTGCCAAGCCGAATGTTATTGTGCGTTTTGCGGTATTTTTTGATATTGAGAAAAAATATTTATCTTTTGACTGAATTTTAAAGGTAGTAGATGTGTTTTGTCCGTTTCAATAATTTTTTTCATTTGAAATGTCGAACTTATTTTTCAAATAACAACCAATGTATAAGACTTTTATCGGTTCAGTATGCTTAAACATTACAAAACAGAAATTCTTACGAACATCACATGACTCAAATAATGCAACATGGTTTTAGAAAATGTTTAGTTTTAATAATATTTCAATATAGACAAACGATTGAAAACTGTATTATCCGAAAAATAGAAAATTATTGGGTCTTTATTTAATGTATAAATTTATGCAAAAAACGCAAAAAGTATTATTTAAATAAGGAATACTTTTAAACTATCACTATTATTTTGAGTAACTGTGATTTGTATTCTTCAGCACGTTTGTTTATTTCCTAAGGTATCACTATAATTCGATAATCTTAGCAGTGTCTCTCCAGGCCACTTGCATTGGATCACTTGGAAATGCCCAAACTGTCCAACTAATTTTCATCATTCAATGTGACATTTCAGTGCGGTGACACTATAAAGATAGTACAAAAAACACAAGCGAATAGTACCATCTGATGCAAATATAGAAATAGATCGAGTAGAGCCAAACTTTGAATGAAACGGAGTCATACAGCTGTTTCGTCCTTCTAGCACTAGTCGGTGATGCTAAGGGCCAAAATTTTCACGAGAATCAAAAGTGATCGACAGAAAAGTCAAAATCTGAATGGGGAGGCGCATTAGCCCTATAATTAAGTAAGTTTGTAATTTTCATATACCTGATAAGTAATGACATTTCAGTACCCATCAGTTGACAGTATGGTAACAAGTAGTCGCCAGTAAAGTTAATTCAATATTGAGATTTTCTGCCATTAACATCAACGGCACCAATTTCTCTGGTAAACTCTTTTTTTTCTGTGTGTCGTTTTATATGTTTTTCATCGATGAACGTATTCTGCTATCATGGCCATGGCTCTTGGTTTGTTTTCTGTTGGTAGTTTCCAATGTTCTGATTAATGTTTCTGTAAGTCTTCTCCAAAACTTTGATGTTTTCGCTGGTTTTTTCCCTCAAAGCTCTAATACTTCTTCTGCTTGTCCTTTGCAAAAATTAGTTGTTTTCCTGAATACCGTTTCCAAGACTTCCGTGTTCTCTGCCTTTTGTTTTCTCCAATGATATAATGTATATTATTTTATGTGTTTTTGTTTTCCAACAATCCATGGGTCTGATGTATATTATCCTATTTAAGATTAGTAATTAATTCTACAGTTTTCAATAACACGGCACTACTACCTCCTAACATCATATGATAGCATATCTCGTACATATGTGATATATACTGAATTCGTGTGATTTGAATGTATTTTAATATGCAATTTCTAACAGTTTTGTTACTCGGGATTTAGAAATTGCACAGATAATGTTAACCATTCAATGTGTTTTATAGAATACAAACTAATTTAGAAACCATTACTTTCTTACCTTATCACCAGTTTAAATGGCAAAGAACATTAAATTTGCACCTTCATATCTTCATTTAAGGACACAAGATAGCAGACGTCGTCGTCATATTACAGATTTGGAGGGTTCAATAAACATGATGATTTCAAATCCCCTATTGTTAATTTTCTGTTTCTGGATAGCAACATCCCTGCACCTCTAATCTATGGTATTTACACGCGACAGTTAATTCGACATTTAAGGGCCAGTTCCCATTATCACGATTTTCGTGCAAGAAGTCGACAATTTACGGGTAAACATGCAATATCTAGTTTCAAACGATGCACTGATGAAAATCATGGGGAGGTTTTAGGTTAGTAATAGTGATCTAATTGAGGAATATACGATTTATCTGTGTGATATGAAGCTGGACGTGTTTGACACTCGTTAGTTTGCCTGTGGTTTCCGTTGTTCTCATTTGAGAACATGACATTGTTTACTTGGATTGATCATGATTTACATGTCGTGCGTCATCAGCAGAAGACGCCTATTCTTACGGAACACCCAGACTTATACTCCATTTGCTTTTTCAGGATACTCCGTGTAAATCTTTCTTTTGTTCACATTTTGCCCCGTTTTACTGAATTAAAGTTTGCATTTCAGTTATGTTGTCATATTCGTATTTTCTTTCAGTTTCTTGTGAGTGTCGTTCTTGACGATTGGTTCCTGTTGCTATACTTTCATACTTATTTCCGGTTCCGGTTTTGTCCGTTTGACGTTACTAATCTGTCGTTTGCTTCGTTTTCATTATATATTGGAGAGTTTACGTTGGACAGTTTGCTTACTATGATATCTAATGTCCGCTTGGATATTGTCATGTTACTGGATTTTTGTTTTAAAAAAGCCCCCCAAAACCCATAACATTTCTAATGTGACAAAGAAAGCTAGACCTGAAGAGACTGTGAATAACTGATGGCAAAGCAAGGTGAACCTCCACACAATTACTTATTCCACTGCACCAGTTATAAATTTATATATATATTTTTTATCCATGTCGCATTTTGGAACATTAGATATATAAAATTTAAATATGAAGCTAAATAAACAGTTCACTACAATAAAATCTGAAAATCTTCTAATGTGATTGAAGTATAACTTAACTGTCACTTTTAGATTGGTTGAAGTATAAATTATTTTATTTTCAGTCTCTAGATAGGTTATATTATATAAATGTGAATGATTTCTTTACGTTCTTTTTTGTATGTAATCATTATTTATAATTATGGTCTGTTATGTACTTAAATTATGTTTAAATTATTTGTGGTTCATCAAATTACTCGTGTAATTACAAAAGTACACAACAATGTTATACATACATTGTGGTTACGCGTTGTACACTTTGTCAAGTTTTGAAATTTTAACGATTTGTGTTGTATGGTCATAATATCTAAACTTTTACTTTAGTATGTAGACTGCACAAGTCTTGATTGAATTCTTGATTATATTGCAATAACCAGATTTGATCTAAATTGGTTTTTACACTTATATGGCAATGTCACAACATATCACAAAGGAATTTGATTTATAGTACAATAAATGACACTCCAGCGCGTGACCATTACAAGATCAAGGAAACGACGACGCTTAGCGTCAATATGGCTATTCTACTTGACAGTTTATTTCAGATTGAATAAATCTATTATCTACATTCACAGAGATGAGCAAATGTAATAAATATGAATATTTTTTGCCTTATGACATTTATAGTTGTGATAAAGTGACAGATTATTGCAGGCAAATGCACAATGTTGCACTTGAGCTCAATGCTATCAAAATTTTGTCATTTATTACGACCATACATGACATCTGCCTTTAATTGCATTTTGCATTTTTCTATGCTTAAGATATGTGGCATTCTGATTATGTCTCAAACACAGCTAAGTATATATTTGATAAAAGAATTGAAAGCATATGAAAAATAATAGTATATAGATAATTGATATAAGTACAATGCATACAAAACAGTATTACTGAACGGTGCAGACTAAAAATTCCTCATCACAATCCTGACACAATGGTTTCATGATTCAACATTAATAAACAACAAAGTTTACAGTTCAGTTATTTGGAAAACATACATATATATATATATATAAGCAGGCTCTTAAATGAGATTGTATGAATTAATACTTAGAAAGTTGTTATTTTTGCGAGTCTTGATGAGCAAAATTTAAAACTTAAGTGACGATTTTCCTAACAAATTTCATAACAGCTGAAAACAATATATCTTTACCATGTAAACTCCCCCCCCCCCCCCCCAAAAAAAAAAAAAAAAAAAAACAACAATGATTTTGACATCACAACGTCTGACGTATATACCTGCTATAATTAGTAATTATGATTCTTCTACATCAGCCGCTTGTATCGATCTTTTCCTTCTATAGATCCAACAAGGACATCTTTCCACCAAGCTATATTATAAACGTGAAGATGTCAATATCTCTACTGTAAATTTTCCATTTCTGAATAGCAGCATTCATGTATCTACTATCTGGGTTGTTAACATGTCGCATTGATTCGATATTCAAGGGTCTGTTCCAATCATCACGATTTTCGTGCAAGACGTGACGGACAGATTTTCAAACCAGGGTGTCAAAAGATGCAGGTTGGTGAAAATTATGGGGACGTTTTACGGTCGTCATGGTGATCTCTTTGAGAAATATACTTTTTCTTAATGTGGTATGAAGCTGGACGTATTTGATGCCTATTGGTTCCGTTGTTGTATACATTGTTCTCATTTGAGAACGTGACATTACGTACTTGGATCTGGTCTTATTCTCCTTTCACATTTTCAGGAGTCTCCATGTAAATATTTCTTTTGTTCATACTTCGCCCTCGTTTTCTTGAAATGGAGTTTGGATTATGAATTATCTTGACATGTTGGTATTTTCTTGTCTTTTTTTCGCTGACTGTTAAAAACAATGAATGACAAATGCAAAAATATCGAATGGGCGAATTCACTAGATAAGAGGCCTTTTATGCGATAGGTGATAATAGTTGAGTAAAACATGACGTCTTCCAGGCTGCTGCCCGCTAATTTACCTTCACACATAATACATGTCCAGTGACTTAAAATAGAAGCTGTATTTTGGCGGGGGTGAAGAAAGAGACAAGGGGCGGGTCTCTGCCTTTATATCTTAATACGTTGACCATGTGTTCTATTTTTCCTAAAATATTTACAGTGAAAGTCAGACTATTGTAACACTGTTAGGTCTATCCAATCCGAGTTGACGTTACGTTGAACTGTACGTAAAAATACCATTATTTCGCGTGGATATACAGTTCCACACTTCAATGGATATCAGAAGATAATTTATGATTTTTTTTGTAAAATAACCTTATTTTGTTAAAAGAAATAAAATCGCAGTTAATTTTATTTGCAAATGACATATTTAAGTAAATCAGAGAGTATATTTTCCCGTAGAATTAATGCATATGCTACAATAAGGCTGTTTTCCGTCACTGTCGAATATAGCGAAAGTACATATAGTAGATGAATTTCGACAATGTAGCGCCAGTTGTAAGATAAATCAATAATCTATGTAGACTATTGTGGATATGATTATGCATTCATGACATATAATATCGCCCACTTTTTTTCTGTGTATGAATCAGTTTTATGACGTCAGACTTAAACAAAATGGAAAACCCTTTGTCAAGTTCCATATTGTTTTGTATAATTAATTTCCATCTCGATTTTACACAAAAGTTTCAGCTTTGTCATATCCCGAAACAAATAGTCGCACATGACTGAAGTTGCGTCAGTAAACAAACTTTGGACCTGATTGACTGATTTGTGTCTGTCAGCGACGTATTGTGTTTTCCAGTTAGCTGACGGATATGGGTATTTTTGGGGTGTAGTCCTTCTGTCCGCCCACACAGGGATATCCGATATATTACTAATATTTCCCGTTGTCAGCCAGAACTAGAAAACGTCCACAGTAGGTCGTAATCATTTGGATGAATTTTGATAAAACATTTGAAAACCGGTTTTTATTTTGTTTATCACCTGATCACAGTTAATTGTATTTCACCTTGCGATGTTTCTGACTTGTTCTTGATTCTACTCGCGGATTTTATATGTAATTTTGTGACGTCACGTGACCTTAATTCTCGTGCTGTTATTCTTTTTAATTAGTTGTGATATTACTGTTCAGTTTTTATTAGGCTACTTTCGATTGTCTTCTAGAAAAGAGCCACATTGTAACGCTATTTTTGATTGGCTTGTAGAAATAAGCTTGGTTGCTATGTCACTTTTGATTGGCTTTTAGAAATGAGTCAGATTATAACGTTATTTTCAAATAGCTTGTACATGTAACGCTATTTTCGACTGGCTTGTATAGATAAGCCAGGTTGTAATGCTATTTTCGATTGGTTTGTAGAAATGAGTCAGACGTAACGACATTTTCGACTGTCTTGTAGAAATGAGCCAGATTGTGACGCTAGTTTTGATTGGCTTGTAGTAATGAATAAGATTGTAATGCTATTTTCAACTGGCATGTAAACAAGAGCCAAATGTAAACCTATTTTTTTACTGGTTTGCAGAAATCAACTAGGTTATAAAGCTAATTTTGACTGGCATGTAGAAATGAGCTAGGTTGTTAAAATGCGTCGATTGAATTGTAGAAATGATATACATTTTATGTTGTAAAGCTAATTTCGATTGGCTTGTAGAAATGAAATCGGTTGTTACACTAATTTTGATTGGCTTGTAGAAATGAGATAGGTTGTTACACTAATTTTGATTGGCTTGTAGAATTGAGATAGGTTGTTACACTAATTTTGATTGGCTTGGACAAATTATATAGCTTGTTACACTACTTTGAAATGTTGTTTGATTGGCTTGTATAGATCAGGTAGGTAAAGGAATCCCAAATAAAAAAAGGAAAGAGTAATTTTACAAAAGATTTTTTATGAGTATGAGCAATTGTACGTTTTACGATTAAATATAAATTTTGTTGTGTTTAAACAATGACACAACAATATTTGTCCAGTAACAGTCGTAAAACACGGTTCCCTTGGTAATGAGACACCAGATACTGAGTGTTTTGTTTTGTTTTGCTTGACGTCTAATCAACATCTCTGGTCATTTGAAGACGAATGCATTAATGTACAGGACGGAAGAAAGATATTTAATGTTGTCTGATTCATACGATGACTTTATTTGTGGAAGAAAAGGGGTAGTTGAATATTAAAATGCACCATCGGAAGACAAAGTGTCAACATGGTCATCTGTAATCTTCCGATTAAAAAAGATTTGATGTACAAAACAACAAAGTTCGTGTTTTTAGATAGAATGGGGCGATGTACTGAGGCCTTTGTATTCCGGCGCAAAGTGTCCTGCGTTAAGTCCTATTTTCAAACGTTATTCATTTGTATGTCGTCTTTAAATTTCATTGGATAAATTATTTTCAATTGTATGCATATCTGACATTCGCAAGATGAACCATGTGAGACTTCGTTGATTAAAATAGCATCAATATTTCGCTTAATGTCACTTTAATATACTTTTATAACATGTTAATTATTATACCATTCATGAAACATCGCCATGCAGTAATTAATACACGCAACCAGTAGGTGGTCATCTGCGGTACACAATTGAATTACAACAATCATCTCAGGAAACTGCCAGCTGACTTTTTTTAAAAAGGTAAAGGAATTATAAACAAATGGTTTGTGTACGGTCCTCAGCGTCCAATAACAGGGCAGCCAGACTAGTATTGTATTAGATTGAGTAGACCCGCCATAAACTAATTAATAACCCCTCCCTTATTACTGCTGTCTCAGATAATGACCTCTCCCTGATTACAACTGTCTAAGATAATGGTTTCGTTAGGTAAAGCTGTTTAGCTTACTTGCATGTTTAATAATCATGATTTTACAAACGATGTAGTTCATTAAAATTTTGCATGGGTTGCCTCCCACTTCCCGTGAGAGTAACAAACCAAACAGCGGGGTTTTAGTTCCGGACTGTCAGTGTCTTTTATTTTCAAATATGATTTGTAATTTAACGTCTGGAAATTCGAAATAAAGTTAATGGATTTTGACAAATGTAACTCAAAAATATTGTATTATTGATATCCTGTGGTGAATCTATATCAATAGGAAAAACAAAATTTAGGTTTTGTATAAGTAATATAATGTTCATAGCAGGTCATCTTTTGAACATTAATGTTACTGTATAATCTAATAAAGTTCGCTGAAAAGTAAAGCTTATGTCATTTTCTTTGTATATTTTCTAATCCCTGAAACATTTATTTAAATTGAAAATGTGTCATAATCATATTACACCTTAATACATTCAATATATTCAATATATGATAAAATGAAATTCTTAACAATTAATAAAAAAAAATATTTTAAAAAAATGATAATGGAGACATGATATTTCCCACGAATAACTGACATTTGTATTCAGGTAGACTTATAACAATCGTACAACCTTATAATGTACTTATCGAGAGGCCTAGATATACTTGTCAACAACAGAACGACATCTAATGGACTTCTACAATTCAATTCTCATAATCTTTTTTTTCATGAAATATCTTAACATAGGTTTTCTCAACCGTAAAAATAAACGATTTTCTGACGCTCTAGTGAACATTTTAATTTCATGCATGACGCGGTTTAGAGTAAATGGACGAAACTTTTAAAAAAAGAAATTAAATGGAAAAAGAAAGGAACAAACATACAAAACTATGTTTTGTTAAATTTAAAGGCACCCGGATATGAATAATCAGTCTTAATATAAAGAATGCGAGAGCTGAATTTAAATTCCAAATCACTTTACGTGAAAGCATGTACAGGTCACGAAAATAGAAGTCGTGACTGAAAAACCTACCACGACTACAACACGTACACACGTGTAAGGTAGGCAGCACGTGCTTTATCTGTGTCGTCATCAAGTATAATACGTCATCACAGACTATTGATGCGCGTATTTTTCACGACACGGTCGGACCTGCTGATAGTGGTAAGTACACGAACATTGATATCAATAGTGGTTTATTCTAAAATGGGAAATATATTGATTAATATTTCGGATATCAACTGAACAAATTAGCACATTAGTCACAAACGGAATTAATATTCTTATTTTTTTTTCGGTAGGATATTACATAATAAATAAAGGTACACCGCTGATCTTGGAGCTATTATAATACATGTAATATGTGTACAACGTGTAATATGATAAGATTATGTGAAATGCATCACGTGCTAATGATAATTACAAGTTATCACGTGATAACTTAAAAATCACGTAATGATACCACAAGTAGAGTGTGTCCTGTGATGATATTGTAGTATAATATTATGTGATAACAAAAAGGAAATTACTGTGAAATATCGGGAGTTAAAAGTAAAAAAAATATCAATAATCAAATTTATCACAGGATGGTCATTCTTAAATTAAAACCCAGGATGATTGCTACTGTTTACATATTGCAGTAGTCACATATTGCAGTAGTCACATATTGCAGTGGGTAATTTTTTTCATAGCAGATCAATTAACAGATTAATGAACTTTGACATATGACTTTGACTAATTCCATTGAAATTTAGCATATGAAATGTGCTGTTTTGGATGTATGCCGGATTTATCGCCATGCAAACAACCACGGTAATTTGCGAGGCGGAATCACTTGTAGAACCTGGTGACTATCTGATCGACCAACATGCGTGAGGTCCGCCGCATGTTCTTAAAACGTTTTTAATGAAAATCTTTCTACCCAAGTTTACAAGCACGGAAACAAGAATGGTCTTTGACATCAGCTTCCTGAGAAACACAAACCGCTCCAAGTATGGATCGATCTCACGTACAAGCATAGTCTCTCACTGATGTTAAAAAGTCGCGTGTTCTTCAGACTGAGTAATTTCGACTTCATTTACAGTCAATGTATATACTTTCTCAAACAGGATTGGGTCAGTTCATGTCATTTTATTTATCTATTTATCTTGATTTATTTATTTATTTTTGATTTTGTAGCTTTGTTCAGGGGAACAGTTGTTTCTTTTCACCTTAATGTTTAATTTCTTTCATTTTTGCCATTTATCTTCGTGAAATATATTTGTTATTACTGAAGACACTATTAGATGTATTCTTTTTCTCTCTGTTCTTGTTAATTATGATGAAAATTTAAAAAAAAAGTTGTATTGCATGTGACGATTCATGATGACGTCCTAAATTATATAGTGAAATCAATGTCCCTGGTTGAGATAAATGGAGTTCTACTCCTGTGGTAATCGGTCAAGGTTTAAATGTCAAAGGTCACATTTGACAACTATTGCAACTTCATGAATGATACTTATATGCATGGTAGCCTGGCGTTCATGTCTAACAGACATTTTCTAGATTCGACATATATTTCAGTTTTCTAAGGGTTGACATATTCACCTTTAGGTTGATTAACGATCAACAATTACACATTATACAGTACCTTGCATATAATTAATTTCAAAATAATAAGAATATTGACTAACGGAGTCAAATTTCCGTCAAATTGCATTTGTGCGTTTAAAATTACCTGTACACCTAGTGTTAAACTTGAGATCACAATTATGTATCATTTCGCAGATTAAAGTAAAACATATTTATCACTTAAACGATAGGACTATCGTTTAACTCTCGTATAAACAGATATCAGGTATATTTTAGTACAAATTGGAAAACAGTCATAATTTTGAAAGAATTTTTATTGCGTAAAAATTCTGAATTACTTCGTTTTGTAAAACATAAATATATATTATACAAGTAACATATGTTTGATCTATTTTGTGTATCTACATCTATGTGACATACATTCTGCAGACTCTCTAAAATAAGTAGAATACATTGAAATATCCATAAATTTAGAAAACATAAAAATATCTAAAAAAAAAAAAAAAAAAAATCAGAACCCGTAATATGATATAACATTATATAACATTTTGTAATATTATATGTCTATGTGTTCTATTTTTTTGAATATATTTTTTCATCCGTTCTATTTATTTTTTATATATATTTCTATGTGTTACAATCAGTGAGATCATACTTCAATAAAATATAGCATAAAAAAAATATAACACCATCGCAGAATAACTTAATTGACAGCATGATATTGTCTAGAATTCCCTTTACAGTAACATGGATACTACACAGAAATCCCTTTACAGTAACATGGATACTATACAGAAATCCCTTCACAGTAACAAAGATACTACATAGAAATCCCTTCACAGTAACATGGATACTATACAGAAATCCCTTCACAGTAACATGGATACTATACAGAAATCCCTTTACAGTAACATGGATACTATAACATGGATACTATACAGAAATCCCTTCACAGTAACATGGATACTATACAGAAATCCCTTCACATAACATGGATATACAGAAATCCCTTTACAGTAACATGGATACTATACAGAAATCCCTTCACAGTAACATGGATACTATACAGAAATCCCTTTACAGTAACATAACATACAGAAATCCCTTTACAGTAACATGGATACTATACAGAAATCCCTTTACGGTAACATGGATACTACATAGAAATCCCTTTACGGTAACATGGATACTACACAGAAATCCCTTTACGGTAACATGGATACTACACAGAAATCCCTTTACAGTAACATGGATACTACACAGAAATACCTTTACAGTAACATGGATACTGAACAGAAATCCCTTGACAGTAACATGGATACTACATAGAAATCCCTTTACAGAAACATGGATACTACATACAGAAATCCCTTTACAGTAACATGGATACTATACAGAAATCCCTTCACAGTAACATGGATACTATACAGAAATCCCTTTACAGTAACATGGATACTATACAGAAATCCCTTCACAGTAACATGGATACTATACAGAAATCCCTTCACAGTAACATGGATACTATACAGAAATCCCTTCACAGTAACATGGATACTATACAGAAATCCCTTTACAGTAACAAAGATACTACATAGAAATCCCTTCACAGTAACATGGATACTATACAGAAATCCCTTCACAGTAACATGGATACTATACAGAAATCATGGATTACATAGAAATCCCTTTGAAGTAACATTTATCCCAGTAACATGGGAAATCCCTTTACAGTAACATGGATACTACACAGAAATCCCTTTACGGTAACATGGATACGATACAGAAATCCCTTTACAGTAACATGGATTTTTTGGGAACGTGACAAAATTTACTTGGATCGGTCAAGAAGCAGAAGACGCTTACCCTTCCAACATGCCTGGTCTTATTCTCCTCGTAGTCTTTGAGTAAGCCTATCTCTCCCCCTATCCCAACTTCGTTTCACCGATTTTGAGTTTGAAATAAGATTCTGTTGATATGTCGACACCTTTCTTTGTTGCTTTTTTCATGTTCTATAGAGGATATGGCATGTTTGATGTACAAAGGAGAAATGCTTCTTCCTCAATGCAATCGTGTTAAAGGCACGTGAGCTATACATTTGTGAATCGTTTATAAAAACAGAAATTCCTAAGTTCTACAGAGCTCGAGTTGCTATTGCACTTTTGGTAAATGAAATTAATTCCGCGCGTTGAGAAATCTAAAACTACTTTTGTCTCATTTCCCCTGTAAACCAATTCCACGCACGCGCACTGAATGACTTATGCGAATATAAGCTAAGTACTTTGGTAATGGAATGCATGTGTGATGAAACACAGTTTTGATAAAGGAAGATTCTATCAACACAATGTCGATAAAATTCTCTTAATTGCTATTTAATGTAACAAGAATACACCAGTCCGTACTATATTGTATTTTTTTTATTATTAATATATCCTCTTATATAAAAAGTGTTTAGAGTCAAAACGCATCTGCACAGAATTACGGCTCCGTTTGACTGCTGCCCGTGCATGTCTACAATAGAGGGGCCGTTGTGTTACTGCTATCACAGGAGTCATGCATGCCTCTGTACCTTAAGTTCAGATATCCGATCAACACGTCCAAATGAAGCTAAGAGACGGGCTGGTCTGTGTTACCTTGTTCTCTGGTAGATATTTACCTCACAGTTGTTCTGGGTGGCATGCGATGGGCGTCCTGCATGTTGTTCGGTGACGTAGTGACCAGTTACTTCGACTCCAAATGACTCTGGCTGTTCACGGAGCGATAAACCCATTAAACCTACAAACGCACTAAAATTAATATTGCAGATTGTCATCAACTTCAATAAACACGGGCCGAAAGTACCTGATCTAGATAAGTAGAGATTAGAATTTACTGTGAAAACAAAAATAGTTGAGAGAGTTTTGACGAAAACGAAAAATCAAAGACATCAATTTTAGGCGATTGACTTTGATTTGGATTCAGATAAAAAAAAAAAGATCGTTGTAGGTAGTTTTCTTAACACATCAAAATCACTCGTGGACGTGTATCGACCAAAATACATTTCATGTCTTTCTCAACTTGCTGATCGGTAGTTGTTTTTCACAATTTTTTTTTCATGGATGCCCTGTTATTCAGTAAACCTACCCATATTTTTGCGTTTTTCACATATATGATATAACCTACTGGTTTATCTAATGAAATGACGTCACACACTTCATGACGTAACAATGGTGACCATAGATATAGAGTGATTATGACTTAAAAATTGACTTTGTTATTTCCGTTTTCTACAGTATTTTCCAGAAGTATCGATCACGCGATAAAGAGAATCTTAGATTCGTTTCCATTTGGTACGTGATTGATGAGAATCGTTACATCCTTCACCACTTTAGCTTGAAAAAGTCTGGGCTTAAATGGAAAAAACCTTAGATTTGTTTCATAAACCAAATCTGTTTATTTGTTTTATATTCGTACTTATAACTGTTTATTTTAATAAAAGCTATCCGGTCCTCGTACATAGAAACACGGCTAAGTCGAACCATCGGATAAGTCGAATATTTCATTTGGTTCCGTCGACTTCGACTTATCCGTGTTTTATTGCATCAAAGCAGATTCGTGTAAGATCCTATTTTTATCACATAATACGCTTGTTATCGAGTGATTTTGCCAATGAAATATTTTGTACATGTCACTCACATGTAATATCTGGAGGGTTTCAAGTCATTTTCTGCGCCAATCAGAAATAGAAAATAACGTTACGTTATGAAGCCTCGTTTCACAAAATCTCATGTAAGATGAAAACTCACTAAAGATCATATATTTATCAAATAATGCTTGTTATTCAGTGCATATACTCGTGTAATATTTTTGTGTATTAAACTAGCGTTCTTTAATCTATTTTGTCGTAAGCAAATCACAATAAAATGACATCATGTGTTTTTGACAACACAATGGAGACCGCTGATGTGGATAAAGATGTCTACAAGAGTGACAGGTTACTGTGATGTTTATGATACATTCCTTAATGTGTATGTATCTGATTAAGTGATGTTCTATGTTTAAAAGCGATCTTAAATTCGTTTCCATTTAATATTCATTTTATAAAACTCTTCACAAAGTTTTCATTTTAGCTCGTGGGAAGCATATTAATAAAGCACCTATTACGTAATGTTGTGTCCACACGTTGACTAACATACAGTGGAATATGAATGGCTGAAAATTTCTATTGTGACGTAATAACGTCATAGCGTCATCTTCATTGCGTCGTCATTAAAGATTGAGATTCGTTGCGGTGTGATGCCTGGAATGAGATTACCGTTTATTCACATTTAGTGGCATTGTGATGACATGCTTTTCTCGTGAATGTTGGGAAATATATTTCATTTATGTGCAGAACAGAATGTTTCATTCGCTTCATTTCATATGTGTACATTGACACTTATCATAAATATTCTGTTAATTCAGTTGCCTTTTTTTGACGAAGTAAAATGCCTCTCTGGGTTTCTGTAAAGATGATGTGTCATTGTCTGTTTGTTTTTGTTTGAAAACATACCTACATTACATAACTTAGTCTAATTGACTTTCACTACGGCTTTATGGTCGTAAGGTTTGTTAAAACTTCTTAACTTAAAAACATGTGGTTCTGTAGCACTGTTGAAAAATTGTTTGCACATGTTTGATTTAAAAAGAACTTTATTAATGCATCATTTCACGGTAAATACACACGAATAGACTGAATAGAATTGGAGGATAATTTTACGATGTATAAATCACAAACTATGTTTTGTATAATCATGTTACGCTCTCGTGTAATGTATGGGGTTAACTTCATCCTTTTGTTTGTTATTCTTTCTTAAATTCAACACACATTTTATTTTTTTTCAAAATGATGTTGTCTTATTTGTGACGTTGTCTCCAGTGTTTATATGTGATGTTGTCACCAGTGTTTATTTGTGATGTTGTCTCCAGTGTTTATTTGTGATGTTGTCTCCAGTGTTTATATGTGATGTTGTCACCAGTGTTTATATGTGATGTTGTCACCAGTGTTTATTTGTGATGTTGTCTCCAGTGTTTATTTGTGATGTTGTCTCCAGTATTTTTTCGTGATGTTGTCTCCAGTGTTTATTTGTGATGCTGTCTCCAGTGTTTATTTGTGATGTTGTCTCCAGTGTTTATTTGTGATGTTGTCACCATTGTTTATTTGTGATGCTGTCTCCAGTGTTTATTGTGATGTTGTCTCCAGTGTTTATTTGTGATGCTGTCTCTAGTGTTTATTTGTGATGTTGTATCCAGTGTTTATTTGTGATGATGTCTCCAGTGTTTATTTGTGATGTTGTCTCTAGTGTTTATTTGTGATGTTGTCTCTAGTGTTTATTTGTGATGTAGTTCCCAGTGTTTATTTGTGATGTTGTCTCCAGTGTTTATTTGTGATGCTGTCTCTAGTGTTTATTTGTGATGTTGTCTCTAGTGTTTATTTGTGATGTTGTCTCCAGTGTTTATTTGTGATGTTGTCTCCAGTATTTTTACGTGATGTTGTCTCTAGTGTTTATTTGTGACGTTGTCTCCAGTGTTTATTTGTGATGTTGTCTCTAGTGTTTATTTATGATGTTATCTCCATTGTTTATTTGTGATGCTGTATCCAGTGTTTATATGTGATGTTGTCTCCAGCGTTTATTTGTAATGTTGTCTCTAGTGTTTATTTTTGATGTTGTCACCAGTGTTTATTTGTGATGTTGTCTCCAGTGTTTATTTGTGATGATGTCTTCAGTGTTTATTGTGATGTTGTCTCCAGTGTTTATTTGTGATGCTGTCTCCAGTGTTTAGTAGTGATGTTGTCCCCAGTGTTTATTTGTGATGTTGTCACCAGTGTTTATTTGTGATGTTGTCTCCAGTGTTTATTTGTGATGTTGTCTCCAGTGTTTATTTGTGATGTTGTCTCAAGTGTTTATTTGTGATGTTGTCGCCAGTGTTTATTTTTGATGTTGTCTCCAGTGTTTATTTGTGATGTTGTCTCCAGTGTTTATTTGTGAAGTTCGATATTTCTATTTAAAATGATAACTTAATGAGAAAAAGCTGTATAGTCAAATGAGATTTTTTTTCTGTTTGTTGACAAAAGTTTTACACAAATACATATGTTTGTCCATGCAGCACGAATCTTGGTTAGCTATCAGCTGTTGAAAAAAGTACGTGGAAAATAAAATGAACGGCTTAAAACCTAAATACATTGAAATTAAGTTCGTTTGCTATGTAAAACGCAGTAGATTTCCGAAGTGACCGTTACAAATAATTTCTAACAAATTAAACATGTATACATGTTATAACTATTAGTGGAAAGAGGAATTTATTTCTTGTCGATTCGTAAAACATCCGTTATCGACTGAGGAGCCTGTCTACGATAAAGTCTAATACAAGAAAGTCAAAGATGTTAATGCAATTTAATTTTCGATGTTGTTATTTATGTATTTATTATTTATTTTGTCATCAAATTACACATGTCATTATGAATGAGCAATTAGAGTCAATTAATTTTGTAAAATATATTACAACGATTAGTTCATTAATCGATATTAAGAATATCATAACACCTTTCCTTGTTTCAGCTTTTACCTCAATATATTTAGATTAAAAATTGACGTGCTCTTTCCCGCCTTTCCATGGTTGACTGCACAGCCTCGTATTGAGAATGTTGTGAAGACAATAAATATGGCTGATGCTGAGATCGGAAGGTATATAGGCCTATATGACCCAGATATGTCTCAGTGAAGTTGTAAGTGAACTCTATGTTAACCACCGTAATAAGTCAATACATAAGTTGTTTGCACCCAAATATGACGAAGTATGGGAGTTTTTACCCTGCTCATATATCGTGCATTTAGTGAAACACGTGGACTGGCTTGTGTAAAACCACGCGTTGATTGCCGTCACCCGTCTATATTAGCAACGGGCACTGCCGAAACAAAATACAAGATAAACCCCGACTTTACTATTACATGCATATGCCTTATTTTAAACCATCCACCTGTTTTGTGTTATACTTTTGTTTCTTATAAAGTAATCGGAATAAATTGCGTATTCTGATCAATAGAAAGTGTTACAATAGTGTACAATTGTTAGTCCGACACACAACTCATCCCTATGTATACAGTGTATCCTAACAAAGACATTTCTACTTTCACCAATGTACTGATATATCCTGTTTTCTAACGTTAACAAATACGATGTGTTTGTTGGATTCTTGATTAATATACTTAGGGTATATAATATATTCCCTTCAGACCATTGTATTTTGTTGACGGACATGCATTCTTTATTTAATTTACCAAAGGTTTCAGTAGCTGAAAACAGATTTCATGTCTGCTTTGTAGCATCAAGGCTAAAGATACATATTACAGATAGATATTTGATAAAAAAAAAATCAGCATTTACACTGAATTCTGAAACCAATCTCCATCTCATATGCAAACTTTCTTAAATCTCAGGTATTTGCTATAATCATGCAATATTAGTTTATCCAGTCGATGTGAATTTGATAGCTGGAGTAGTCTTCTTACAGATTATACACTCACTCCCCCTGCCCAATGGTTTCCTTGGTAACCTGGTCACTATATACAGGGTTTTCATGTAAAGGGCAATAATTCTGCAGTCCTGTCAATGATTTGATTAGTCCCCAACTGAGAATTGGGGGAGGGGGGACTATATTTTTGCATTGTATCCGTCCTTTCCCCTTTCCATCTTACTGTCTGCATGTTCTTCCACTATCTTGTCTAGGATCTGTCTCCTATACTATGTAACTGAAACTTTATATTTGGGCTTGGGGTTTACCTTGGAAAAGCATTGTTTTATGTTTCCAAAGAAGGTCATTCTGACTTCTGTTTTGACCTACATTAAATAAAAAGATTTTCTGGGCTCTATTACTTATTCTACTTGTCACTGGAATTTGATATGGGGTCATCTAGGTAAGGTGATGTGTCATGTAACGATTGTAGGTAACTCTAATCTCTGTTCTGATATTTGACCGACATCAAAAAGAAAATGTTTGTCGTGGCTCTGTTTCCTTCACTGCTTCTCACTAGAACTGCATAGTTGTGATATGGATTTACCTTGTTAAGGTGTTGTGTCATGAATCAAAAGTAGGTCATGCTGATTAAGGTGCTGACATTTGACTTGACATCATAAAGTAAAAGTTTGTCTGGGATCTATCTTCTACACTATCTCTCACTAAAACTTCATATTTATGATATGCATGGTTCATCTTGAATGTTGTGTATCAAAGTAGATCACTCTAACCTATATTTTGACCTTTGACTAACATAAAAGAAAAGGATTGTCTGGGCACTTTCTCCTCCAATACCTGTCACTGGAACTTTATATTTTTGGTATGGATTCACCATGGTGAGGCATCGTATCTTCCATCAAATGTAGGTCACCTTGACCTATATTCTGACCTTTGAACTACATCAGAAAAATGTTTGTGCTCTACCTCTACACTGCTTGTTGCTGAAGCTTCATACTTAGGGTTTGACTTTACTTGGTGAGGCTATATGTTGGTAGGGGGCAATAATTTGCTAACTTGTCTTGTTTAAACTTAGTCATGTGCCATAAATAATCATAACTTTTTAATTTGACATATTTGGTGTTTCCAAAACTGTTCCTATGGAAACACAATAGAGGATTCAGATTTGTTGAAATGAAAATATTATCTGATGAGCTGAAAATTGGTGAAGGAATGTTTTTGGGGGCGACATATGGTACCAATCTCACTTTCTTTGATAGACAATTGATGTGTTTTTGCACCAGCATTTAAATATTTTGAGAGGGAAAGATAGTTGATCAGCTTTGACGGGGGAGCAAGGGGTATTAGTCAGCCCTCTTGGTGGCAGTTTTAGTAATGACAGTAGGATTTCTATGGCTTTAAGTATAATTATACACATTGGATTTTAACAATTGTAACTTTAATTGCGAATAGGATTTCACAGTAATGAACAGCTGCCAACAGAAATGTGATATTGTAGCAGTGTCATATGATTGTGTGACAGCCTTGTATCAGACTCCGTACCAGAGATATGGTGAAGGAGGATGTATATAGTTAAGTGAGATACAGTGATTTGATAACCCCGACAATGTAGATCATAAGTGATAAAAAGTTTCTTGATTACCGAGAACCGAGTTTAACATGATAACAATAGAGGACTCTGGATTCTAACTATTGTACAAAGATTTATCAACTTGCAGATGTCTATTTTTTACCTCTTTAGATTTAAGATTTGAGCACACTCCAATGTTACTGGTATACTGTTAAATATAGAATAAGAGAGTAATACAAGCATGGCAGCTCTTGTGGCTAATTTTTCTGTCGGGCTCATAACTGATTTTTTTTAATGAAAGACAGGACAACAAATTGATACACAATGTAAACAGGAAGTAGAATGTAGACCAGTGCAACGAAACACTGTTTTAAAGTTCAGCGTCATTCATCATTGTAAGATTTGGTGAGGGTTGAAAACATGCAAACAACATCAGTTAAAATTACATGTCTTAGCTTGTTGAGGCATGTTTCTTAGAAAAAAAATGTTTCTTATTTTGCTTACAGACTTCCCCATGTCAAAAATATGTTTAAGGTGACTATTGTCACAGTTTTTAAGAAATTTCTTATTTAACTATGAATATCTCTAGGGAAAGATTTTCTAAATATTAATAGTATTTTATTTGAAAAATGAAGATAAATGCATTAGAAGTGAAGTGAAACCTGAGCTGCCACTTTTTGTAATGATTAATCATTTGTTTACTCGGAAAGATAACTGTAAGGTGTATTGTGGATGTTAGTCCAGCCAAAGTAAAACCTGTACAAATTTAGATTTTTCAATAAACCTATCCTTTACCACACAAAAGCTGAAATATTAAAAGTAATGACTTTGATATACTTAACTCCAGCAATAAATAATGTTTGAGGTCACATATGACCTAACTCTAACACAAATCACATGGATGATTTATAAAGAGCTTATAACCTTAACTCTAACACAAATCATAGGTATAATGTATAAGGTTGCATATAACTTTAACCTTTAACATAAATCACAGTTATAATGTGTAAGATAGCATATAACCTTAACTCTAACACTGATCACAAGTGTAATGTGCAAGGTAGCATATAACCTTAACTCTAACACAAACCACAGATGAAATGTGTAAGGTAGCTTACAGCCCTAACTCTATCACAAATCACAAGTGTAATGTGTAAGGTAGCTTACAGCCTTAACTTTAACACAAATCGCAATTATAATGTGTAAGGTAGCTTACAGCCTTAACTCTAACACAAATCGCAAGTATAATGTGTAAGGTAGCTTACAGCCTTAACTCTAACACAAATCGCAAGTATAATGTGTAAGGTAACATATAACTTTAACTCTCAAACACAAATCTTGAGTGTAACATTCAAGTTAGAGTCATCATATTAAAGGAAGTATAATATACTGAACTTTATCACAACTCTTACACATGTGTAATATATGTTATAACCTTGTCATAGAGAATTCTTCATACTGTTAAATAGTTAATGTTTTGGGGGGATTTATTTTTGATGAATTCACAGGTACTCTAAAACCTCGAATATAGATGTCCGTGAAAAAATAAACAAATTAAAGTGGATAAGGATTACAGTGCAAGTGTATTTAGTGGGCAAGATTTATGCATGAAATCAAGTGCTGATGAAGATTTATATTTTCATAAAACCATGAAATTTGAACCCCACAAAAATATATAAATTTACAGTATATGTAAAGTAGTGACTTCAGATAATTATTAACAAAATTACGTTTCCCAAAAAACTGGTCTTACTTTTTATAAAGAAGTATAAAATGAGATTTTCCTATTTTCATTGTTTTCTTTCAACTTATATTTTCATATTTGATTATTGATCAAAGAAAATGGACACAATGCCTGTTTAACAATATTTCAAACCTTTTGCTGGAATGAATTGCAGAAATTTTGGGATTCATTTTCTAAATAAGTCATTGTATAGTGTGAAGTGTTGCTCTGTAAGGTTTCTGCTTGTTTTACCTGTTCTAATACTTATCTCCTGGCCCTTAGACACGTCTTAAATAGAATGTTAATCTAGAAAATTGAAAATGCTGTTTGAGTAAGCAATATGCCTTTGATTGTGTAATCTGGTGAGGGGCTTGTTTCCTCTGTACTCGGGTTTGTGTTTACCCACTATCTTGATTGATAAAACTATTGTAGTTCATACCTGTGTACAAGTAATGAATGAGTGGCATTTCGATTGCAGCAAATTTACATTTGTCAAGTCCCTAGCCAGGTAAGGTACAAACATTGTTTAGATTGTGTCGGACAAGGGGTACAAGTGTTTATATCGGCGGGTAACTTTTTATCAAGGTTATCGTAGGATTGTATTGCCGAATACACAATATGTATTGTAACGCTCATTTTACACCATATTTGCACTCCTTCAGGTGAGATACAACAATTGTTGTCCAGATCTCCTGACGACGTCGACACAGCAACGCCACAGGGGTAACCAATTGCCTATTGGCCCACGCCTTATCCAAATAACCAATCATCAAAGGCAGAGAATATCAAGAAACGTAATTTGATTTTCAAAGCAATCATCCACAAAGGTAAGATATGTGCATATGTTGAGTCTAAAACAAGAATTATCATTGAAGTTTTTACATGATTATAGTGGAGTGAGTGTGACATGATTTTGTGAGTGATGTCGGGAACTATAAAATTGGATGCCAAAAACTATATTTATCTATCATAGTTCTTTATATATCTTCACAAATATCTCGGGGGGGGTAACCAATTTTGTCTTAATGGCTCACAATCGGCTTGGCTTTATACGTAAAGTGGTATTTGAGGAAAGTGTTTTTGTATATGGAACAATAACAACAATCGATTTGAATTCTAGATGAGGACATTGTGATACGGATGCAGTATTGTAGGTGAAACATTCTAATGGGTTTTAAATGTACATCTACGAGATCGGGTGTACTTTTACAATGTTACAGTTGACAGCATGTAATGACTGGTATATATTCAAAATGGAAAAAAAATTCCAACTTTACAATACATATTAGCGAAGTAGACAAATGTACTTCAAATCTGTGATAGGAAATATATAGATGATGACAAGCTTTCTTGTAGTGTTAACAGACTTAAACATGTAGGTTTTTCTTTTGATCTTAAATTCTGTCTACAAATTTAGCATGAGTAAGATATAACGTACATGTGTTGGGGACTATAATTGCAACCAATGGAAAAAGAACAGGAATGCACCAGGATACAGGGTTGTCATCAACATTTTATTTGTTAATACATATCATGAGGATATTTCTTGGGGGTTTGATAAATATTTCGAAATGTAATGCTAATTTAATTAACATTTCTGACAAAACACTTTCAGGGAAACGCATATATTCATGATGAACAATATAGATTTAGAAAGTGAACAGACACCTCTTGGATTTTAAAGATTGAAAGGATGAAAGTGACTTTGTGTAAAAGGGAAGAGGTCAGTGAGGCATGTATGTAGTGTTAAATAGTCTCTGTCACCCAGCTCAGGTAGAGTCGTGAATTATGCCGGAGACCTGGGTATGATTCCTGTTGAGGGAAACAATAGAAATGTGCATTTTTTCCTTTTCTGTTACATGACAAAGCATTGAAATATGTGTAATTTAGTAGGGAAATTTTAAAAAGTTCCAAAACAGGTCAAGAAAATGGGAATGGTGCTGATCCGCTTTACTTAAATTTGGATTGCACAATGTAAATCTGTACCACTGGGCGCTGTGCACACCTGTTTTTGTCTACCTTTCAAACGAGTTTGACACCTATATTGTTTGGTATTTAGTGTATACTATTATCGTATGCTTATTTCAAATTAAATTGTCAGATGTGTGTGTCAAGATTCATTCATTCTTTGTCACCAGATGTTGATGAGAATCTTTCACATTATTTTCTTTTTTTTTTTTAATCTGTCAATAATGTACACTTTGTCTGCTGACACCACAGAAATTTAAATACAATGGTGTAACAGAGCGTAAAATTGCATGAGGGTGTTCGGACCATCATCTGTAATGTATTTGTGTACCTAGTTTCAATAACAGTAAGCACATCTATATATGCATAAGATGGAGTGTACACTATTGAGAAGGTACAAAAACACAGAAAAATGTATGTGATATGAATTTATTAGCTAGAAAAAATTCAGATGGACTTGTAGAAAAACATGGAGTGTAACAAAATGTGTCATTTGTGTTGTTGTCTAGGAAGTGCACATGATTTCAGACATTCTTGAGATCCTTTGTGTTACAGAAGTAAAAAATATCAAGTGACATAGGTTTTACAATGTGCTTGTGTCCATCATTATTGTGATGCCTTAGTGCATCATGATCTGTCTTTGTGAATCATGATATGTCTTTGCCTGTCATGATCTCTCTTATTCATCATCATCATCATCATAAAAATCATTATACTAATCATCAATCATCATCATCAATCATTAATCATCATCATCATCATCATCATCATCATCATCATCATCATCATCATCATTCAGCAGCGTCATCATCATCATCATCATCATCAATCATCATCATCATCATCATCATCATCATCATCATCATCATCATCATCATCATCATCATCATCATCATCATCATCATCATCAATCATCATCATCATCATCATCATCATCATCATCAATCATTAATCATCATCATCATCATCATCATCATCATCATCATCATCATCATCATCATCATCATCATCATCATCATCATCATAATCATCATCATCATCATCATCATCATCATCATCATCATCATCATCATCATCATCATCATCAATCATTAATCATCATCATCATCATCATCATCATCATCATCATCATCATCATCATCATCATCATCACCATTATCAATCATATCATTATCATCATCATCATCATCATCATCATCATCATCATCATCATCATCATCATCATCATCATCATCATCATCATAAAAATCATCATACTAATCCTCCTCATCATCAATCATTAATCATCATCATCAATCATCATCAATCATTAATCATCATCATCATCATCATCATCATCATCATCATCATCATCATCATCATCATCATCATTATCAATCATCATTATCATCATCATCATCATCATCATCATCATCATCATCATCATCCCTTGTATCATCATCATCATCATCATAATCATCAACATAATCAATCATCAACATCAATAACATATCATCATCATCATCATCATCATCATCATCATCATCATCATCATCATCATCATCATCATCATCATCATCATCATCATCATCATCATCATCATCATCATCATCATCATCATCATCATCATCATCATCATCATCATCATCATCATCATCATCATCATCATCATCATCATCATCATCATCATCATCATCATCATCATCATCATCATCATCATCATCAGCATCATCAGTCATCATCATCATCATCATCATCATCATCATCATCATCATTACTATCATCATCATTATCATCATCATCATCATCATCATCATCATCATCATCATCACCACTATCATCATCATTGGTGTGAGTATAACCCTTGAAGGGATTCATTTGATTATTAGGACATTTTCTACCATTAATTCAGTGAGTTATTGTATTAGCTATTTGTTGAGAATTGATTTGCGCTGAATGACTGCCCAATGAATGTGTAACTTTCTACAAATACTTCATCATTGATCATTTACATCATCTGTAGATCAAAGTGACTATCAAATTACCGTCCTGGAAAGTCCTGAATGTTTTTTTTCATGTTAGAGTCACAATAGGCCATAGTTTGTATGCCTGGTACCAGTATTGTTGTAGATCAACAGAACATGTAGGCCCTGTCCTGTTACTGGCTTGCACCGTCTGGAGATCACCTTGTTTGGATTTGTGTGTGTTGAAAGTCTTGAGGAGATTACAGTATACCCTACATATGAGTGTACCTTTCTGTATAATTGGGATATTGATGGGTAGGTTCAGTTATAAGGTTGGCACAGCTGTGCAAATAGGATTCATATTTCTTAAATTTTTGTCAAAAATTTGGTCGAGTTCCCAGAATTCTTTATTTTAACAATCAATTGATAACTTTTTTAATTAGTTTATTTCAAGTTTTTTCCCCCTGATCATAATAAACATTTTTGTTGAATATATTGAAAACATGCAGGTATACTTAATTTGAGATACTGAGAACTGGATTGAATTTACTGATTTGTAAACAATAGAACACCACATGTGGTGTGACAACAATGCACTGCATTAGTGTAACTGGTTTAATGTCTGCATTGACCGACATGTGTGGCAGATCAGAGTGGTCAGTCCTTAATACAATAGTTGATCGCAAACCAAAATATCCTCAAGTCTCTTATTGAAATGGGTACTTGAGTGTATAAACTGTATTATTTATATGTTACAGAAATATTCAATTTTTCATATAAAGTATCATGATAACCAATTCTAGCATAGTAACCGACCAGTCTAAGAACTAAGCTGTGAGATCTGGAAGTGAGACTTTTAAACTGGTCAAACCTGTGTTTTTTTTATGAAAATAGACACAAAAAACAGTCACATTAATGGTTAATTGTCTTCGTTTATATCTCTGCATTGATAGATGTATATAATTGTTGTAAGCAAATTTCTATTCTTATTTTCAGTTCTATTTCTTGCATAACTGAAGGCGTTGTAGGTTATTGTTATATAACATGCAGTAAGGTTTGTGCATTATATAACATTAATTATCATTGACATAGAAGATGAAGCATCAACATCTGGATTCCGTGGTTTTATTAATAGTTTACATGTTTTGGCTAGCTAGGCTAGCTGTCATCAGAACAACAGTATAAATATTTACATAGCTAAGGTAAAAAATTAAGGCTCAGCTGTGACGTAATTACAATTGTCTATATTATTTGTATTGACAATGCAATGGTGATATCATAGGTAAGATGCTTTGATAGAGGTTACACATCAATTCTGCATGCTCGAAAATGAGCCACATTATGGTCTGACATACAGATGACAGTATTGGTAGTAGCACTATCTGTAATGGTTGGATCTCCAGAGTTGAATACAGCTGATGATTGCTTCATTTTTGTCATGACAGGTTGTCTGTTGTTGGGCTTACACAGGTTGGCTATCATTGAGCTAATACAGGTTGTCTGTTGTTGAGCTTATACAGGTTTGTTATCATTGAGCTGATACAGGTTGTCTGTTGTTGAGCTTATACAGGTTGGTTATCATTGAGCTGATACAGGTTGTCTGTTGTTGAGCTTATACAGGTTGGTTATCATTGAGCTGATACAGGTTGTCTGTTGTTGAGCTTATACAGGTTGGTTATCATTGAGCTGATACAGGTTGTCTGTTGTTGAGCTTATACAGGTTGGTTATCATTGAGCTGATACAGGTTGTCTGTTGTTGAGCTTACACAGGTTGGTTATTATTGTGCTGATACAGGTTGTCTGTTGTTGAGCTTATACAGGTTGGTTATCATTGAGCTGATACAGGTTGTCTGTTGTTGAGCTTACACAGGTTGGTTATTATTGTGCTGATACAGGTTGTCTGTCGTTGAGCTGATACAGGTTGTCTGTTGTTAAGCTGGCTGGGTTGTCGTGGAGCTGTTACATGTCGTCTGTTTTTGTGCTGATACATGTTGTCTGTCATTGAGCTTGTACATATTTGTCATTGAGCTGGTACAGGTTGTCTTTCATTGAGTATGAACCAGCTCAATGAAAGACAACCTGTAACAGCTGTATGAATGACAGACAACCTGTAATGTCTGTCATTGAGCTAGTACATGTTGTCTGTCATGAAGCTGGTACATGTTGTCTGTTGTGGAGCTGGTACATGTTGTCTGTCATTGAGCTAGTACATGTTGTCTGTCGTGGAGCTGGTACATGTTGTCTGTCGTGGAGCTGGTACATATTGTCTGTCATTGAGCTAGTACATATTGTCTGTCATGGAGCTGGTACATGTTGTCTGTCGTGGAGCTGGTACATGTTGTCTGTCGTGGAGCTGGTACATATTGTCTGTCATTGAGCTAGTACATGTTGTCTGTCATGGAGCTGGTACATGTTGTCTGTCGTGGAGCTGGTACATATTGTCAGTCGTGGAGCTGGTACAGGTTGTCTGTCATGGAGCTGGTACAGGTTGTCTGTCATGGAGCTGGTACAGGTTGTCTGTCATGGAGCTGGTACAGGTTGTCTGTCATTGAGCTGGTACAGATTGTCATTGAGCTGGTACAGGTTGTCTGTAATTGAGCTGGTACAGGTTGTCTGTCATGGAGCTGGTACAGGTCGTCTGTCATGGAGCTGGTACAGGTTGTCTGTCATGGAGCTGGTACAGGTTGTCTGTCATGGAGCTGGTACAGGTTGTCTGTCATGGAGCTGGTACAGGTTGTCTGTCATTGAGCTTGTACAGGTTGTCTGTCATTGAGCTTCTACAGGTTGTCTGTCATTGAGCTGTCTAGTTATATTAGAGTAGATCAAACAGATTAGATTTTGTCCTTTCCTAGTGCATATCTTACAAAGAAGTTATTAGTGACAGTGTGTATAATGTTTTAATACAATGGTTTACTTAGTTTCCTGTCATTTAATTCAGTTAAACTTCCTCATGATGACAAATTGTATTTCAATTGCTAGTTTTTACCATGCTCCTCATAATGATCAATAATTATTTACTTTCCATAAGGAAACAGAACTGCCAAAAGTGTATTAGAATATTTTTTTTTTGTTTTGCTTCACACCGAAAATAAAATATGTTGATGGTAGATTGGATTAACTTTCGTATTTGGTGTCCTAAACACTCTGTACCTTCCTTAGGTAATCTTGTCATACAGAGCCACTGACCATGAACATACCGTCAATGGCATATTGTTCACCTAAGGCTCAAGTTAGGGAAACCTCATAAAAATTAATGAGGTTTGGGGATTGTTTGTATTATTTTGTATTCTGTTGTCATCGCGGGGATTATATGTGTATTGTCAATGCTGTTATTCTACCTATAACAGGCCTGTACGATGATATTGTAGTATCATTTCCCACGAGCTAATGGAAAGAACAACATTCTGCCTCCCTGAACACCTATTCTAGCCCATCACAATGCTACAGTGGGCAGCTTTGTTCTGCCATTGTTCCTTCGTACAAATGTGTATCAAAGAGCTACTACAACACAAAATGAAATTATATTGCATCCCCTGTACCAGATCAAGTTTTTGGCTTCCCTCTGAGTTGGCAATTATTTCAATGAAGATCTTTGGAAATGTATCACTATGACGAGAGATTTTTTTCTTTTTTCTTTTTTGTGTTGAATTTATTATATGAGTATCCAAGGATACAGAAAAGAAGTTGATCATAAATGTCAATTGGTGTTGCTATCGCAGGTGTTTTCTTCCTTTCTATCTAAGTAATCTGTTTTGTCAAAATACGCTAGGTTCTCATAATATGACAGGTATTGTTGAGAGAGATCTCCTGCTTGGAATTGTCTACCTGGCTGATTTGACAAACTAACCCATCAGCCTATTCAGTGCTATTTCATCAACTGTTGTAGTTCTGACATTGTTACCTGTTTTGAGTAGTCCCACAGCAGCTAACGTAAAATATTGTAATCTCTTCACAGAACATGTCAAATTCTGTAATACCTTTCATTTATTTGAATTATTCAAAGTGAAAAGTTTTATTCATCACTTTTCTAATGTCTTATTGTGAGCAGGTGTTCCAATACGAAACCTTGCATACCGATGCTTGTATCAGCTGTGAATAGAATTTGTCAGATTTACATAATATTATTGTATCTCACATGTCAGCATGTGAAGCAATACAGCTCTGAGCCCAGTCGTATGGGTATATTGGATTGATAGAAAGATGGAGAACAAATATTCACAATTGTGACAAATAGACCAAAGGACCAGAGAGCATAGTCTGAATCATGATTTTAATCTGTGCTTTGTCTATGTGTCAACTTTTGAAGAAAAATGCTTCTTACCCACAATAATAGAAAAGGATTTTGGACATATTTGGTCCAAAGCATCCTTGGGGAAGATGATTTAGTTTTGTTTAAAGTGAAATGGATGGTGTGTGTTGAGAAAAGAAGGGTAGGGCCCAATGGAGGAAATAAAAAAAATAAAAACATTCTGTTTGAAAAGATTTTGAGAACAGGAATTAATTTTGTGTTTAAACAAAAAATCTGGCATCCCCCTTTGGCAGATGATGAAGAAATATAGATATACTGAAGTAATTTTGAAAAAAAACCAATAGTCTGCAGTATATTAGGCTTTGATTGTACAAAGGAATATGGTTACCTTCTAGTTTTGTGCTAGAGGAAATTTGTTTAGCTTAGTTGGTAGAGTCTCAGACTTGTAAGACAGGGGTAGAGGTTCAGTTCTAGGCAAAGGCGAACTACTCCTTTCCTGATACAGCAATATATAGAGGGTTTGACTCCTCTATATGGGAAAGATATAGTCTTTAATGCCCTTCCTTTGTTTAGTTAGAGGGAGTCAAAACATGGATATTCTTTTTGACATTATGCTTGTTGTTGGCAGATTTTAATTCAAGTCTCAGTAATTAAGTGTTGTCTATTTGAGAGCTTTCAAGACTTATAAAACCAAAGCTAACACTAAATACCTTACAGACCTTTTTGTCATGGATTGTACTCCACGCCACTGAGTGTCATTTCCACTCAAATTGCAGCTGTGTAACTCAGTAATTGAAAGATATAATACATCTACTACAATGACAGAGTAGATGAGGGGCACTTTCTCTTTGATAAGCCTAGGTGAATTCGGTTGTTTGTACTTTGTGTCACTAAACATCCTCCCCATACATACACCTATTGTGATAGACCAACTTTTATCTTGTATAAATTTCAATGTTAATATTGAAAGTGTTATCGAGTAGTGCCCGGGTATTGTAGAGCATATTTACCCAGTCTGAGATCTGTATGGATTATAGCTGTGAATTGTAGTCACAATCCCCCCTGCCAGTATTGGAATGGGCCTGACTTTCCTACCAAACAGGTGTTGGGTGGGTGGGCCACCAAATTATGTTAACTTTTGTATAATTTCATTTTTTCTCTCGTGTCAATTATAATAATAATAAAAAAAAATTATCAAACTTTTTTGAGACATTATTCCTTTCAACTCTGGCTGTGTTATTCTGAATACAATGTTGATTGTGATATGATGAAAAGTTTTGGGTACACTATGATATTTCTGAAGATTTCATGTAGACATAATGAAAGAAACGATTGTTAAAACTGTTTTGGGGTTCATGTATCACCAGGGTTTGAGTAGAGCTGTCATCACTCTGATGATGTGATTAAATATATGTATTGTGTGATGTCGCCTTGGAACATAACAACATTAATTATGATGTTGCTGAAAATACCTCGCTTGGCAAACCACTGTAAATTGAAGTAGAATGTTTATTTATAACATTAAATTTGCTGTGTGCTTCGTAACAAATGAGATAACGAAATGTTATGTTAAAGGCAAATGAGTGATTATTTCATTTTTCATTTTCAATTATGAGTATAACCCTCATTTATTCACAATTATGTCTTCACTGATCAGGCATGTTTACTCACAATATAAAACTTGTGTAGCCTTAAAACATATTGTCAGTCCTCCATAACCTGCATTTGGTTATGGTTTCAGATGAGGATCATATAAATATTGTCTATATTCATTGTAATCTGTTGTTAGTTAGGATTTTCAAAGCAGGAACAGTAAAATGTAAATGTGTATGAGTTGCCTCCCTTTGTGTATTAGCTTTCATGTGTGATGAGTTTAGTATGATTCACACATTAGCTTGTTAACAGAATGAGTGCCGACACCTGGTTAATTGTACCCCCAACATACCTTCACTGTACAACACCGTGTTTGAAGAATAATAAATTCCACGTGCTGAATTCTTATTATCTCTTTGACATTAGAATCAGTTAAAATTGCAACGTCCTTTGAGGTGTGCCTATAAACATGCAGTGTAATAATATACACTTTGTACTTGTAATTTTCTTTAATATTTTCATTATACCCTGCTCATAATTCAATACAGATATAACCTACCACTTTCAGCATCTGTGTCTTTCTTATTGCAAAAATGGTGGTTTAGTTGTATAGACTTTGATGAGCGTAACCAGGGGGATTGTTTTTTGATGAAGTGTTTCATCTTTGCAGTAATGTGTCCTGACAATGTGTTCAAGCTGGCTAATGAGGTCAGTAAATCATAACTTTTATATGCAACCCCTTCATGTGACTTAGGATGTGTCACACAGAGTAATGTCCCCTGTCCAAAACCTGATTGTGCAGCGGTACAATTGAAATCAGAACTTCATTACAGAACGGTTACTGACTTTTTTTTCTATGTAAAGCATTGCTAAAGTTAAGAACTTAAATTATCAATTTTGAATTGTTCGTTTTAAAATAAGTTTCCTCATAGGGTAAGTTTTGAAACATCACTTCTCTACAGCTTTGTCCATTGAAAGGCATTACCAAAGTTTTAAGTACTAAATGTCACAATTTCAGTTTTTTCCTTAAAACTTAGATATGACAGTTTCCTTAAGTTACAAAATGTCATTCTTCTATAGCTAAGTCATCACTCAAAATAATTGTGTAACTTAATTTCAAATTTTTCCATCAAACTTAGCAATGAATGAGTTTTCCTGAGCTATGAAATGTTACAATATGCAACTAACTTTGTTCTAAATTTCGTAATTCAAAATTTTCCCATCAAACTTAATTAGAAATTAAAGGGTTTCCTTAAGTTATGAAATGTCACTTCTCTACAGCTTCGTCAAAAGGAAAGCATATTGCAGTTTTAAGAACTTTATTTTCTAATTTCAAATGTTACCATAAAGCTTGGAAATGACAGTTTCCTTAAGTTTCAAAAAGTCATTCCTCTACAGCTTCGTCCATTGGAAAGAATTACTGAAATATCAGATCTGCAAATTTCTTAATTTAAATTTTCCTTTAAGACTTAACATTGTGTTAGTGTGTTACGAAATGCTTCTGAAGATTTGATTAGATATGGTCAATGGTTGTCAGAGAAAACATTGCTTTACCTTGTCACTCTCTTGATATCTAATGATCTACGCCTACGCCTCTTAACATACTCTTTGACAATACAATAGATGACGTCATACCATTTTTGTGATAAAGAAGCTTTCAAGATAATCAAATACTTATGTGTTATTTCTTTATTTCATTTTGAGTTGGACATGCTTGATTGGACTTGGTTTTTCCTAAAGACTAATGGAAATTACATTTTTGTACAAAATATCTTTTAGAATGTTTGAACATGTTTTAGCAATGTCTGACTTTAGAAAACATTTCTTATCAATAAAATGAATATTTGCTTATATGCAATTAATTTGATAGTAACACAGCGTTTATAATGAACATCTTATAATGAAACTCAAAATGAAAAAAAAAAATCATTTAAACCAAATATAAAGGAATTTATGCCTAAAGTTGGCTTTTTCAGAAAACCATTTTAAAATCTGCCATTATCAATATAACAGTTAACCAACATGGTGATGAGTGTTCCATACTAGTATCAGGAAAATTACTTTACTGAAATCACTTGGCATAGTATTGTTTTTGAATTAAAGTAAGTTTAAGAAAACTGTATTTTCAATTAAGTTTTCTGTTATACAAAGAATAGAACAAGACTACATTCTTCAGAAATTGCATAAAAAAAATGGAAAAGGGTAGTTATTTTGATAAAAAAGGAGTCAATTATGTATAAAAAAAATTAATAAAAAATTGAAAATGTATTTGGACATTTTGGAAGATAAAGGTTTATCATTTAAGATAAATTAGGATGTTTCTGAGTGATAAAGATACAATTTGTGTTGATAAAGAAGACATTTAGTTATGGACAACAGAGGTGAATTTTAATAGATCAGAGTTGATAGTGCTTGTGGAAATGCATGGTGTAGAACTGGCTAGCCGGGTCAGTGTGCATTTAAACATGTACCAACATAATTCATGGAGGTGTCCATACATTCATCTGTAGATACACTTAATTAAAATTCAAATTGTTTTATCATATCTCTGATTGGAGATTCACTTTGAGGCAAGGGGCAGGCATTTTATTTGCTGATAGTGCTTTGTGTAAGAAGGGAAATACCACCCTCTCTCTGGCAGCAGGTACTTATCCTTAATTATGATATTTTTTTTTCAAATTTGAAATTTTGGCATTGTGGAACTGCAGCTGATAGTCTGAAGTGTGCGGTGCACGCTTGCTTTGTCCAGTGAGGGCTATACAAGGCAGGTCATGATTTGTGGAAATTAACGTGTAAGGCTGCAGTCATTCTCGGTAAATAGGTCATTTGGGATTTTGCTGAATAAATATATAGGTGTATTTAATCGTTTAATCAGCTATGAATTATGCCTATAACAATGCACATTCACTAAACATTTGATAAAAAAAATACTTGTGTTTAAAAAAGTTTGAAATATGTGTGTAATCAAAGATGTGTTAAAGGTATATTTGGGATCATTATGTAGTAATAGGGTCTCTTATCTTTTGTTCCTTTTCCTGCTGTTTATACATGTATTCTTCATTTCCATCTGAGTGGTTCTTAACTTCATAACAGCTGTCATGCACCCTTGTAGTCATCCTTTTTCTCTTTATCCTCATCATCCTCATTTTCCTCATCCTTATCACCGTTGTCCTCATCATCCTCATTGTTCTCGTCCTCATTACTGTTGTCCTCACCATCCTCATTGTCCTCATCCTTATCACCGTTGTCCTCATCATCCTCATTGTTCTCGTCCTTATTACTATTGTCCTCATCATCCTCATTTTTCTCATCCTTATCACCGTTGTCCTCATCATCCTCATTGTTCTTGTCCTCATTACTGTTGTCCTCATTATCCTCATTTTCCTCATCCTTATCACTATCGTCCTCATCCTCATTGTCCTCATCCTTATCACTGCTTATCATCCTCATTATCCTCATCATCCTCCTTGTCCTCATACTTATCACCGTTGTCCACCTCCTCATACTTTCCTTGTTGTTTTCTCTCTAACAGTAAAAGGTCCTGTATTTGTGATGTTTGTATTGTTTTATAAGGCCTTGTTTGTTTGCTGTGTTTGATGTGACAGTAACTGAGAAATTGTTAGCTAAAAAGGAATTAGGATCAACTTAAAAGGTCTAACATTGACACCACAATAGAGGTTTTATTTCTCTCTAGAGAAGAATGCACATTGTCATGTCATTAACACCTTCTAATTAAACATTTGGAACATAGGTTTTTGAAAATATTGGACATAAAAAATATGTTTTTCTGCTTAAAGTTTAACATCGTCGACAGTCGGTTACTTGAATTTCACTGACAGGTGGATCAACTGTCTGTACCTGAGATGAAATGATTCAAACACAGTTAAACTTTAAACTGTTCCTTTATTCTGCCATCACCTACACTGAATCATCTATTTTCCAGCATCAGAGGACAGGAACAGAATTGTTTTGATAAAATCTGAATGAGGCTCATCAGTGGAGAATGAGTGATGGCAGGAGTAAAGAATGCCTATATATATCTTATCTGTACATGGTGAATGGATGATAAGCGTGTTCATTAGAATGATTGGCCTATTATTGAGGTTTGTCTTCCTTGGGAGGGATTAGGTCTGTCGTACTCGACGCCCATTTAGAGGTTACTCCAACAATTAACGCTGACTAACAAAGCTACAGCTCCCTCACATGCTTGCCAATGTTGAAATCTTTAGACTTGATTAGCTATGTGTTTATCATTTGTTCCGTAAGACCAAATTAACAATTGTATCCTTAAATGCAATTGTCGGCTTTGTCCTGATGTGCATGTAAAATTAAAACAACACGTCCTATCTTCTGGTTCTTTCCACTAAACCCTGTGAAAATAAACCATTTCCTTTCGTTTGACTGAAATCAGATTCTGGAATTGTAGAATTTGTTACAGTAAGGTATTGCATACTCTGATTCATTCGTTTTTAATTATTGTGAATTCCTAATTATCATGCATCAAATTCATAAAAGGTTGACTTTGGTGAAGAAAATAACCTACATGAAGTTTTTATCAGATCACTGTGGACTGATTATACTGCCTGTGTAGCTACCACAAAGATATTACTCTGTCAGTGTCATTCAACGACAAAAATTTTAATGGTATATTTCTTGCAAGAATCGTTTGATTTTTGCAATATGAAACATAAAGATTTGGGCAGATCAACAGAACAGTAAGAGATCGGTGGCCATTATGGAATTATAGTTAAGGCTGGTGCTAGTGCTGTTTCTCCAAACAAATCTAATTCATCTTTTCTTTAATGTCATGTGATTGATTGGTTTTGAGAATGACCAGAAGATCAGAAAAAGAAAAATTGCAGATGGATAGATAGTTCAAATGACAACCTCGTGTTGAATAGACAGCCTCAAACTAAGTGATATGAATTTTGAACATATAATCACAATTCATTTTCTTTGGTTAATGTCAGTCAAGCTGAAACGAAAACCGATGAGACCAAACTTTTTAACAAACGAGCATCTTACAATGTAAAGTGCCAAGGTCTCACTAATAGACAAAAGCGTTTTTATTATTTTTTTCAACAATTTTTATTGTCATGAGCAGATGCAATATCTGTTTACTTGTGTTTAGATAACTATACATAAGTATAAATTACAATCTATGAGATGACATGAGTGTTTGGTAACAATAGGTTGTAGAATATTGGGTGTAAGTAAGACCTGCGACAATCCATCATACCTCACCTCAAACGATTTGAAGTGACAGCCTGATGTAGGCCCTAAAGGGTGTCGGCTCAACCAGAAAAAAATGTGTGATAAGTAATAAGTAGGTATGGTGTTATTGATGTAGTGTGTGGCCCTGTGTGGTAGACAAAAACTACCATACCTTTGATTTATAGAGGCAAGGCATAGTGTCCAAGGCTGTCTACAAAACAATACTATTGGTCATTGAATGATAATGTTTTAAGGAAATCGAATATGTTTGATTTGATAAATTGTGTTAATGGTTGAAATCATCTTTTCTTTTTTCTTTTGAAGTTTTCAATAAGCTGTCATGCTTTGTGAACTTTGGCCATCAGAGGAATTACTTGTACCACCTAGATAAGGGTGTTCATTAAAATGGGTATTGTCAATATCAAGATCCAAGAACTAAGTAGGAAAATGACTGTGGGGTATACTGAAGTGTAAAAGTCAACAAATCAAAAAGTATATAAGCTTAAAACAAGGTCCCATGCTGTCAGGTTTAACAAAGTAAGGTAGTTATGACAAAGGTAAGACAGGTCACCTTGCCATCAGATAAGACAGTTAACTATGACATAGTGTAAGACAGGTCACCTTGCCATCAGATAAGACAGGTAACTATGACATAAGGTAAGACAGGTCACCAAGCCATCAAATAAGACAGGTAACTATGACATAAGGAAAGACATGTCACCATGCCATCAAATAAGACAGGTAACTATGACATAAGGTAAGACAGGTCACCATGCCATCAAATAAGAAAGGTATCCATGCCATCAAATAAGACAGGTAACCATGGCATCAGATAAGACAGGTAACCATGACAGCAGATAAGTAAGGTAACCATGACATCAGATAAGACAGGTAACCTTGGCATCAGATAAGACAGGTAACCATGGCATCAGATTAGACAGGTAACCATGGCATTAGATAAGACAGGTAACCATGACATCAGATTATACAAGTAACCATGACCTCAGAATAGATAAGTAACCATGACATCAGGTATAGCACATAACAAATAAGAAGTTAAACATGACATCAGATAATAAAATCTACCATTAAAGCTAAATTTAATTCATTTTCATTAGGTGAGTTACTTGTTTATAACAGATAAGTAAGTCTACTAATTAACCAATTGAAATGGTAATCGTGGCAAGGAAACCTCCAGAAAGATTTAATTCTGCTCTCTGTCATTGAAATGTCCTTATTTTGTGTGTCAACCCTATCAAAATATCATGGGTGATTATATCTTAATGGTATTGGGAAGCTTTTAATCAGGTAATCTTAAATGTGTTTGTTTAGAATTTGTATATAGGATGTAGTTCAGTCAATGCAGTGCTGGTGCATTGTAAGAACACTTGACAATGGCCGCAATATTCAGTGCTCTGTGTATATGCATGAAAGTTTGACAGCAATTGTAGTTGTGATCACATTGACGTGAGACTTCACAAAGAATCTCTGGGCCATGTTATTCCGCAACACAATGTATGTCAGCCTTTTTTTTATCTGACAGCTAACTTCTCTTTTTGACATTCAAATTATTTCAATCAGAAATTTGGCACATACAGTTGTTGCAAGTTGTCCTTCTGACTAGACTTGTTGTGTGTTTGTTAGTTGTGTTCTGTATAAAGTAATGCACATATTTGTGAGCGTTTAATTCTATGCTGGGGACATAATTTACTGTCATTTTCTTACAACAATAGATAGATCTGGTAGTCTCACCTAATGACCAGTGAGGCGTCGGCTCAGATATAATCGTACCAATTTAATGATTTCATGTATTGTCATCGAATGTCACAAAGTGATCAAAGAGGACGCTTTTGTGAATCTCAGTTTTGTTTAGCGTACCTGAACAGCAACAATTGTGTTTGTGGGTTATGAGACCGAAGGTTGGAGGAATAAGCTGTAATTGTACCTAACAAGGTCCTACCAAGGCTGGCTCTGTAACGCTAGACCATTGTAGTCAGGCGATTGTTTGTAGAAATAGTAACTGTCATGAAAGTGTTGCATGCTTATATTATATATATAACATAATTCACTTTAATTATTTGACTGATTTCTATAGTATACTTAAACAAGCACCACTGACGTTTAGTCTTATCTCCATTAACTTTACCCAGCCACCATATAAAGCCATAGAAAATTACTTAATTAGCAAACATGTTTTTTTCGAAGATGAATTAAAAGTTGATCAGGTCTGTACTGGTGATAATTAGGCTGTAGTGACCATTGTACTGCGTATAACTACCAGATCTTAAATTGATGGTCTATCTCGACTACAAGTCCTCTTTTATCTAACTATTGATTGCCACACCTAATTTTCACCGTTTCGCCAGATCAGGTGACAACTTTTGTTCAGGTTTAATGATAAATCGAGGTATTTTAGTGAAAGTAAAGATGGTTTTGTTGTAATTTTGCTACTTGTGGCCACTGTGGTAGAAGAATCATCATTGCATGATCTTTCAATCAGGGAGATCAATCATCTGTGATCACTCTCTTGATAAACTCAAGATATAATATCATGCAGTACACCAACATTGATTCTCTGTCATTTAATAACACTGTAAAGCATCAGTCACATTATATATAGACACTCAGCTGACAGGTCCAACGCATCACCCATCTGTGTTATCAAAAGAAAAGGATATATTCAATTTCAGACCATTTATCATAAATTATCAAAAACAGTCTTCACTTTTAAGAGTACATCTGGAAAATAGAATCCATGAATAGATTAAGGCGTGTCCACACGATTTGCAGAGGACATTTTCTGTCCTGTGGAGGATGAAAATAACTTTTTATTGTCACAGTGAGTAGGTGTGATTTAGTGTCTCGTCACTAACTTTGCTTATAGTAAATCATCTGGTGATGTTGTTATTGCAAATTGAAGGTGAATGCAATTTTTTTCTCTAAATTTTAAATACAGATTTTAAGTAGTAAATATCATGGCTTTTTAAATTTGAATAATACGTTAAATAAATAAAATCATAAGAAAAAGTTAAATTTCAGGAAATGAAATTATAATTTTGATAAGTTGAAGGAGTAAATCATTTTAAAACGTTGCAGTATCGTAAGAATTTAAAGTGGAGTTAAATAGAGTAGGAATGTGATACAGTTTACAGCTTCAGTTTGTGGTTTGTAATTGAAAAATGAGTAATAATGTTGAATATTCTGATTCACCTGTCGTTGCTGACAGAGCTGGTGTCATGGCTTATCACACACTTTCCATGTACAAGTTTTTATCCCTAAAGCATACCCATATAATGTGACAATTTAAAGTACAGGTTATAAACATGCGCACTGCTAGGATTAAGGACAGCTAAATATCACACATTAAGCTATCATCAGTCTATGTGATTTCATCATAATTTCAAACTATGCTAATAAAACTTGTTCCTTCTCTGTTTCTCTTGGCTGTATCTTGTGCTAACAGAAATGACTTGTCTGACACAGGTCCTTAGGTTAACCAGTATATCACCTCTGATCAGCTACACGCCATTTGGTGACAAGTTTATGTATTGTAGAAGAAGTTGTGAGCAAATTTTTTTGTTTTAATCATGGTTCCCTGTATGAACTTTTATGTCACCGGTTTGACAAGAAAACTCTGGAAGGAAAATCATGTGCTGCCAATGTTGGTAAGATTGGCTATTTGTTTCTTAAATTTATGGTGATTTTGTTGTGTTGGCTGTATATTGACATTGTTGTGTTAACTGTGTAGTGATTTTGTTGTGTTAACTGTATATTGACATTGTTGTGTTAACTGTGTAGTGATTTTGTTCTGTTAACTGTGTAGTGATATTGTTGTATTGGCTGTATATTGACATTGTTGTGTTAACTGTGTAGTGATTTTGTTGTGTTAACTGTATATTGACATTGTTGTGTTAACTGTGTAGTGATTTTGTTCTGTTAACTGTGTAGTGATATTGTTGTATTGGCTGTATATTGACATTGTTGTGTTAACTGTGTAGTGATTTTGTTGTGTTAACTGTATATTGACATTGTTGTGTTAACTGTGTAGTGATTTTGTTCTGTTAACTGTGTAGTGATATTGTTGTTTACTGTATATTGTCATTGTTGTGTTAACTGTGTTGTGTTTTTGTTGTATTGACTGTATATTGACATTGTTGTGTTAACTGTGTAGTGATTTTGTTGTGTTGGCTGTATATTGACATTGTTGTGTTAACTGTGTAGTGATTTTGTTGTGTTAACTGTGTAGTGATATTATTGTATTGGCTGTATATTGACATTGTTGTGTTAACTGTGTAGTGATTTTGTTGTGTTAACTGTGTAGTGATTTTGTTGTGTTGGCTGTATATTGACATTGTTGTGTTAACTGTGTAGTGATTGTGTTGTATTGGCTGTATATTGACATTGTTGTGTTAACTGTGTAGTGATTGTGTTGTATTGGCTGTATATTGACATTGTTGTGTTAACTGTGTAGTGATTTTGTTGTATTGACATTGTTGTGTTAACTGTGTAGTGATTGTGTTGTATTGGCTGTATATTGACATTGTTGTGTTAACTGTGTAGTGATTTTGTTGTATTGACATTGTTGTGTTAACTGTGTAGTGATTGTGTTGTATTGGCTGTATATTGACATTGTTGTGTTAACTGTGTAGTGATTTTGTTGTGTTAACTGTGTAGTGATTTTGTTGTGTTGGCTGTATATTGACATTGTTGTATTGACTGTATATTGACATTGTTGTGTTAACTGTGTAGTGATTTTGTTGTGTTAACTGTATATTGACATTGTTGTGTTAACTGTATATTGACATTGTTGTGTTAACTGTATAGTGATTTTGTTGTGTTAACTGTATATTGACATTGTTGTGTTAACTGTATAGTGATTTTGTTGTGTTAACTGTATATTGACATTGTTGTGTTAACTGTATATTGACATTGTTGTGTTAACTGTGTAGTGATTTTGTTGTATTGATTGTATATTGACATTGTTGTGTTAACTGTATAGTGATTTTGTTGTATTGACTGTGTAGTGATTTTGTTGTATTGACTGTGTAGTGATTGTGTTGTGTTAACTGTATATTGACATTGTTGTGTTAACTGTGTAGTGATTTTGTTGTATTGACTGTATATTGACATTGTTGTGTTAACTGTGTAGTGATTTTGTTGTGTTAACTGTATATTGACATTGTTGTGTTAACTGTGTAGTGATTTTGTTGTATTGACTGTATATTGACATTGTTGTGTTAACTGTGTAGTGATTTTGTTGTATTGATTGTATATTGACATTGTTGTGTTAACTGTATAGTGATTTTGTTGTATTGACTGTGTAGTGATTTTGTTGTATTGACTGTGTAGTGATTGTGTTGTATTGGCTGTATATTGACATTGTTGTGTTAACTGTATAGTGATTTTGTTGTATTGACTGTGTAGTGATTTTGTTGTATTGACTGTGTAGTGATTGTGTTGTGTTAACTGTATATTGACATTGTTGTGTTAACTGTGTAGTGATTTTGTTGTATTGACATTGTTGTGTTAACTGTGTAGTGATTTTGTTGTATTGGCTGTATATTGACATTGTTGTGTTAACTGTGTAGTGATTTTGTTGTATTGGCTGTATATTGACATTGTTGTATTGACTGTATATTGACATTGTTGTGTTAACTGTGTAGTGATTTTGTTGTATTGACTGTATATTGACATTGTTGTGTTAACTGTGTAGTGATTTTGTTGTGTTAACTGTATATTGACATTGTTGTGTTAACTGTGTAGTGATTTTGTTGTATTGACTGTATATTGACATTGTTGTGTTAACTGTATAGTGATTTTGTTGTATTGACTGTATATTGACATTGTTGTGTTAACTGTGTAGTGATTTTGTTGTGTTGGCTGTATATTGACATTGTTGTGTTAACTGTGTAGTGATTTTGTTGTGTTAACTGTGTAGTGATTTTGTTGTGTTGACTGTATATTGACATTGTTGTGTTAACTGTATAGTGATTTTGTTGTATTGACTGTATATTGACATTGTTGTGTTAACTGTATATTGACATTGTTGTGTTAACTGTGTAGTGATTTTGTTCTGTTAACTGTGTAGTGATATTGTTGTATTGGCTGTATATTGACATTGTTGTGTTAACTGTGTAGTGATTTTGTTCTGTTAACTGTGTAGTGATTTTGTTGTATTGACTGTATATTGACATTGTTGTGTTAACTGTGTAGTGATTTTGTTGTGTTAACTGTATATTGACATTGTTGTATTGGCTGTATATTGACATTGTTGTGTTAACTGTATATTGACATTGTTGTGTTAACTGTGTAGTGATATTGTTGTATTGACTGTATATTGACATTGTTGTGTTAACTGTGTAGTGATTTTGTTGTGTTGGCTGTATATTGACATTGTTGTGTTAACTGTGTAGTGATTGTGTTGTATTGGCTGTATATTGACATTGTTGTGTTAACTGTGTAGTGATTGTGTTGTATTGGCTGTATATTGACATTGTTGTGTTAACTGTGTAGTGATTTTGTTGTATTGACATTGTTGTGTTAACTGTGTAGTGATTGTGTTGTATTGGCTGTATATTGACATTGTTGTGTTAACTGTGTAGTGATTTTGTTGTATTGACATTGTTGTGTTAACTGTGTAGTGATTGTGTTGTATTGGCTGTATATTGACATTGTTGTGTTAACTGTGTAGTGATTTTGTTGTGTTAACTGTGTAGTGATTTTGTTGTATTGATTGTATATTGACATTGTTGTGTTAACTGTATAGTGATTTTGTTGTGTTAACTGTATATTGACATTGTTGTGTTAACTGTGTAGTGATTTTGTTGTGTTAACTGTATATTGACATTGTTGTGTTAACTGTATATTGACATTGTTGTGTTAACTGTATAGTGATTTTGTTGTGTTAACTGTATATTGACATTGTTGTGTTAACTGTATAGTGATTTTGTTGTGTTAACTGTATATTGACATTGTTGTGTTAACTGTATATTGACATTGTTGTGTTAACTGTGTAGTGATTTTGTTGTATTGATTGTATATTGACATTGTTGTGTTAACTGTATAGTGATTTTGTTGTATTGACTGTGTAGTGATTTTGTTGTATTGACTGTGTAGTGATTGTGTTGTGTTAACTGTATATTGACATTGTTGTGTTAACTGTGTAGTGATTTTGTTGTATTGACTGTATATTGACATTGTTGTGTTAACTGTGTAGTGATTTTGTTGTGTTAACTGTATATTGACATTGTTGTGTTAACTGTGTAGTGATTTTGTTGTATTGACTGTATATTGACATTGTTGTGTTAACTGTGTAGTGATTTTGTTGTATTGATTGTATATTGACATTGTTGTGTTAACTGTATAGTGATTTTGTTGTATTGACTGTGTAGTGATTTTGTTGTATTGACTGTGTAGTGATTGTGTTGTATTGGCTGTATATTGACATTGTTGTGTTAACTGTATAGTGATTTTGTTGTATTGACTGTGTAGTGATTTTGTTGTATTGACTGTGTAGTGATTGTGTTGTGTTAACTGTATATTGACATTGTTGTGTTAACTGTGTAGTGATTTTGTTGTGTTAACTGTGTAGTGATTTTGTTGTATTGACTGTATATTGACATTGTTGTGTTAACTGTGTAGTGATTTTGTTGTGTTGGCTGTATATTGACATTGTTGTATTGACTGTATATTGACATTGTTGTGTTAACTGTGTAGTGATTTTGTTGTGTTGGCTGTATATTGACATTGTTGTGTTAACTGTGTAGTGATTTTGTTGTGTTAACTGTATATTGACATTGTTGTGTTAACTGTGTAGTGATTTTGTTGTATTGACTGTATATTGACATTGTTGTGTTAACTGTATAGTGATTTTGTTGTATTGACTGTATATTGACATTGTTGTGTTAACTGTGTAGTGATTTTGTTGTATTGACATTGTTGTGTTAACTGTGTAGTGATTTTGTTGTGTTAACTGTATATTGACATTGTTGTGTTAACTGTGTAGTGATTTTGTTGTATTGACTGTATATTGACATTGTTGTGTTAACTGTATAGTGATTTTGTTGTATTGACTGTATATTGACATTGTTGTGTTAACTGTGTAGTGATTTTGTTGTGTTAACTGTATATTGACATTGTTGTGTTAACTGTGTAGTGATTTTGTTGTATTGACTGTATATTGACATTGTTGTGTTAACTGTATAGTGATTTTGTTGTATTGGCTGAGTTGTGATCTTGTTGTGTTGGCTGTTTAATGACCATGCGCTGACTGCCTAGTTTGATGACCTTATGTTTGCTGTGTGATGGTGACCTTGTGTTAGCTGTGTGATGGTGACCTTGTGTTGGCTGTGTGATGGTGATCTTATGTTGGCTGTGTGATGGTGACCTTGTGTTGGCTGTGTGATGGTGACCTTATGTTGGCTGCGTGATGGTGACCTTATGTTGGCTGTGTGATGGTGACCTTGTGTTTGATGTTTTGTGGTGACCTTGTGTTGGCTGTTTTGTGGTGACCTTGTGTTGGCTGTTTTGTGGTGACCTTGTTATTGCTGTTTTGTGGTGACCCTGTGTTGGCTGTTTCGTGGTGACCTGGTGTTTGTTGTTTTGTGGTGACCTTGTGTTTGCTGTTTTGTGGTGACCTTGTGTTGGCTGTTTTGTGGTGACCTTCTGTTGGCTGTTTTGTGGTGACCATGTTGTCTTGGGAATGTAATGACCGTTTACTGATGCTCGTTTTTATTTTCCAAACTTTTGTAATATCATTGTTTATCTTGTTGTTTGATAGATTTCCCTTTGGTTAATTTGGAAGGGCCACTAGGTCTATGGTCAGTTTTAACACAGCTTTTACCTACTTTCCATCACACATCCTAAATGTCCGTGTTAATGGTATAGAACTTACTTATCAAACATACGTATTGTCAAAATATGATACTATTGAATTTCAGTGGCATTATAAACTCTTCAAGATACTAGGGGATATAAAAAAATAAAGAAACCTTTGACAGATGGTTGCCATAACATCCGATGGCATTGTATTTCATTGAGGTGTGGCTGAAGCTGCTGGTACATCTCTATGGAGAAGTGTTGGAGCTGCAACTATGGAGAGACAAAGAACTCTTAGTGTTGAATCAAGTACACTGCTAACTATTGTTTGACAGTTGTAGTGTTTCTCCACGCAGGTCTTTAAATGGCTTCAGCAACTTTTCAAATGAAAAGAGGATTTTGTTTCTAATAAATTTCTTTGGAATTTTAAGAAAACATTTTCATGAGGACATTAATTTTATTACAAAACAATCAAATAAAATGACAAAAAAAAAAAAAAAATATAGAAAAAGAATTAAAATCCAACAGACAACATGATCCATGTAATAGATAGGTGTTGATTTACGGGTTCTTCTGCATCTGTCTTTTGTAATAAGTTTGCAGTTTAAAATCTTAAACACAACTGAACTGAACCAATACATCAACAGACACATTTGTAACAGTGACAGTGAAAGATGACATATAACTTCTTATTGTAAGAATTTATTGCCTACGTGACAGACTTCATCAAAGGAAGTGCCCTATATTCAGCAATAGGCCCATATAAGGTAATAAGCCACTATATTTCTGTACAGTAGATATGACAACAGATGTTATTTTATTGTCCTGTAATAAGCTCATCTCTTCCACAAGGTTTATCATAGAATATAGGACACACTGAAAGAGAAATTTCATGACAAAGTTTAATTTCCTGGTAGGTATTTGGGTCAGGATGACATTAGTCTTATCGGCATGCTAAGACCAAGGGCTACTTACTTTGTTCATATACATGACCTTGATCCACTTTCAAGGTCACAGGGGTCAGATGTGGTAAAATCTTCCAACAACTTCTTAATAACCAAAAATGCCCAGGGCACTGATATTATGCCTGTAGTATGCTGGTATCAAAGGCTACCAAGTTTGTTCAATTGAATGTCCTTGACCCACTTTAAAGGTCCAAGGGTCAGATGTGTTAAAATCATTGTTTTAGTAAGCAAAAGCTATTGATATTGCTACTGAAACTTATGCTGGTATCAAAGGCTACCAAGTTTATTCAAATGAATGTCCTTGACCCACTTTAAAGGTCCAAGTGTTCAGACTTTGTGTTAAAATCATTGTTTTGTTGTTAAATGCAAAAGCTAGTTTGAATATATTATGAACAAACAAACATTTATTTGTAAGCTGCAGGTGAGCAATTCAAGCTGTTGTATAGGTCTTTATAGTCAGATGTCCGTTAAGGCCCATGGACCTCTATCATCTATATGTCTTTAGTGTCAGATGGCTTCTATGGTCCATTCATATCATATATAGGTATTTATAGTAAGGTGACTGTTCTGGCCCAGTGGGCCTATCATATATACGTCTTTATAGTCAAAGAACTCTTAAAGCCCATTGGACTCTATCATTTATAGTTCAATATTAGTTATAAATTGTTTTTACTAATGATAACATTGATATAGTAAATGACAGTTAAATATTTGTTATATATTGTTACTACTAGTAACAATATTAAATTCAATATCAGTTTCAAACAATATGAATGATATCTTATTGCTGCAGCTGTACGTTACAACTAGTGACATTAGTATTGTACAGAATTGTATTACGAGGCACTGTTGTAATACAAGGTACTGTGATTTAAAACATTTTGAAATGTTGATCACGTTCAGTACAGTTTATGAACCCTGTTATTGTACAAAGATTATATTAATGGTCCTTTTTCTATTTACAAATACATTGTTACTTTATAAAATTTCATATGACACTTAAAAAGTTGATGGTATCTTTACAGTTCCTGCCTATTGTAGTATGATATTTTGGTATGTACAAACAACATGTGCAATTCACCAGACTGGGAACTATTTAAAGTGGGATTTTTAAAGTGTTTGAATAACATGTAAGATGTGAATAAACAAGTCTACCACATCTAATTGGGGAAATAAAAAAATGCAAAAGCAAGGAAAATGTTTAGCATAATTTTGATATTGAGTCGTTAAAATCTACTAATACATCCATTGTGTTTGTTTCACATGGCTGGAGATGATCACATGACACATATGACAAGGGAAACAGTAAATGGAAATCGTCGCACCGACAGCAACAAAACAGTAATGTTTGTGTATAATGACTTAAGTGAAAAGAACTTAATGCTTCACAGTTAAATCTGAGATAAAAATACTCTAGGATAAAACAGGAATGTGGCTAGATCAAAATTGATATTTAATATATATTTAGAGGGATGAAAATCTTGTTCAGATCAATGAATTAAAGTTTTGATTTGATGGGTTGAAATTGAGGTTGAATTTGGGTTGAAATGGAGGAGTTTGGTAAGGAGAAGGCAGAAAGTTAAAGGATGAGATTGGAAAATAGGATGGGGAAATACAAGGAAGGTGAATGAGTAAGGAATGAGGAAAAAAGGGAGAAAGAGAAGAGGACCAAAGGAGCCTGTAAAGGAGAGGATCAAGAGAAGGGAGAGGTTATAATGATGACAAGGAGAATTAAATGGAAGGAGAAAAAAGATGAGAAGGATGAAGACAGAGGGTGAAAGAGGATGAGATTGAGGAAGATAAAGACTAAAAGCTGGAGAGAGATGAGGATAGAGAGACCTAAAGTGAAAAATAAAGATAAGGAGGAGAAAGACTAAAACAAGAAGATACATGATGAAGGAAAAGAAAAAGTAGTGAAAAAGATGAGTAAGGAGGAAAAGGATGTTAGAAAGAAATTGAGAGGATAAAGACAAAAAGAAGGAGAGAGAAAGAATGAGAGAGATAAAGAGGGAGAAAGAAGATGAGAAATAGGGCAGGAAGAAGTTACAAAGGATCCAAAGGATGACACACATAAATGTTGTTAAGAAGAGTAGATAATAACAGATTGTGAAGGGAAGAAGACATTTGGAATGAGGGAAAGATGAAATGGAGAAGGGATGAAGACATTTGTAGTGATGAAGGATGAAATGGTGAAGGGATGAAGACATTTGTAATGAGGGAAAGATGAAATGGAGAATGGATGAAGACATTTGTAATGAGGGAAAGATGAAATGGAGAAGGGATGAAGACATTTGTAATGAGGGAAAGATGAAATGGTGAAGGGATGAAGACATTTGTAGTGATGAAGGATGAAATGGAGAAGGGATGAAGACATTTGTAATGAGGGAAAGATGAAATGGTGAAGGGATGAAGACATTTGTAGTGAGGGAAAGATGAAATGGAGAAGGAATGAAGACATTTGTAGTGATGAAGGATGAAATAGAGAAGGGATGAAGACAGTTGTAATGAGGGAAAGATGAAATGATGAAGGGAAGAAGGCATTTGTAGTGATGAAGGATGAAATGGAGAAGGGATGAAGACATTTGTATTGAGGGAAAGATGAAATGGAGAATGGATGAAGACATTTGTAATGAGGGAAAGATGAAATGGAGAAGGGATGAAGACATTTGTAGTGATGAAGGATGAAATAGAGAAGGGATGAAGACAGTTGTAATGAGGGAAAGATGAAATGGTGAAGGGATTAAGACATTTGTAATGAGGGAAAGATGAAATGGTGAAGGGATGAAGACATTTGAAATGAGGAAAAGATGAAATGGTGAAGGGATGAAGACATTTGTAATGAGGGAAAGATGAAATGGAGAACGGATGAAGACATTTGTAGTGATGAAGGATGAAATGGTGAAGGGATGAAGACATTTGTAATGAGGGAAAGATAAAATGGAGAATGGATGAAGACATTTGTATTGAGGGAAAGATGAAATGGAGAAGGGATGAAGACATTTGTAATGAGGGAAAGATGAAATGGTGAAGGGAAGAAGACATTTGTAGTGATGAAGGATGAAATGGAGAAGGGATGAAGACATTTGTAATGAGGGAAAGATGAAATGGAGAAGGAATGAAGACATTTGTAATGAGGGAAGATGAAATGATGAAGGGATGAAGACATTTGTAGTGAGGGAAAGATGAAATGGAGAAGGGATGAAGACATTTTTAATGAGGGAAAGATGAAATGGTGAAGGGATGAAGACATTTGTAATGAGGGAAAGATGAAATGGTGAAGGGATGAAGACATTTGTAATGAGGGAAAGATGAAATGGTGAAGGGATGAAGACATTTGTAATGAGGGAAAGATGAAATGGTGACAATATGAAGACATTTGTAATGAGGGAAAGATAAGATTGTGGTGGGATTAAAGATTTGGAATGACAGAAAGATGAAATGGTGAAGATATAAAAATGTAAAGGTAGAGATGATGGTGAAAGCGACAAGAAAGGAAAGTTAAGAAAAGGGATGTGTAAAAAGTATCTATTCTAGCATTGTGTTGTGATTGATGATGTGCAGTCATAATTTTACACATCAAAGGAATGATATATCTGTTTTTACAATGAAATATGAAAAAGAATTTGACAGAAGTATGTGGTCGAGATATAAACTGGCTGCTCCTGATGCCGAGCACCACCCAGTACTGTAGACTGTCTCTGAGGTGTGACGGTAACAATACATGCCACCCTGTGCGCTCCACCAGGTAGTATGGCTTATCATCTGCAGGTCTTGTTACATACCCTATTGTACTATTCTCACAATTCTTTTTTTTCTTTCACAGAAAAATAACACTTTGAAATGTATCCACACGTTAGACATTGGTAATGTTGGCGGTAGGATGCATACCATCGGAAGAAAAAATTCATTGTTTATTTTTAAGCTTTGTTTTCTGATGCTGTGATGATTAAAATTCTTTCGAGAATTTTGATAGTCTATTCTGTCCCAACAAACATTGAGAGCAAAGTGGTGCATCTTTGACCAGAAATGGATTACACCATATTTAACAACACACAGCGACCATTGTTGCATCTGCAGAAAGACGGCGATCTAAATTGTTTATTTCTCTGTATTTTTTGCATGTAAGCATTAAGTTACATACTTTGTGTTCTTTTCTATTCTGATGTGAAGCGAAACAACAAAATAACTTTACCACTCTTGTGACCATCAGGCAGGTGAATGTAAACCTTAAATATGTCGCCCTTTATTGGTTTACTGAAGGAGACTGTTTGATAAAATTTCTTTTCTGTTTCAGAGGCTAAAGTCTTAGAGAGTTCGAGTATACAGAATTCAGCGACAAGGTAATGATCCTTCTTTTAACCTTCGGTTCATCATTACAGCACAGACTGTTGTAAAAGTCAGTAAACCCTGCTGATCATGTTTAAACAGTTTCTGCTCTTGATCTATGAGAAATTGAACAGTAGGTAGTAATCATTCGATTTACTTATTTCAACAAGATTTCAGTCATTCATCTTCCTCATTGGACAGCAACTGAATAACTGCCATTCAAATTACTTCCCTCATAAAAGATCATGGTTGTTCTGTTTACCTCCCCCCTTCTCCACTGCTCAGCAACAAATTCAAATTAAATATAATTTTGTCCATTTCCATCTTTGTTCAACAACAAAATAATGGCTATTCTGTTCGACTTCGTCATCAACAGAAAAAAAACCCCAAAAGTCTGTTTGTCTCCATATCGTTCAGTAACAGAATAATTACTATTCTTTTCACCTTCCTCATTGGACATCAACAAGATGATTTTCACTATGTCCACCTCCTCCTTCATTGCTCAGCAGCAAAATTATAGCCATTCTGTTCACCTCCCTCAACTGTGTGACAGGTGTTGATTCACAAGTTTGACAAGACTTTGACTTGTTGTGTGAATAGTTGTTGATTTATGTGCATAGTTGTGTGACTGTTTGTCATACTTTTGTAAGTGTAATGTGACTAGTTGTTGGATTGTATCAAGTGTTGTTTGACTAGTTGCTGGACAGTGACTAGTGTTGTTTGACAAGTTGGTGGACAGTGACAAGTGCTGTGTGACTAGTTGCTGGACTGTGACTAGTGTTGTATGACTAGTGACTGGACAGTGACTAGTGTTGTTTGACTAGTTGCTGGACAGTGACTAGTGTTGTATGACTAGTGACTGGACAGTGACTAGTGCTGTGTGACTAGTTGCTGGACAGTGACTATTGCTGTGTGACTAGTTGCTGGACAGTGACTATTGTTGTTTGACTAGTTGCTGGACAGTGACTAGTGTTGTGTGACTAGTTGCTGGACAGTGACTAGTGTTGTTTGACTAGTTGCTGGACAGTGACTAGTGTTGTATGACTAGTGACTGGACAGTGACTAGTGTTGTTTGACTAGTTGCTGGACTGTGACTAGTTGCTGGATAGTGACTAGTGTTGTTTGACTAGTTGCTGGACAGTGACTAGTGCTGTGTGACTAGTTGCTGGACAGTGACTATTGCTGTGTGACTAGTTGCTGGACAGTGACTATTGTTGTGACTAGTTGCTGGACAGTGACTAGTGTTGTTTGACTAGTTGCTGGACAGTGACTAGTGTTGTATGACTAGTGACTGGACAGTGACTAGTGTTGTTTGACTAGTTGCTGGACTGTGACTAGTTGCTGGATAGTGACTAGTGTTGTTTGACTAGTTGCTGGACAGTGACTAGTGCTGTGTGACTAGTTGCTGGACAGTGACTAGTGTTGTTTGACTAGTTGCTTGACAGTGACTAGTGCTGTGTGACAAGTTGCTGGACAGTGACTATTGTTGTTTGACTAGTTGCTGGACAGTGACTAGTGTTGTTTGACTAGTTGCTGGACAGTGACTAGTGCTGTGTGACTAGTTGCTGGACAGTGACTATTGTTGTTTGACTAGTTGCTGGACAGTAACTAGTGCTGTGTGACTAGTTGCTGGACAGTGACTAGTGTTGTTTGACTAGTTGCTGGACAGTGACTAGTGCTGTGTGACTAGTTGCTGGACAGTGACTAGTGTTGTTTGACTAGTTGCTTGACAGTGACCAGTGTTGTGTGTCTCGTGACTTGACAGTGACTAGTGTTGTTTGACTAGTTGCTGGACAGTGACTAGTGTTGTTTACAAGTTGCTGGACAGTGACTAGTGTTGTTTGACAAGTTGTTGTACAGTGACTAGTGTTGTTTGACTAGTTGCTGGACAGTGACTAGTGTTGTTTGACAAGTTTCTGGACAGTGACTAGTGTTGTTTGACTAGTTGCTGGACAGTGACTAGTGTTGTTTGACAAGATGTTGGACAGTGATTAGTGTTGTTTGACTAGTTGCTGGACAGTGACTAGTGTTGTTTGACAAGTTTCTGGACAGTGACTAGTGTTGTTTGACTAGTTGCTGGACAGTGACTAGTGTTGTATGACTAATTATTGAACTGTGACCAGTGCTGTGTGACTAGTTGCTGGTCTGTGATGAGTGCTATGTGACTAGTTGCTGGACAGTGACTAGTGCTGTTTGACAAGTTGTTGGACAGTGACTAGTGTTGTTTGACTAGTTGCTGGACAGTGACTAGCGTTGTTTGACAAGTTGCTGGACAGTGACTTGTGTTGTATAACTATTAACTTTGCAGTGACTAGTGTTGTTTGACTAGTTGCTGGGCAGTGACTAGTGTTGTTTGACAAGTTGGTGGACAGTGACCAGTGTTGTATGACTAGTTGCTTGACAGTGACTAGTTGCTGGACAGTGACTAGTGTTGTTTGACAAGTTTGTGGACAGTGACCAGTGTTGTATGACTAGTTGCTTGACAGTGACTAGTGTTGTATGACTAGTTGCTGGACAGTGACTAGTGCTGCGACTAGTTGCTGGACAGTGACTAGTGTTGTTTGACAAGTTGGTGGACAGTGACTAGTGTTGTATGACTAGTTGCTATACCGTGACCAGTGATGTGTGACTAGTTGCTGGACTGTGACAAGTGTTGTATGACTAGTAACTTTACAGTGACTAGTGTTGTTTGACTAGTTGCTGGACAGTGACTAGTGTTGTTTGACAAGTTGGTGGACAGTGACCAGTGTTGTATGACTAGTTGCTTGACAGTGACTAGTGTTGTATGACTAGTTGCTGGACAGTGACTAGCTGGACAGAGACAAGTGGAGTTTGACAAGTTGGTGGACAGTGACAAGTGTTGTATGACTAGTTGCTGGACAGTAACCAATGTTGTGAGACTCGTGACTTGACCGTGACTAGTGTTGTTTGACAAGTTGCTGGACAGTGACTAGTGTTGTATGACTAGTTGCTGGACAGTGACTAGTGTTGTTTGACTAGTTGCTGGACAGTGACTAGTGTTGTTTGACAAGTTGGTGGACAGTGACTAGTGTTGTTTGACAAGTTGGTGGACAGTGACTAGTGTTGTTTGAAAAGTTTCTGAATTGATCCTAGTATTTTGTGACTAGTTGCTGTGCTGTGAGCAATGTTGTGTGACTATTTACTGGACTGTGGCCATTGTGGTGTGACAAATTGCTGGACTGTGACCAATAATGGGTGACAAATTGCTGGACTGTGACCAATGTGTGATAAGTTGCTGGTCTGAAATCTGTGTTGTGTGACTACTTACTGGACTGTGGCAATTGTGGTATGACAAGTTGCTGGATTGTGACCAATGTTGTGTGACTAGTTGCTGATCTGAAGCCAGTGTTTGCCAGTGGCTGGACTGGGCCCAGTTTTGTTTGACTTGTTGCTGGACTGTGACCAATGATGTGTGACTAGTTGATAGACCGTGACCAGTGATGTAAGACTAGTTGCTAGACCGTGACCAGTGCTGTGTGACTAGTTGCTAGACCGTGACCACAGGTATTGTGGAACGAAATATTTCATCTGTTTGCTACTCAATATTTTTCATATGTATTCTTGAAAGTTGTCTCATATGCAGTTTTTTTTGTTGATGAGATAAATCTCTTACAAGCTGTCTTACTGATGAGGAAGTAAAAAGATTATTAACATAGCGAATAGCTCACAATACTTGTTTCTTAGACTGTCTAGATCTCACAGCAGTTTTAACGATTCATTTTGACATTTATAGACATTTATTGTTAGCCAGTTTGGAAATTGGAACAATTGTAAGGAAGTTAATAATATACTTATGTGTATAGTTACCTGCGGTGGTTACAGAATAGGGAAGGTGACAATATACAGTGAATTGACAGTAAGCACGACACATGTATTTAAGTACATGGTATTAGCAGGCTAATGTGGTAGGTTTTTCACTTCATCAAGAAGAACTATTGTGTGTCAATTGGGTGTCGGGGCACAGGGCCACAGGTCACAAATGTTCGTTTCATCTTTCTCTATTGTCATGAATTGAGCGTCTTATCATCCACTCTTTGGTAAGGAGTTTGTCTAGTCTAACAGACTCTACTTACTAAACACGTCGCAAACATGACATCTCTTTAAAAGTTCGCTTAAAAACACGGGTGGGTATTGCATTGTAAATGAGTATAATAAATGATTCAAAAGTCAACATTTCTAAACTTTTGTGATAAATAATGATAGCTTTTGTTAAAAGTCATTAGCTGAAAGCATTAAACTAAAAATGATAAAAGAAACACTTAAAATGACATGCACTGTGGAGGTATTGACGAAATGTACGAATATGAAAATTAATTTAAGCGCACTTTTAAGTCACCTGTCTGACGCTGTCCATTTATATTGATAATTTATATAGTATTCCAGCTTTCATAAACACTACCTGCTGTATGTTCATAACAATTGAATTTTTCTTGCGTGTTTAAACTCAAATCATGTTCTAAATGACTTAAATTTTTTCTTTGTGATGGGAAGAATTGTGGCATTTTGAAGGTTAGCGATGTATAGCTGTCCAAATAGACGTCTGGGATCACAGTGAGGCCTTATAGATCTCGGCTCCAACGCCCAACATCAAATGGGCCAATGTTCCTCAGCCTTGAATGATGCTAGCGCAGTAGACTTTCTTACAACCAACAAACATTATGTCATATTTGAAGTCACGATAATGTGTTTTACATTCAAATCAACGATTGAGTGACGCAGTTTACCAATCCTTTAAAAAGTGTCACTCAATTTTGCTATTGTCATTTTTTGAGAGGCAAACAAAAATCAGTTTTCTTGTCAATGACGAACAATACCTGGTTTAAGGCCTGTTTTAGTCTGCTGCGTCCACACCTTGTCCCTGCAGTATTTGTTGTCAGGCATCCATTGTCATTACAGCAATTCAATACCTGATGTATAATTGCAAGGCCATGTTGAATTCTGTTATAAATGATGAACAATTGTCACTATTTCTGTTTCAAGGGTCAGTCAAGGTGTCGGAAATAGATTGTTTAGTCGGGGATTTTTTTTATAGAGTTTATAAATAACAGATGTCACAGTTAAAAAAAAAACCAGTCATGATGGTGTAGACAGAAGATCAACATATCGCGACTATAGCACAATGATACTTGAAAAAGTCAATATTTACCCTCATTTTTCATTGGATGCTGGATGTACAGCGTAGACCAAGCAACTAAAATATGCATAAAATATATGTATGAATGAACGCTGTGTTCCTTGTTAAGAAATAGGTGTCAATGCTGTTAACTTTTATTGTCGTAAGATTGTTTTCATTATCATTACTGCACATTGAAAGGGCTGCCACTTCAAAGGACACCGAAATTAGTCACGCACAAGATTCCTTTTTAATCTTCAGACCAGGCAAGTTAATGTCAGCAAAGCTTTATTTCTGAAAGTTTGGTAAAGAGTTTTTTGTTAATGGGAGATGAAAGATAAGATTGTATTTATATGTTGTGTAATGAAGCCGTATACCCACGTGTTTAGGGAGGAAACTGGAAGTCCAACATGTGTGCAACATTCTGACCGAGGTTCCTAGAGAAAACATAAAACATGCTGGGTCAGGCAAAACAATGTTAGGAATACCAAATGCCTTGGAATATGGCTTCTATAAATTTCACATATTCTATATAAAGTTAAGACTTGTGTTTGAAATTGTTTGAACTTTGATGAGCTGCATTTGAATCATCACAATCTTGTACTGGGTTCTTGGAGAACATACTCATGAAGTTCCAATATCTTTTATTAAAGATGTAACTTTACTGTGTTATTATACAAAATCTTATTTCATACAGTGATACTCACTTATCCAAGGTTTGGCGGTGTGCTGGCATCAGGACATGGACGTGAAAAAGTCTGTTAAGTTGATGCCTTCCGTTGCAGGTGTCAGTCTTTATTGTTCTAAGGATTTGGTTTATTGTTTCTTTACATCCTATTAACAGTCAGGCTTGGGTGGATGGGAAAGCCAGAATTCTCTCAGAAAAACCATTGTTCTGTGGCAAGTACCTATAGTGACTGTCCCGTGCTGACTTTGAACCTGTAACCTGTAGGTGCAGTGCTGGTGATACAGACAGTGAGGTGTCATAACTTCTCAGCCTAGGCCCCACTCCTCCACCCTTTTACATGGAGATCACTGTTTGTACCAGGTTACAGTGATGGGCTGATTATCATGTAACAATTGATTGTTGATAGATTGTGGCTGATTTTAATCAAGTACAGCCGATCAGAGGTAAATACATAAGCAAACACACTGTCCATGTTTTTCCACTTGAATATGCCCAAGGAGTCACTTCTGACACAAAGCAATGCTAACATGGAAGACAGAAAGTGACCAAAAGGTTGCTATGGTGCATATCTAGAAAGCATAATTCCTCAATTGTTGTTATTACAAAATATATACCAAAAAATTGAAAATGTAATCTAGTTATTGTCACATTTGTATAAATACAAGAAATGACCAAACAAAATATAAATAATTTGTTCATTATAGTTTAGATAGGTAATATACTAGAACTGATTATAATAATAACAGCTAAATCACAATGGTTTTGTCAACTGATTCCAACTAATCATTTATGATTGTCAACCAAGGTACCTGAGTTTGTAAATATTAGTAAAAGATGTAAATGTTAAATCATACCCAGAAATGTGAATTTTACAGTGAGGATCAATGCCATGGTGCTTTATGTATGACGACTCTGGCAGGAGGCTGGAACCTTTTTAACACAAAGAAGTAAAAATTAAAATGTAACATTGTGATTAAATTAAACTATTTGTCATTGAATATGATCCCGTGAGGAAAGACTTCTTAATTGTTGTAATTAATGGTTACCTCACTGAACAACATGCCAGAGGTCTACCTTATGCTATCCAGAGTGGGATTCGAACCACACACCTCAGAGTATCTATGTATCAGTATCATAGCCTTAGGTTGTACATCTTATATTAAAGTTTTGAGGTTAAATGGTCAATGGTCAGATTTAACGAGGTCCGCAAATTCATCAAATAATTACATGTTTAGGAGCAGAGACATTTCATGTTGGACAGACCTATTGGACTTTGTTTTGTATTGGTATGTGTTTTAACAGATACGTCGTTATAATGTAATAGTTGGTGAGAGTGCACAAGTTCAAACCCATTACAACCAATTATACTGATTGGCACTTCCTTACTTCAAACCTCTCTGGATCAATTTCTTTATTTTTCTGGTGTTGAAATTATTTTTGTTTTAAATATCTGAAGACATTAATTGAAATTTATTATATGAGATCTCCCTGAGATCTTTTCCATTTCATGATGTTATAGTTTGCAGTTGTCTAATATGTTTGATAAAGTAAGGTACTGTTGCCGAGTGGATGGCACTGATAACATATACATAAAATGCACTTGTGAAGTGTTAACCCTGCTTGGAATATTTTTAATGAAATTTTTAAAAATTGTAACCTTATCCACATGTACAATGCTGGTTGCCATGCCCTTCAGCTGTTTAATAAGGGGACAGGACATAACGTGTTTCTCAGGTCTGTTTGCCCTGTCCTATTTTGAATCAATACCTTGAGAACTTACCAAAATCTTTGATTCATATTTACCCCATAGTATTGTAAAATTTATTTCAACACCTGATCAGGCTTTGGTTTGCTAAGGAATGTTCTAGTTTAATAAATATTTCTGGGTTAAGAGGTGTTTGTGATAAAACCAAAACTCATTCTGTTACCTAAGTCATAGTTAATCAGACTTTTGGAAAAAATTCATACGAGATAAGTTTGGTAACAAAATTTTGATTTTAGTATTCTGTTTAATAAGAAAATGATAGATGTATATATTATATTTGATAGAAGTACATGTTATTGAATGTGGTGTTGCTTTCTTTTATTTTATCTGGGCTATCTCTATGACCAGAGGTATGCTGGGCTGACAGTATCTGGCAGGCTTTGTGGGACCAGTCCTGGAGAGAGCTTTACCTAATTATCATCCCACTTAAAGAATGACCACTGTTACAAACCGTTTCATCTAAGACAAGAATCAAAATCTTATCACAGGGCACAGGAAGTTAACCAATTCTACCCCGACAGTCTGTTTTCATCATCACCCTCCCGCAGTGCTCGCAAAATGCCTGTAAAACTGATTATTTGTTATGTTGATCATAGAATGAGGGTATACCGCAATAAATGGAAGGCTCAAATATCAACCATCTTTGTATTTTTCCTCCCCCCTGTGGGTCAGAGCCTTAGGGCCAAAACATCTTATCAGCCTAAATTCAAGTGCTTACTGTACTAAATAACCTTATTATAATTTTTTGTCTTTCCCCATTTTTGTTTAAGTGTTGCAGCAGCTGTTGGCGTGGTAACGAACTTGTTGCCATGTCGATCATGCCCTCCTTCTTATCTACTTCCCATAGCTGCTTCAGGCAGTTGACATCATCTTGCTGACATTTCTTACATAAAAACATGAAATTTTATTTAATTTTGGCAATTTGGAACGAGAAAAAGTACTTGAAGTATGAGAATATCGCAAGAATTTTACCTCAGCTGTATACTAAATCATATTGTAAATGAAACACTGTTTTTATCAATACGAATTGTCTATAGTATTAAGTGACCTTTGATCATAAGACCCTCATTTCTCTTCCTTCATTTTTATTTGAGAATGTAAATATTAAAAACTTCGAAGGATTGGCCGTATGTCCACCTTTAGACCACGATCATGGTAAAGTCAGGATATTAAATAATCAAGTTGATGAGACGATATATCTGGTCTCTGTCCGAGAGGTTTGTTATCCCTAATTGTAATTTATCACACGACTTGATATCTGTTACTTAGTTATAACCAATTATTTTGACATTATAAAACTATTAAGACATGATGATATAAGTGTTATATCTGTTTGATAGTGAGAGTTTTACCAACTCTTCTGATTTGTCTTGGTCTTCACCCCTTATTTCCTGAAATGATGCATTGATTTTTGGCATTTCTGCTAGCATCAGTTAGATTTTTGGTTTCCAAGTTTGACTTGAGACATTGGTAATGATATTTTGTAGATAGGAATCTATATATGAATTATATACAAGTGTTGATTGTGGTGTAGATCCTTGACATCTGATGTTTGGTGCATGTCCTTCAGTTTCAATGAATCTAGCAGCCCTAAACATATATCATGTTTCTGACAACTTATAACAAATGTCCACCCATTATTAGAAAGGGAATTTTGTAACAAGAAAGTTACCACATACACAGGTAGTGGTATTACTGGGTTACCACATACACAGGTAGTGGTATCATTGGGTTACCACATACACAGGTAGTGGTATCACTGTTACCACATACTGGTAGTGGTATCATTGTGTTACCACATACACAGGTAGTGGTATCACTGGGTTACCACATATACAGGTAGTGGTATTACCGGGTTACCACATACACAGGTAGTGGTATCATTGAGTTACCACATAGATAGTGGTATCACTGTGTTACCACATACACAGGTAGTGGTATCACTGGGTTACCACATATACAGGTAGTGGTATTACCGGGTTACCACATACACAGGTAGTGGTATCATTGGGTTACCACATACACAGATAGTGGTATCACTGTGTTACCACATACACAGGTAGTGGTATCATTGGGTTACCACATACACAGATAGTGGTATCACTGTGTTACCACATACACAGGTAGTGGTATTACAGGGTTACCACATACACAGGTAGTGGTATCATTGTGTTACCACATACACAGGTAGTGGTATCACTGTTACCACATACACAGGTAGTGGTATTACTGGGTTACCACATACACAGGTAGTGGTATTACTGGGTTACCACATACACAGGTAGTTGTATCACTGGGTTACCACATACACTGGTAGTGGTATTACAGGGTTACCACATACAGAGGCAGTGGTATCACTGTGTTACCACATACACAGGTAGTGGTATCATTGACTTACCACATACACAGATAGTGGTATCACTGGGTTACCACATACACAGATAGTGGTATCACTGGGTTACCACATACACAGGTAGTGGTATCACTGTGTTACCACAAACACAGGTAGTGGTAACACTGTTACCACAAACACAGGTAGTGGTATAATTGTGTTACCACATACACAGGTAGTGGTATTACTGGGTTACCACATACACTGGTAGTGGTATCACTGTGTTACCACATACACAGGTAGAGGTATCACTGGGTTACCACATACACAGGTAGTGGTATCATTAGGTTTCCACATACACAAGTAGTGGTATCACAGGTTTAACACATACACAGATAGTGGTATCACTGTGTTACCACATACACAGGTAGTGGTATCACTGGGTTACCACATAAACATGTAGTGGTATCACTGCATTAACACATACACAGGTAGTGGTATCACAGAGTTTTCATATACCCAGACAGTAGTATCACAGGGTTATCACATACCCAGACAGTAGTATCACTGGGTTATCATATGCCCTGATAGTAGTATCACTGGGTTACCATATGCCCTGATAGTAGCATCACAGGGTTATTATATACCCAGACAGTAGTATCACTGGGTTATCACATACCCAGACAGTAGTATCACTTGGTTACCACATACCCATACAGTAGTATCACTGAGTTATCATATACCCACACAGTAGTATCACTGGGTTATCATATACTCAGACATTAGTATCACAGGGTTATCATATACCCAGACAGTAGTATCACTGGGTTACCATATACCCAGACAGTAGTATCACAGGGTTATCACATACCCAGACAGGAATATCACAGGGTTATCACATACCCAGACAGGAATATCACTGGGTTATCACATACCCAGATAGTAGTATCACAGGGTTATCACATACACAGACAGTAGTATCACTGGGTTACCACATACCCAGACAGTAGTATCACCGGGTTATCACATACCCAGACAGTAGTATCACCGGGATATCACATACCCAGACAGTAGCATCACTGGGTTATCATATACCCAGACTAGTATAATGGGTTATCATATACCCAGGCAGTAGTATCACTGGGTTATCACATACCCAGACAGTAGTATCACCGATTTATCACATACTCAGACAGTAGCATCACTGGGTTATCAGATACCCAGACTAGTATAATGGGTTATCATATACCCAGGCAATAGTATCACTGGTTTATCACATACCCAGACAGTAGTATCACAGGGTTACCATATACCCACACAGTAGTATCATAGGGTTACCATATACCCACACAGTAGTATCATTGCGTTATCACATACCCAGACAGTAGTATCACAGGGTTACCATATACCCACACAGTAGTATCATTGGGTTATCACATACCCAGACAGTAGTATCACAGGGTTACCATATACCCACACAGTAGTATCATTGGGTTATCACATACCCAGACAGTAGTATCACAGGGTTACCATATACCCACACAGTAGTATCATTGGGTTATCACATACCCAGACAGTAGTATCACAGGGTTACCATATACTCACACAGTAGTATCATAGGGTTACCATAGGCCCTGATAGTAACATATCATACTTGGGAAGAGAGGAAATTTTACATATTTTAAAGTGAGACATGCTCTTATCCAATTTTCTGGATTTTTTATGTAGTTCCCATGGATGTTGTCCACCACCAGTCAATGTTTAGGTCCCTACATTCAAAATCTCTAAATCCATTTCGATCTTGACAATAGTATGATGAATTTTAATAAATTTCAATTTAGGGACAAAGTCTGAAATTGTATAATATCAATAGAAAGTATTGCTGATTGGAGACTTAACATGAGGTGTGGTCTGTCTGGTTTCTTGAGCTCTACCTGTCGAGTATACAGGTGAGTTGCACCAATAATACAAGCAATTGTAGAAAGCAAGGTAAACCCATCATATTTCCTTTATTAATAGGAATTTATAGTTATTACTCATAATAGAACGACAAAGTGATTTAATATAAGCTTTATATAGTTCATAGCATTGTTATTGAAATTTGTACACAATGAAGCACATATACAAACTAATATTATTCTGAGCAATAATATATTTGGAAATCAAATTTTTTCTTTGAATGAACTTGTAATTCACCAAATTAGAAGTTATTGTGATGAAAAGGAAGTTTCATTTTAAAGGAAACCCTGACTAATAATTACCTGAAAGACTGGTACAAAATAGGCTCAGAAACTAAGGGTAAGTATTGTAATGGTGATTGATTGATACTGTACAGGTAGGGCGTTGTAATTGAACAGATCGGTTTACCAGGCCGCACACAATACAATGCTGTATATTTTTGTATATCATTAATTAACTTATTCTTTACCATATGCTTCTCAATTTTTTATGTCCTCAAATCAAAGAGATGATCACAATAGTGTGACGACCCCAATGGTAATTGAGGTTTCATTATAAAAGATCCTTTGACCATCCACTGTCTGCTTTCCATTATACTAGTTTTCTGGGATGATTACCTGGCTGTAATATTTCCTGTTATCTTAACCTTTAGGTTCACCATTTCCTTTAGCAGAGTGTTTTAACTACTGTCTTCAACCATCTGGGGCTTGATTCCTGTTTTTTCTTCAACTCTCTTTTGCCTTTCCCTTGTCTTTTGTCTTCAACCCTCTGGCACCCTTCCCTGATTTTTGCCTTCAACCCTCTGCCACCCTTACCTGGCTTCTGTTGTCAGCCTTTCCAACCATCTGTTGCACCTTTCCCTTGTCTTTTGTCTTCAACTCTCTGGCACCTTACCTGTCTTTTGTCATCAACCCTCTGGCACCTAACCTGTCTTTTGTCGTCAACCATCTGGCACCTTACCTGTCTTTTGTCATCAACCTTCTGGCACCTTAGCTGTCTTTTGTCGTCAACCCTCTGGCACCTTAGCTGTCTTTTGTCGTCAAACCTCTGCCACCTTACCTGTCTTTTGTCGTCAACCCTCTGGCACCTTACCTGTCTTTTATCATCAACCCTCTGGCATCTTACCTGTCTTCTGTCGTCAACCCTCTGGCACCTTACCTGTCTTTTGTCGTCAACCCTCTGGCACCTTGCCTGTCTTTTGTCGTCAACCCTCTGGCACCCTTCCCAGACTTTTGTCTTCAATCCTCTAGCGCCCCTACCTGGTTCTGTTGTCAGCCTTTTCAACTGTTTGTTGCATCTTTCCTGGCTTTTGTCTTCAACCCTTTGTTGCCCCTTTCCTGACTTTTGTCTTCAACCCTATGGTGCCTGTCATTTGTCTTCAATCCTCTTGGCATCCTCACCTGATTTTCGTGTGCTCCTTCCCCATCTTTTGTCCTCAACTCTCTGGTGCACCTCTTCTGTCTATTGATCTTAAGCCTTCTGGCACCACTTACCTGTCACTAATATTCAACTCTCTGGTTCCTTTCTCTGTCTTTTGTCTTCAACCCTCTGACATCCCTCTCTTCCAATTTGTTATAAACTCCCCGATACCCCTTTACTTTTTTTTATCTTCAACCCACTGGTGTTTTTTTCTTCTTTTTCCAACCCCCTGGCAATCTTCTGTTTTGTCTCAAGTCCTTTTCAACCAATCTCTTTGTTTTGTCTTCAAGTTTTTGGTGCCCCTCTACCTGTTATGCAATCTTCAGCAGAAAGTACTGTAGAATATAAACATTCACAGTGCTATTATGACTTGATGAGGAAATTAGTTTGCTTTATTTAAAAGACAAAAAACAAAACAAAAAACAAAACATGTCCATTGACATTAAACATCCTAATAGGAAGTTGAATTACTGTTAATGGAAGAAGGTGAGGGGGGAGGGGGTGTTAGTCAAATTACATGGTTTTTTTTTGCATTTGGAGACCCTTCTTTTGAAGTTTTCTGAATGAAAATTACATATTTATAACTATTTATTTGTAGTTGCTGGAAAAGAATGCATAACCAGATTTTTGCTTTAAGTCCATAATTCACCATCACACAACATATTTCTCCACTCCTGTAATTGGTGCTATTCTCAGGGTAAGATAATGGTGGCCATTTGTGCTATTTAATTAAGAAGGGATTACCTGTTCTGCTGGATCTGCCTGGCTTCCACCTTGTGTAGGATATTGTTCGTTATGTGTTATTAGTTTAAACACAACTTGCCCATTATGGGTGGTTGACTGTTCTTTGTGACTAGCTCCTTCAGTTATTATACCCGAATTCCAAAGGAAATCACTTTCTCTGGCAGTATTTGGTTGCAAGTATTGGCCTTGCTGTTATCAAGGCATATCTCTCTAGTTTTACCGATTCCAAACACACACTTGATAGCACGGAACAAGATGTTGGTTGCTACAACACATAATTTAAATTACCAAACAGCTTTGCTAACCAGAAATGATCTGAAACATCATTAACAAAAGTCGAGAGGAGTTGAGATATAACTTTCGATGATATTTATTAGGTAGGCGAATTGAGATGGGCTTCCTACATCTGTTGGCTGGTAGAATCTACTTCTCTATTGACTCAGTAATAGGTCTTTCTAGTCAACTTGAGACAACTTTGTCCTTTATCAAGTTTGTATTATTACTGATTATAAATGTTCATTTCATTTTAAACAAAACTTTTGGAATCGATTAATTGCATCTACAACTGTTTGTAGCAGACCATGACATTATCACAGTTTGTGAAGTTTTCACAGGGCTGTTTTGGAACTTGGACTTTTATTGGTCATAAACTTGTGTCTATGAGTTGGATTGGTGTATCAGGTTATTGACTGGAAAATTTGAAAATACTTCAAAGAATGTGTTTTTGACTTGATATTGGTGAAAACGAACCTGCTAATCCTGGAATATCTGTTGATCGACTGCTTCCATTCTTGATGAATGGTAGAATTTCTATGAAAGGAGAAACAATTTTTACAATGATTACAAAGTAATACCAGATTTTTTTATATTTGATAATAAAATGGTATTTGATTATTTGGTGGATTATATAAGACAAGCCATCACAACAATATTTGATGGTTTGTATTAAATACAGAAACGCTGTTGTTATGTGTTCTTTGTTTTGGTCCCAGAGTACTGTTGTTGATGTGTTCCTTGTAATGGCCCCTGAAAGGCATACATTTGTGTGTTCAATGTTTTTGTTCTAGTAAGGCTGTTGTTTGTGTGTTCTGTGTATTGGCTCTAGTAAGGCTGTTGTTCTGTGTGTTTGTTTGTTCTGTGTTTAGCCCTATTAAGACTGTTGTTAGGGCTGTTGTTACTGTGTGTTCTGTGTATTGGCCCCTATTTAGGCTGTTGTTAGGGCTGTTGTTACTATGTGTTCTGTGTGTTCTGTGTATTAGCTCTATTTAGGCTGTTGTTAGGGCTGTTGTTAATGTGTGTTCTGTGTGTTCTGTGTTCTGGCTCTATTTAGGCTGTTGTTTGTGTGTTCTGTGTATTGGCCCCTATTTAGGCTGTTGTTAGGGCTGTTGTTACTGTGTTCTGTGTGTTCTGTGTTCTGGCTCTATTTAGGCTGTTGTTTGTGTGTTCTGTGTATTGGCCCCTATTTAGGCTGTTGTTAGGGCTGTTGTTACAGTGTGTTCTGTGTATTAGCCCCTATTTAGGCTGTTGTTAGGGCTGTTGTTACTGTGTGTTCTGTGTATTGGCCCCTATTTAGGCTGTTGTTAGGGCTGTTGTTATTGTGTATTCTGTGTATTGGCCCCTATTTTGGCTGTTGTTAGGGCTGTTGTTACTGTGTGTTCTGTGTTTAGCCCTATTTAGGCTGTTGTTAGGGCTGTTGTTACTGTGTGTTCTGTGTATTAGCCCTATTTAGGCTGTTGTTAGGGCTGTTGTTACTGTGTGTTCTGTGTATTAGCCCTATTTAGGCTGTTGTTACTGTGTGTTCTCTTATGTATTAGCTCTAGTAAGGCTGTTGTTCGTGTGTTCTCTTGTGTATTAGCTCTAGTAAGGCTGTTGTTCGTGTGTTCTCTTGTGTATTAGCTCTAGTAAGGCTGTTGTTCGTGTGTTCTCTTATGTATTAGCTCTAGTAAGGCTGTTGTTTGTGTGTTCTCTTGTGTATTAGCTCTAGTAAGGCTGTTGTTAGGGCTGTTGTTACCGTGTGTTCTGTGTGTTCTGTGTATTAGCCCTATTTAGGCTGTTGTTAGGGCTGCTGTTATGCTGTTTTCTGTGTATTAGCTCTATTTAGGCTGTTGTTACTGTGTGTTGTGTGTATTAGCTCTATTTAGGCTGTTGTTGGGGCTGTTGTTTGTGTGTTCTGTGCATTAACTCTATTTAGGCTGTTGTTACTGTGTGTTCTGTGTATTGGCCTCTATTTAGGCTGTTGTTAGGGCTGTTGTTACTATGTGTTCTGTGTGTTCCGTGTTTTGGCTTTAGTAAATCTGTTTTTACTTTGTTTTTGTGTATTAGTCACAGAAAAGCTGTTAATTTGCCATCTGTAAAATGATTGGGCCTAGGAAAAGTGTTGTTAATTTTTCCGTTGTATTGGTCCTTAGTTTGAAGTACTTTCTTGTCCGCATTGTTATGTGCCAGTGACACTGGGCTTTCTAGTACACAAGCTGTTTTAATGTGATTAATGCATTATCTAGATTTATTGATAAATTAAATCAAGCGTATTGTTAATTTTGGTGTGTACAGGTACAGAATTGATCGTTTAACTGCAATAATGTTATGTTTTATTTCCGAAGCCCACCAGAATGGTTTGTCAAAATGGAAATATTCATATAGAAGGTGTTATGAAAATGTACTGACATTTACATAACACAATGTTACTTTAAAATTACAAGTAAATGGCCAACAATATGGAGTAAATAATCGCATAAAAATTAGCATGCCTAGAGACCAGTAACAAATAATGGAGTTGGATGTCTTGGTGCGAGGTCTTTGTACTGACTGTATTACTTGATGCTATTTTGTTGTTCTGTCGTGGCTTAACGTTTTTAAATGAATCAATTTAATATACCGAGTTAATATCAACTTGGCCAGCGAAGGTGAAGAAATGCACAGGTAAATTAACGAATGACTGTACCATCGATCAGCTGCTGTTGATTATAGCCCTGAAATCACAGCCTCTCGCAGGGTTTTATCAAGCTGAAGAATTTTGTACAGGTGGCATAAAAAAGCACTGATGTAGCATAGCCATATTGAATTGTAGGTGTTTTTTCGCACAATGTTACTAATATGACTCAAGATCACAGAGAAGGTGCCGTTCCAATAGATCTACATGAAATTGGTTTTTCAGATTGTCAATTAAAACAACCATGACTTTGATGAATGAAAATGCCTTTGTGCAAATTGTGTTTCTAATATGAAACATTTTGTGAGATCAACACTTGATTGCTTATTTTTTATTTACCTTTCTATTTCTCGTTAGGCTGATTGAATTGTTTACTTATCCGTATATCTTAATGATGTTTAATGAGATAGAGGTTTGAGTCTCCCACTAAAGTGTATTGGTAGTGAACATAATAGCGCTGACTAGAATACATTGAAATTGACCATAGAATCACCTCAAGTTTTGTCATAAACAACACTAGTGTATAGATTTACCTGTCTACAGTGACCAGTGTCTCAAACAATGCTAATGTATGTATTTGCCTGTATACAGTGACCAGACTTTCTCAAACAATACCTGTATAAAGATGTACCTGTATACGATAACCAACAGTCATAAACAATATTAATGTATATATTTGCCTGTATACAGTGACCAAACTCTCAGACAATGATGATTTATAGAATTACCTGAATATAGAGACCAGATTGTTTCAAACAATACTTGTGTCTAGATTAACCTGTATACATTGGCCAGACTCTCCAACTGTACTAGTGTATAAATTAGCTTGTAAACAGTGCCCAGGCTGTTTCAAACAATACTTGTGTCTAGGTTTACCTGTCTACATTAACCAGACTGTCCCCAACAGTTTTCATTTTAAACATAGAGGCCTAAAGTCAAGATAGTGGACAATAAGCATGCTTAGGGTAAAGTTAATTGAATGAATGACCTTTACATACTTTCAAGGTAACTGTGGTCAAATTTTTTAGTTACTTTTGTTGAAGAACAAAGTTGTATGGAGTAAAGATATTTAGAAAGAAGAATGCTGTGATGAAGGGCTTTCAAGTTGTCCAGCAAAATGTTGTCTTCAAAGGCTGCAGAATATGCAAGCGATTGAGTCTAAGAATATGAAAATTTACTACTGTTGGCCAGATATACCTTGAAGGACCAGGGACAAATGTGATAAAATCTTCTGACTAACCAAAATGCCCAGGGCTATCAACGTTGCTAAAATAAATGACCTTGACTTACTTTCAAAGTTAAACAGACTTCTTTTGAATTCATTTTGAAATTTTGAATGCTGTTTGGAGGGATATGATCTTTTCAATATACTCGTCCTAAAATTGTTTTCTGGATGCATTGCTATTTTACACATAATATAATTAAGTCTGAAGTGTTATTTTGACGACTGGCAGGAAGTCTATGACATTCGCTTGTGATGTCACTAATTTTCGGTACACATTTGTATTTGTTGTGTTAGTAGTGTGACTTGTACTGACTGAACACGATGATACACACAGTTATTTCCCCTTAATATGTAATCGCCTTGATTAGCCGTACTTGTTTGACTCCTTGGTGTATTGTTGCCTGACTAATGTGTCAGTATTTGTAATTCCCGTAATTTTGCCTACATTAATTGATGATAACTGTTATGTTGTCTTCAGAAACAACAAGTGTTGTCTTGAAGCTGTCTGATAGATCACAGCTGTGCCGGTTCACTGGGCCGATCACATGTATTAGGGAAGACAAAGCTGAGGTTTGTTTGTTTAATTGCCTTGGAAGTCATGGAAGCAGAATGTGTTTTATTATTGTGTTTTGGGTTCTCTCAGGTGCAGTAGGTAACGCCACTCTGAGTTCACATCGGACACATCACGTCAAGGTAGATAACTCCTTGACAACCTGTCCAGAGGGCGCTGGTCCTCTCACGCCACAGCCAAATTTAACATATGGTAGTACTACCCTCAGCAACTCTCATATCAATAAATGCTTTATGCCACTGTGTCTAAAAACACTCAAACAGTCGAAACAAAACAATATACACCACTTACCAACCTAGTGGTAACGCGCCATCTGATTGGTTAATGGGGTGTTTATTTCAGCTCCAGCTTCGTAGCAGTGATTAGGAATACAAGGTAGCCCCATACTCACACAGACCTATTGAATGGCAAGTCAAGACATTAGGGCCACCAGACTTCTTCTACTTTGATAGCTTGATACTGATAATTTCCAGCCTATCAGGGCAAGAGAATATCATCCCTTCACATTGGAACTCAACATAAAAGACCAACCATTTACCCATGTAAATCACAAATTTGATCAGAATTAACCACTTACATGTATACAGAGATCATTTATCATCAGCATGTCACCTGACCTATCAGTTACCTGAATACAGAGTCCACATCCCATCAGTATGCTACCTGTCCTAGTAGTTACCTGAATACAGAGACCACAGCCCATCAGTATGCTATCTGTGTTAGTAGTTAACCTGTATACAGAGATCACATCCCATCAGTACGCTACCTGGCCCATTAGTTATCTGTATACAGAGACCACATCCTATCAGTATGCTACCTGGCCCATAAGTTACCTGTATACAGCGACCACATCCCATCAGAAAGAAACCCATACAAAGATAATGGTCATTTGTTGTGAAATGTATGAACATATATTGTATGTAAAATAGGAATGAGATGATGGATGCATTGATTTTAGAGATACCTGTATACAATTGATTTTTTGGACAGTAGGGGAATTCCTCAAACTTTTCTGTAGCTGTATCAAGCAGTGAAATCTGATTCACATCAGTTCTCACTGAATATAACGCCAGCAAAAATTGGAAATATAATCAGATCTTGCCTTGATTACATGAATCATTAAGACATTTAGCTGGCTGGAAAACTTTTGTGAGGGGAGTGCCCTCTGTACCCTGAATCATCTGCATGTGTTTTCACTTGTCTCCACATCCAATATAAAGAACTGGTTGTTGTCATCTACCTGGACCAGCAAATTCTAAGTCAAACCCCAGGAATGAGTGTGATATACTGTAAACGTCATATCTAAGCTGGAAACTCCTTTAAGCCATGTTTACGCTGAAAAAATTGCATCAAAATATTTGATTTTGATAATTGCAGTTCTTATTTACATAGAAATAATTGTGGATGAGCTAGTTTATTTTCTAACTTATCAAAAATTGGATTGCGCTAAAATTTGCTTGTGCCAAATTAAGGATGTTTAGAGTAGGTGTTTTTCTGTTGGTAAGTTGACAATTAGTCTCAGAAAAAAATAGTTAAAAACCTGAATTTATTTCAAATATCTCAAGATTCTTTGATGTCTCTGGTTGATCAAATATCAATAACACAGCAACTCCAATAAAAATGTCTTTTAAGTAAATGTGAAAATCCTGAATGTAATGGATAGCTAATGCAGCTTGGAGCGATGTGCTGGTCCTACATTGAGAAATTTTTGGATATAATGATGTACCAGTTTGGGCTAGATTTAGAAGTTTCTGGATGGTTTACATAATATATCCACTACACAATGATACATTATGTATGTAATGAGAACTTGGTATCTTGATTGGCTCTCTGGTGGACAGAGTATGGGTTTATGTGACTCCTGGTGGGTATAGCACAGAGGAAGGAAGGAATTATAGAGGGATATCTACACTATCTTAGTCACCAGCACAGGTCACCAACAAATCATTAGACACATTTCTAGGGGGTTCCTTATCTACCTGATTGGGTTCTGGTCAGTTAATTAGCTGACCACACTGGGATTTGTACTGAAACAATCAGTAATAGTGTCCCTCAGGTCACACATATACACCTCAATCAATTAGTGTCATCTCTCAGTCTTTATGTAGAATTAATTTCTGTCATAAATGAGGAGGGAATCATTTTAAAGACTACAAATTATTGGACATTAATTTCACTTGATTGGTATAGATTTATAAATGGTTGTATTTGAGGAAACATTGAAAATCCCTCCTTGAATTATCAAGTGTCTTGGAGCTGAAAGACAGAATAGTTATTGGCCTGTTTTTGGTTGTACTGAATGGATAATAGTGAGGACTCCTGTATACCCAGATCAGATTCTGTAGTCTTATTACTATCTTATGTCATTCTTTGGGTGTTGATTATGTTAAGGGTGTATGGTACCTTACAAATTATGCCTATGAGTTGTATTAGAGTTATGTCCCTATTATTTAAGTTGAGCATTCTTGATGTATGCTTTCTTGTGTGTCTCTCAGATACAATTCATGAAAGGAGTTCAAAATGATTAGCAGGTTTGTGTTTCTAGAGGTGTGTCACAGTCACATCAAGCTGTAAACATTACTTGTCATTTGTATTCTCCAGTATCATCTACACTCTATAGTTATGTCACAGTTAACAGCAGGTAACAGTCAAACTGAAGTCACAAACAACCTGAAGCCACACTGATAAGCCTGCAGTGACAACTGAAGTCACACTCACACTAAGTCCTATTGATCCTAAGTCTTTCAGCCTGCAGTCACCTGCAGAAATCAGCCATACTCAAATTAAACTCACATTTGAAGTGACACCAACCTGAAATCACACTACTTGACCTGAGGTCACACTCAGCCCAAAGTCATAGCCAAACTAAAGTCTCACCCAACCTGAGGTCACACTCAGCCTGAAGTCATAGACATGCTCAAGTCACACTCAGCCAGAAGTTACACTCAACCTGAAGTCACACTCAGCCATAATTCACAGTCAAACTAAAGTCACACTCAACCTGAGGTCACACTCAGCCTGAAGTCATAGACATGCTCAAGTCACACTCAGCCAGAAGTTACACTCAACCTGAAGTCACACTCAGCCATAAGTCACAGTCAAACTAAAGTCACACCCAACCTGAGGGTCACACTCAAGCCAGCCAGAAGTTACACTCAACCTGAAGTCACACTCAGCCATAAGTCACAGTCAAACTAATATCACACCCAACCTGAGGTCACACTCAGCCTGAAGTCATAGACATGCTCAAGTCACACTCAGCCAGAAGTTACACTCAACCTGAAGTCACACTCAGCCATAATTCACAGTCAAACTAAAGTCACACTCAACCTGAGGTCACACTCAGCCTGAAGTCATAGACATGCTCAAGTCACACTCAGCCAGAAGTTACACTCAACCTGAAGTCACACTCAGCCATAAGTCACAGTCAAACTAAAGTCACACCCAACCTGAGGTCACACTCAGCCTGAATTCATAGACATGCTCAAGTCACACTCAGCCAGAAGTTACACTCAACCTGAAGTCACACTCAGCCATAAGTCACAGTCAAACTAATATCACACCCAACCTGAGGTCACAATCAGCCTGAATTCATAGACATGCTCAAGTCACACTCAGCCAGAAGTTACACTCAACCTGAAGTCACACTCAGCCATAATTCACAGTCAAATTAAAGTCACACTCAACCTGAGGTTACACTCAGTCTGAAGTTAGTCATGCTGAAGTCCCACTCAATCTATAGTTACACTCATCCTGAAATCACACCTTAAGTCAAACTCAGTCATTAGAATCTAATGGTTACTGGACTGGTGTTTTTGTGTACTTTAGGTGTATTCTTTACATATGTAATCAGAACAACATATGTTGTATTTAAATATGCCTTTTGATGTATTATACAGATGAAGAGATTATCATAAAAGTGAAATAAGTTTAAAATCATATAGATATTTAAGAATTTTTTTAATCAGGTTTTTAAAATCTAGAAAATGTCAAATAATATCGAAGATGAAAACATGTCTTGTGTCAAAAGAATGGAGTTGCTGCCAAATATAAAAACACAACAGTCAAAAGACGTTGCCAAGTACAAAACAAACAGTTCTTGTCTTGTCCAATAAATTTACACATATCATTTTTGTAACATGTTGATTTGTATATTTTAGAAATCTTGGCACTTTAAGTAATTCTATATTTCACTAGTCTAGTGTGATAGGTGGTGGTAACAGGGCTGGAATGTGTTCTGATAAAAGTTTTCTGTGGATTTATATCGGGGCGAAAGAATCCTAGAAAGTTGAGTTAATGAGAGGCCCTCAGAGAACACACTGGCTACTACTGATTCCAAGTGTCATCTGATCCAGTATGACAATGTATAGGATAACCAATTTTGTTTTTGAGGACTATTTAAAACTGCCTTTAACTTTCATTTTACGAAAGTTTGATTAGGGTTTGAAATTTATTCCAGGGATACAAGTTTTAATCAAAGAATTGCAGTATTTCTTTTTTGTTTGCAATAGAACTTATGGGTGGGTATGCATACTCTTTATTATTATGCTAATTTGCTAAAAAGGATAATTCATTAAAATTTGATTTGTGCTAAATTTAGTATGTTTAGTCTGTAAGGTTATACACAATGTGATGTATGAACAACAGTTTAATAATGTTAGAATGTATTGTTATTTATCTGTAATTTTAATGAGTGTTGTCACTCATCTTTTGGTGAGCTTTTTTGAAATCACTGGTCATCAATGGTTCACCTATCTTATCAACCGGGGACTAATGACTTTGTTACCACTATTTCTAAAGAACTAGCTTCATCATATTCTCAAAGTGACAATCATTTTGCATTTCAACATTATGGGATTGAATGGTTCTTTAAGCTATTTATGAAGAATCCAGGAAAGAATCTCTTTTCAAGATAGATGCCTTCCAGCTGCCATTTTGAATTTGAACATTAAATTTTGTAAAGGAATCTCCTTGACACGTTATAAGCATGTTAAATATGGACTGTAGTTTTGAATGCTATACTGTAAAATTCATATATTTCCATGGGCCATAATTTTTGTGGTTTTTAAATAATTTACTGTTTCATGGACACTATATATTGTGGATGAATTATAGCCAAATAAATCTTCTTTTGCTAATTTTAACACTTTATGGACATATGAATTCATTCATTAAGAGTACCCACGGAATATATGAAAATAATATCCTCACAAAAATTAATGATTTTTTAGTATCTAAAGTGTCGCCATATTTTCAAGAAGACCACCTACATTTTTTGATGATGTTTGTTATTGCTATTGATGAGAAATTAGTTTCTATTTTTAGGTTGGTTAATTACTTGGAATGATTATCTATGTATGAAGTTAAAGTGTGTGAAGGTGATGACAGTGAAGATTTCAGACAACAGAGTAACACTTTCTCACCATGTAGTAGGTACAATACTGTTTACAAAAACATGGCCAGTCATGCAAAAATCCTGACATCCTTTTTTTGTCGACTGATTTATGAGTTGTCATATTTATTCCAATAAGCACACAAGATACTTACAACAATTTTAAAGTCCTTTTGAAATCTAAAAATAATTAGTTGTAATAACTTCTGTAATTTGCTTAAGTCAATATGATGAAGAGAAGCATGGATTGGAGAAATAGGACAAATAAGCTTTATTATTATAAGTTGACATCCATTGTCTGTCTGCCTGGCCCTTCATCATCAACACTTGTTTCCTTTAAAGGACTTCCCAATGACCAACAGCATAGAGTCAAGATATTGGGTTAGCATGTTGGGGTAACAGGCTTCTGAGTTTGTTCATTTGAATGACCTTGATTTACTTTCAATGTCACAAGGGTCAAAAGTCTTAGAATCTTCCAACAACTTCTTTTAAAGAATATATATGAATATTTTAGACTTGCATGATATTTGGGTAGTGTTGGGGGGGTTAAAAGTATCCTGAACCTAACTAAAGCTGAACACCAGACAATGCTCAGTGTATGTGTACTTGGTTATAATTCTGTATAAGTAAATATATATTGTATACCTAAAGCCAGCTCTGATATCATCATGAAATGTTATACAAGTGTTACATTCAAATGTATTATGTTGTACATCACATAATTTCAGATCTCAGGATGTCGTATTCAAGGCCATAATCATTTACTTTTTCATGGAAATATTATATGTGTTTTCATTCCTCAATGAATATGTGTGTGAAATTTCATATAAAGTTTTAGGTATGATAATTGTGTCTACAAGTTTTGTTATGTGCAGTTTTTAAACTTTATCGTCGCAGTTTATAATACAGTCATTACAATTGATGTATGGTGCAGATATTTCTGAACAGACTTAAATAAAAATAGGTTTTTATGTGCAAAACTTGATAACCAATCAGATATGTTATTTTACCATTATCCATTAATTACAACCAGTTGTATAATCTCGAGTTCACGTATGGAAAACTATCTCACCAGACCTATCATCTAGACATACCATTGTATAAAACACAGGAATTTCCTTAACTCATATGAATCATTTGTGTAGAGATCCCACATCCAAAACATGAAGCTTGGCCCAACGGTGTCGGGAATGGCTATTTTTTTCTGACACATTTTCTAATAATAATAATCACATTCTTTTGTTATCGTATCACACTAAGATAGTATATTTTAACATCTGCACTGCTGGAAAAACGTGGTAATGACTTATATCAGATTGGGGCACCTGGGTGTGAAGTCGAGACTCGAGAGCAAAAACTACTTATCTGTCACTGGCTTCAAATGTTATAATATTCTATGCAAGTTTGATGTTTTTATGATAATGGAGTGATACCGAGGTTCTGGGGAGAGAGGCAGGCCAACTTGAAACTTTCTCACTTATCATTGAAACGTTATTGTTTTCATGCCTGAGAGATGCATTTTAAACCTGTGCAAAATCATACCTAATAATAATTTAGATATTTGTAATTTTAGACACAAGTGCCACTTTAATTCTATGTTGCGATAGGTTTTGTATGTATTTCCCAGCATATCGGTTTTTCTTGATATTCTTAAATTATTTTCGATGTTGAAGGGGGTTTATTTTTTGCACACTTGACTCTGAGTTATTTTCTGTCCGATTGTTTCTAACAAGGTCTAATCAGTTTCTAGATTTTGCTTTAAAAAGTTTTATCTTTATGATGGTGTTGTCATATATGCTTCCAAGTTATTTCAGATTGATGTACGATGCAGTGAAAACAGCCATTTTTCGTCATCTTGATGAAGTTGTTAAAATACATTAAGTCAACATGAATTTGTGCTGAAGGCATGTCATATGAACAACTTGGATATATATATATATATATAAAACAACAACAAAATAACACCAAGCAAATTTTTGAAGTAAAAGCTTTAATTATCTTACACCATTGCAAAACAAGCCATTGAAATATGTTAATTACTGTTGTTTCTCCACGGATGGAAGTTGCTGGAGGGCTCTTACTATGGGAGGAAACCAATGTACCCAAGGAAAACCCAGTTGGCCAGATAGACAATCCTCATACCTTTTCATATCTGAATGAGGAATCAAACCAAACAACCTAGGTGAACGGCAAATGCATTAGCATGTACCACCTGACTACTCATACAAATCATCTGCCACTTCTGTTGACCATGCTTGTAGGGTGACTGAATTATACCTGCAGCCCTCATTGCCTGATAGTAAGAGGTGATTAAATTTGAGAGCTAATCTTTGTTTTCATAGAATCTCCCTTGACACTGCCTCACTCTTGGCCTTTACTTGAGCATTTGCCCATGTGCGGAAGGTATTGGTATTGTGTTCTGTCCCTTGGCCATAGCATATACCAGCGTCTTTAAGAATGATAATTACAACACTTTGGTAGTGTAACAGCTGGTTTGCGAATTGTCAGTTTAGCAGTACACTTCAGTGTGATAGCACTATAAAGTTAGCTCTAGCTTCGGACTATCACAATGAATCTTAAACAAACCTTTCACAGCCCCCTACAAACACATGTACTTAACACATGCACTCACTTCACATACATAGGGAGTGTATCCTTATAGGACTCTTTGCTGTTGAAAGGATATTAAACAACATAAGACAGGAGCCATCCTATCTCTGTGGATAACCAGTCTCTTCTCACACTTTGCAGAGATATGATTGTCTGAATTTTCTCAAAAATTCACTTCATGTATTCATCTGAAAAAATGCTGACGTAAAATGAGAGCCTGGTATTGTTATGGTTGTGTTAGTTCTTAGATTACAAAGATTATTGAACATTTATAAGGACAACTCCAAGAAAGCATTCATTCTACCGATTACACCACGGTCACATGACAGAGAGGTCATAAATGTCAAGATTTGTATGGCCAGATGAAGCATTATCCAATGAAGTGAAGAGACATTAGAGCTTGGAGGCTGCTGTCCAACACAAGGGTGCAGCACCCCTTCAGTGGATCAGCACATCAGTGAGTAATTAAGACCTGGAACTGGCGACACAGTGTGCTGTGATACTCATGATTGTAAACCCCTTAATACAACTTTTTTTTTCTTTTTTATCAGCAGGCAGTGCTAATTCCCTCTGTATAGGATCTCAGTTTTTCTGGGAAATAACACATGATAAAATAACTGATTATTTGCTGAACTCTATCAGACAATAGATATGGAGCCGTTTAATCAGCTTAGCCAACATCAATGTATAAACCCCATGAAATCTGTTGCGGAAAGTAAAATGCGCAAGCACTTTCCTGCAATAGAGTCGGTAAATGATTGTCACCAGGTCAAAGCTCAACTAGTGTGCCATTTTGAAGATAAAATATGGATGAATAGATTGAATTATTTTGATTACTTTCAATAAATCATTGATCACAATAAACAAAGACCATTATATCTTTCCAGCATTGTCTGCCCTTGTCTGGAAGAGGTAAGAATTTGCCACCATAATTTTGTCTTCTGATGGCCTGAATTAAGTCAGTTGGAAAATTAAAAGTGGATGTATGTTTCAGAAGTTAGGCCATATATCTTGTGTTATTGAGTGGGATGAAAGAGAATGAGAACATTTGTATGAGTTTATGGCTTGTTCAGAGACTGGAGCAGTCGGTAGAAAAAGTGGAATCTGGCTCCTGGTAGCTCTGCTCAGACACAACTAGGGTGTGAGAGCTAGCGAGAGAGGAAACACTTATCTGGCCAATATACCAGGACCAGGGTCTCCTATAATTGAATTTTGTTGGTTGAGATAGAATTGGAGATAACAATACCATAGCTGTGTCCCTGTATAGTTGGCTTGGTTACTTGGTACGGAGGCTGCAGGTCGCAGTCGAGTGCAACCCCCTTCAACATATCATAAATATAAGCAGTGATATTCAGGGGGGATTGTAAGAATTAGTGTTTAACCAAGTCTCCCCAGTTTCGGCATTACAACTAACTAATTCTCTGTGGCGCTCTGCCTTTGAGTAAGTACGCGAGTTAGCCACATTATCTACAGTAGTGGAGCTGATGACCAGTTTTATCAACGGAAATTTAAAACATTTTAATCATACGGATATGCAAGGAGATATTTTATAACGACAGCCTTTATCAAATCTTATCTAGCCATGCCTCTGAATGCACAGTACCACAGGAGCTGGGACAAGAGTTGGGGAGAAAAGGATAAAGAACCTGGAGGCTCAGAAAGCATGTACTCCACAAATCTAGCCTTGTCCATTTGTATGAACGCCCTTATGTCAAACAACAGCTAAATACATGTAAACTTAGTGCAGGAGATCTTCCCCTAACAGACCTCCTTTATAATACAAATCCATGTCAGTCATGTCTGCCTAGTTAGACTGGTCATAGGACAGTAAAATATCCATTTAGATAGGCACAATAATTTCATGTTGTGGTCAGGTATATTAGAATAAGCATAATTCCAGTTTTTACAATGATTTTATTGTCAGGACTAAAGCCTAGTATGGTTTGTACTAAAGTTCCCTACCTAGGGACAGAACCATTTACAAAATCAGAACCAGTCTCTCGCCAATACTACCAGATGAAACATTACATTTGTAATCAGTCCCTTACCAGTGCTTTAGGCACTATCAGTGGTTTTTGCACTTAAAAGTCTCACCTGAATACTATCATCACCTGAATACAATCTGTAAGAGGAAATGTTTGTACCTCATTTATCCCCTTCTAATACCAGGGAACTTAGGTTTGTACTCCATCTGTCCCCACCAGTACTATCAGAGGGGGCCTAGGTTTGTACTCTATCTGTCCCCACCAGTACTATCAGAGGGGGCCTAGGTTTGTACTCCATCTGTCCCCACCAGTACTATCAGAGGGGGCCTAGGTTTGTACTCCATCTGTCCCCACCAGTACTATCAGAGGGGGCCTAGGTTTGTACTCCTTCTGTCCCCACCAGTACTACCAAAGGGAGGCTTGAGGTTTGTACTCCATCTGTCCCCGACCAGTACGGCCAGAGGGGGCCTAGGTTTGTACTCCATCTGTCCCCCACCAATACTACCAGAGGGGGCCTAGGTTTGTACTCCATCTGTCCCCACCAGTACTACCAGAGGGGGCCTAGGTTTGTACTCCATCTGTCCCCGACCAGTACGGCCAGAGGGGGCCTAGGTTTGTACTCCATCTGTCCCCCACCACTACTACCAGAGGGGGCCTAGGTTTGTACTCCATCTGTCCCCACCAGTACTACCAGAGGGGGCCTAGGTTTGTACTCCATCTGTCCCCGACCAGTACGGCCAGAGGGGGCCTAGGTTTGTACTCCATCTGTCCCCCACCAATACTACCAGAGGGGGCCTAGGTTTGTACTCCATCTGTCCCCCACCAGTACTACCAGAGGGGGCTTAGGTTTGTACTCCATCTGTCCCCACCAGTACTACCAGAGGGGGCCTAGGTTTGTACTCCATCTGTCCCCCACCAGTACTACCAGAGGGGGCTTAGGTTTGTACTCCATCTGTCCCCACCAGTACTACCAGAGGGAACTTAGGTTTGTACTCCATCTGTCCCCGACCAGTACTACCAGAGGGGGCTTAGGTTTGTACTCCATCTGTCCCCCACCAGTAATACCAGAGGGAACTTAGGTTTGTACTCCATCTGTCCCCCACCAGTAATACCAGAGGGAACCTAGGTTTGCACTCCATCTGTCCCCCACCAATACTACCAGAGGGGGCCTAGGTTTGTACTCCATCTGTCCCCGACCAGTACGGCCAGAGGGGGCCTAGGTTTGTACTCCATCTGTCCCCGACCAGTACTACCAGAGGGGGCTTAGGTTTGTACTCCATCTGTCCCCCACCAGTAATACCAGAGGGAACCTAGGTTTGTACTCCATCTGTCCCCCACCAATACTACCAGAGGGGGCCTAGGTTTGTACTCCATCTGTCCCCGACCAGTACGGCCAGAGGGGGCCTAGGTTTGTACTCCATCTGTCCCCGACCAGTACTACCAGAGGGAGGCTTGAGGTTTGTACTCCAATCTGTCCCCCACCAATACTACCCGAGGGGGCTTTTAAGTTTGTACTCTTGTAATCTGATGAAATAAAACAGGAGCTTGTCTAACTATAAAGAATAATGCTAATTGTTTTATATTTATTTTGTTTTTTTATTACAAACACTCGTTAATGAATTTAATCTGTAAAGAAATTACTAAGGATAAAACTTGCCAGGAATTTCTTCTTATTTTTACTTCTAGTCATTAGGACATTCTAAAATGGTTGATGATTGTTAGATTTTATTTTTAATTGTGTGTGAAATGATGATTGAAGTTCTGACATTTCACATTAGGTGTCAGGGTCCAACAGATTGTCTGATCAGAAGTACATCTGTAACTAACCTAGGAACTATGAATGTTATCTAGTTAACAGCCTGTAAACAATAAAACAGGCTCATTAAGTCACTGTGTGATAGCTGTAGGAATCTGTCACCTGCACCTGTACCGTAAAAGAGAACTAGGGATCTTTCACCTGCATGATGTTGGAGCTGTAGGGATCTGTCGCCTGTATGGTGTGGGAGCTGTAGGGATCTGTCACCTGCATGGTGTGGGAGCTGTAGGGATCTGTCACCTGTATGATGTGAGAGCTGTAGGGATCTGTCACCTGTATGGTGTGGGAGCTGTAGGGATCTGTCACCTGCATGGTGTGGGAGCTGTAGGGATCTGTCACCTGTGTGATGTGAGAGCTGTAGGGATCTGTCACCTGTATGGTGTGAGAGCTGTAGGGATCTGTTTCCTGAATATTGTGGGAACTGTAGGGATCTGTCAGCTGGTTGGTGTGGGAGCTGGAGGGATCTGTCGCCTGTATTGTGCGGGAGTTGTAGGGATCTGTCACCTGAATGGTGTGGGAGCTATAGGGATCTGTCGCCTGTATTGTGTGGGAGCTGTAGGTATCTGTCGCCTGTATGGTGTGAGAGCTGTAGGGATCAGTCACCTGTATAGTGTGGGAGCTGTAGGGATCTGTCACCTGTATGGAGTGAGAGCTGTAGGGATCAGTCACCTGTATAGTGTGGGAGCTGTAGGGATCTGTCACCTGTTTGGTGTGAGAGCTGTAGGGATCTGTCACCTGTATGGTGTGGGAGCTGTAGGGATCTGTCACCTGCATGGTGTGGGAGCTGTAGGGATCGGTCACCTGTGTGATGTGAGAGCTGTAGGGATCTGTCACCTGTATGGTGTGAGAGCTGTAGGGATCTGTTTCCTGAATAGTGTGGGAACTGTAGGGATCTGTCAGCTGGTTGGTGTGGGAGCTGTAGGGATCTGTCGTCTGTATTGTGCGGGAGTTGTAGGAATCTGTCACCTGAATGGTGTGGGAGCTATAGGGATCTGTCGCCTGTATTGTGTGGGAGCTGTAGGTATCTGTCGCCTGTATGGTGTGAGAGCTGTAGGGATCAGTCACCTGTATAGTGTGGGAGCTGTAGGGATCTGTCACCTGTATGGTGTGAGAGCTGTAGGGATCTGTTTCCTGAATAGTGTGGGAACTGTAGGGATCTGTCAGCTGGTTGGTGTGGGAGCTGTAGGGATCTGTCGCATGTATTGTGCGGGAGTTGTAGGGATCTGTCACCTGAATGGTGTGGGAGCTATAGGGATCTGTCGCCTGTATTGTGTGGGAGCTGTAGGTATCTGTCGCCTGTATGGTGTGAGAGCTGTAGGGATCAGTCACCTGTATAGTGTGGGAGCTGTAGGGACCTGTCACCTGTATGATGTGGGAGCTGTAGGGATCTGTCACCTGTATGATGTATGAACTGAAGGTATCTGTCACCTGTATGGTGTGGGAGCGGTAGGAATCTGTCACCTGTATGATGTATGAACTGAAGGGATCTGTCACCTGTATTGTGTGGGAACGGTAGGGATCTGTCACCTGTATTGTGCGGGAGTTGTAGGGATCTGTCACCTGAATGGTGTGGGAGCTATAGGGATCTGTCGCCTGTATTGTGTGGGAGCTGTAGGTATCTGTCGCCTGTATGGTGTGAGAGCTGTAGGGATCAGTCACCTGTATAGTGTGGGAGCTGTAGGGATCTGTCACCTGTATGGTGTGAGAGCTGTAGGGATCTGTTTCCTGAATAGTGTGGGAACTGTAGGGATCTGTCAGCTGGTTGGTGTGGGAGCTGTAGGGATCTGTCGCCTGTATTGTGCGGGAGTTGTAGGGATCTGTCACCTGAATGGTGTGGGAGCTATAGGGATCTGTCGCCTGTATTGTGTGGGAGCGGTAGGTATCTGTCGCCTGTATGGTGTGAGACCTGTAGGGATCAGTCACCTGTATAGTGTGGGAGCTGTAGGGACCTGTCACCTGTATGATGTGGGAGCTGTAGGGATCTGTTTCCTGAATAGTGTGGGAACTGTAGGGATCTGTCAGCTGGTTGGTGTGGGAGCTGTAGGGATCTGTCGCATGTATTGTGCGGGAGTTGTAGGGATCTGTCACCTGAATGGTGTGGGAGCTATAGGGATCTGTCGCCTGTATTGTGTGGGAGCTGTAGGTATCTGTCGCCTGTATGGTGTGAGAGCTGTAGGGATCAGTCACCTGTATAGTGTGGGAGCTGTAGGGACCTGTCACCTGTATGATGTGGGAGCTGTAGGGATCTGTCACCTGTATGATGTATGAACTGAAGGTATCTGTCACCTGTATGGTGTGGGAGCGGTAGGAATCTGTCACCTGTATGATGTATGAACTGAAGGGATCTGTCACCTGTATTGTGTGGGAACGGTAGGGATCTGTCACCTGTATTGTGCGGGAGTTGTAGGGATCTGTCACCTGAATGGTGTGGGAGCTATAAGGATCTGTCGCCTGTATTGTGTGGGAGCTGTAGGTATCTGTCGCCTGTATGGTGTGAGAGCTGTAGGGATCAGTCACCTGTATAGTGTGGGAGCTGTAGGGATCTGTCACCTGTATGGTGTGAGAGCTGTAGGGATCTGTTTCCTGAATAGTGTGGGAACTGTAGGGATCTGTCAGCTGGTTGGTGTGGGAGCTGTAGGGATCTGTCGCCTGTATTGTGCGGGGGTTGTAGGGATCTGTCCCCTGAATGGTGTGGGAGCTATAGGGATCTGTCGCCTGTATTGTGTGGGAGCTGTAGGTATCTGTCGCCTGTATGGTGTGAGACCTGTAGGGATCAGTCACCTGTATAGTGTGGGAGCTGTAGGGACCTGTCACCTGTATGATGTGGGAGCTGTAGGGATCTGTCACCTGTATGATGTATGAACTGAAGGTATCTGTCACCTGTATGGTGTGGGAGTGGTAGGAATCTGTCACCTGTATGATGTATGAACTGAAGGGATCTGTCACCTGTATTGTGTGGGAACGGTAGGGATCTGTCACCTGTATGGTGTGGGAACTGTAGGGATCTGTCACCTGTATTGAGTGGGAGCTGTACGGATCTGTCGCCTGTATGGTGTGGGAGCTGTAGGGATCTGTCACCTGAATGGTGTGGGAGCTATAGGGATCTGTTGCCTGTATGGTGTGGGAGCTGTAGGGATCTGTCACCTGAATGGTGTGAGAGCTATAGGGATCTGTCGCCTGTATAGTGTGGGAGCTGTAGGGATCTGTCACCTGTATTGAGTGGGAGCTGTAGGGATCTGTCACCTGTATGGTGTGGGAACTGTAGGGATCTGTCACCTGTATGGTGTGGGCGCTGTAGGGATCTGTCACCCGTATGGTGTGGGAACTGTAGGGATCTGTCACCTGTATGGTGTGGGCGCTGTAGGGATCTGTCACCTGTATGGTGTGGGAACTGTAAGGATCTGTCACCTGTATTGAGTGGGAGCTGTAGGAATCTGTCACCTGTATAGTGTGGGAGCTGTAGGGATCTGTCTCCAGTATGGTGTTGGAGCTGTAGGGATCTGTCACCTGAATGGTGTGGGAGCTATAGGGATCTGTTGCCTGTATGTTGTGGGAGCTGTAGGGATCTGTCACCTGTATAGTGTGGGAACTGTAAGGATCTGTCTCTGGTATGGTGTGCGAACTGTAGGGATCTGTCACCTGTATGGTGTGGGAACTGTAGGGATCTGTCTCCGGTATGGTGTGGGAGCTGTAGGTATCTGTTGCCTGTATGGTGTTGGAGCTGTAGGGATCTGTCACCTGTATGGTGTTGGAGCTGTAGGGATCTGTCACCTGTATGGTGTTGGAACTGTAGGGATCTGTCACCTGTATGGTGTGGGAACTGTAAGGATCTGTCACCTGTATGGTGTGGGAACTGTAAGGATCTGTCACCTGTATGGTGTGGGAACTGTAAGGATCTGTCTCCGGTATGGTGTTGGAGCTGTAGGGATCTGTCACCTGTATGGTGTGAGAGCTGTAGGGATCTTTAGCCTGTATAGTGTGGAAGCTGTAGGGATCTGTCACCTGTATGGTGTGGGAGCTGTAGGGATCTTTAGCATGTAAAGTGTGGGAGCTGTAGGGATCTGTCACTTGTATGGGGTGGGAACTGAAGGGATTGGTCACCTGTATGGTGTGGGAACTGTAAGGATCTGTCACCTGTATGGTGTGGGAACTGTAAGGATCTGTCTCCGGTATGGTGTTGGAGCTGTAGGGATCTGTCACCTGTATGGTGTGAGAGCTGTAGGGATCTTTAGCCTGTATAGTGTGGAAGCTGTAGGGATCTGTCACCTGTATGGTGTGGGAGCTGTGGGGACCTGTCTCCAGTATGGTGTGGGAACTGTAAGGATCGGTCACCTGTATGGTGTGGGAACTGTAGGGATCTGTCACCTGTATGGTGTGGGAGCTGTAAGGATCTGTCACCTGTATGGTGTGAGAGCTGTAGGATCTTTAGCCTGTATAGTGTGGAAGCTGTAGGGATCTGTCACCTGTATGGTGTGGGAGCTGTGGGGACCTGTCTCCGGTATGGTGTGGGAGCTGTAGGGATCTGTAGCCTGTATAGTGTGGAAGCTGTAGGGATCTGTCACTTGTATGGGGTGGGAACTGAAGGGATCGGTCACCTGTATGGTGTGAGAGCTGTAGGGATCTGTCACCTGTATGGTGTGGGAACTGAAGGGATTGGTCACCTGTATAGTGTGGAAGCTGTAGGGATCGGTCACCTGTATTTTGTGGGAACTGAAGGGATCGGTCACCTGTATTTTGGGGGAACTGAAGGGATCGGTTAGTTGTACACATGAGATCTATGGGACTCTAGTGTTTCCTCTATAATACCTCAGACATGTTTAGCCATACTGTCATTCAAACCAGCCATAAACCTTTGTGCTTGACTCTTTTAATGCTGACATTATGATCCTCCTAATTGTTTTTGTCAGAGATGATCGGTGTCGATAATCTTCATTCATTGTTCATGTCTTGCTTGTTGCTTTATAGAAGTACACCATTGATATCTGATAGAAAGTTAATTGATTTTTTTTTCTTTTCAGTTTCATTTTATACACACATTAAGTGGTAAAACAAAACAGGATGTTTTTCTGTAATTATTGTTTAGCCAACGAACAACATCTGTCTTTTACATCCAAAAAAAGGTGATGTTCATCTGTGATTTGGTGACGGCTGATAGTGTGCTTCGATGAATACCAAAAGCACGCGAGCTGACATCATAGATCTATTGCTTTGCGAGTCCATTGTGAACAACAGGAAGTAGAGACATCTTTTTAAGAATAGAATTAGAAGAAATGTTATTCACTTTTTTTTTCATTTTCCAAAAAATATACCATTCTGATTAAATGATGCATTAAGTGCACCTCCATATCTATATTTCTCGGTATTTGTTTAGGAGCGGTTTGAAGCCGTTTTTGACGAGTCCTGATCGGAAAAAATTGTTGTTTGATGCAGTAAAATTCTTCTTCCATTTATACATTAAGCCTTTTATATAATCCCCAGAGGGCAAAATAAACAGGAGGCGAGTGGGTGTATAATGGTACAAGGACAAAAATGATCAGGGGTGAAAAATATCCCAGTTTGAAAAAAGGTTAAATTTAACAGGGCATTTTATAGTTTGGCTTTGTACTTAATGATCATTGCACACCACATGACATTCAAAATTTGAAAGCTGTGATATCTTTTTTCATTATTTTTCAATTATAGAAGTCAGCAGGAAAAAAATTCTGAAACTGAGAAAAATGGGCCATTTTGGGAAATTTTTGGTCAATATAAAAAACAAGGTAGGACATCCTATGTAAGATACAAAAAATGTTATAAAAAATGGAAAATGGGAGAGTTCAGTCTTGATAGGCCCAGGATCCCTTGAACCCCTCCAGGATTATCCCTAAATAAGATCAAGAATACTCATCACTTAAGATAACTCTATCCTAGATTTTTATTGTGAATGTTGACCATCTTTGTTGCTCTAATGTTGTCACTTTGTGTGACTTGTTATAGGACAGCACAAACTAGGTTGGACTGATGCATATGTCGTTTAAACTAGTTGTCACCAGGTAATTAAGACTGTATAGTGCAAGTTGAAACTTCATTTTACAAGTTTAAAGAGAGTTTCTCTTAAAAACAGTGCCTATCATCAGTTTATCTGTCGTGTCCTGTAACAGGGCATTGTGTGTATGTCACGATTTCCACAATGAGCCAAGTGCCCAGGGATATTAATATCGCCCTCCTGTTTACCATGAAAAGAAGATCTGGTAATTGTTATGAACTCTATTATAGAAAAATAAGGCATTAATGTCATAATAGTTAAAAATGTAACAATGCCTGGTAACAGGACGTTCAAAGAACGACAATGTTATCTGCGAGTGGGCTAAATCTATACCTAGTTGGCCTTCGGTGGCGGTACAATTGACAGGGAAGGGAAATTTTAAAGTGCCGTCAGACACAAACCTCAGACTTCATTATGGTTTAAAGGTGTTGCTATCAAAATCTTTGATAAATAATGGTCATGTTTTTGTCTTGTTCAATAATTACCTGTGTGACATAGGGAAGTTAGGATTGTCTCAATTTCGCTTTGTGAGAATATATGTTACTGGGGATTTAATTCAGTAATAATAGATGTGAAGGAATTGTTCCTGTTATGAATGTTAAAATATCTCTTTAATATGTTGACAATTGTTTGGATTTGGTAGGGTACAATGGATGAGTGTGTGTGAGTACATCAGGTAGGGAATTACACGGTCTTGGGGGATCATTTTACCAAAGAGAGTTGCTCGCCCTTGACAAAGGCCGTGTCTGGTAGGTGTACATACAATTAAGATTTAAAACTTTTCTAAAATTAAATTGTCCCTTTATAAAGTTCCCCTTCAAAGCTTTGACAAACATCACGAGGAACAATTGGAATTGTCTACGGTAGCACTGTTAATAGTTGTTGTGTTGTAATGAGACCATGTCAATATTTGTAGAAAGGTGGGGTGATATGAGAGGCACAGTATCAGTGAAACCCCTGCCTGTTTGGGGGTCTGGGGCGTGCGAGATCGCGTATTGTAGTTGTGATGTATCGTTGTGGCCGCGGAGATGGCCTTAGGGACACAGGTAATTACAGCCCAGGTGAACCCGCCCAACAATACCTCCGGCACATTGTCTGGTAACCGTTGCTACGTAGCAACTCCAAACAGTAACTGGAAATATTGATGATAAAGTCAGAATTTACTCTATATGGCGTTTTTTATTAAATACATATTTGCAGTCTTTATTTTGGTTTGTTTTGGTTGTTGTATTAATTGGTACATTGCAGGTGATGTCACAGGTGTGCACTCGTTAACTAGTAATTAATGGAATGTGTGTAAGGTGATATTTACAGTAAACGAGGCACATAAATAGAAAGAGAGCCTTGAAAATGCATTGGTTTATGGTGTCACGTTCGTTTTGATGTTTCTATTTCCTTTATTTTGTCAAGTGTTGGTGCCAGTTTTTTTTTTCTTTTTTTCCTGGAGATAATTTTTCATTTCTGCTGTTGTAATTAGTTGCTTTTAGATTAAAGCTATCTTGTTCTATCGAGACATGATAACTCTTGAGAGATGAAGCCTCTCAAGACGTTTAAACTTTTATTAGTAATGTGATTTCTCAAGACATATGAATTCTGTCAGACACATTGTCTCCTAAGCTTCTGTCTTTTTCAATTTGCTTGGGAGATAAAGTGTCTCCAGAGTTTAAATATCTTGTCAGACATATGTCATGACATATCTTGAGAGTTCAGATGTCTTGAGAGATGGCATTTCCTGAGAGTTCTAATTAATGTCTTGAGAGATGACATTTCCTGAGAGTTCTAATTAATGTCTTGAGAGATGGCATTTCCTGAAGATGACATTTCCTGAGAGTTCTAATTAATGTCTTGAGAGATGACATTTCCTGAGAGTTATAATTAATGTCTTGAGAGATGACATTTCCTGAGAGTTCTAATTAATGTCTTGAGAGATGACATTTCCTGAGAGTTCTAATTAATGTCTTGAGAGATGACATTTCCTGAGAGTTCTAATTAATGTCTTGAGAGATGACATTTCCTGAGAGTTCAGATGTCTTAAAGAATGACATTTCCTGAGAGTTCAAATGTCGTATATTCATGGACTTTTTCATGACAGAGTTCAATTTGATGTCTTAAGAGACTACAAAGTGCAGATATGGTGATAGATTACAAGTGTACAAATATCTTCCAAGACCAATTAACCTGAGGGTTTAAATCATGCCTTTAATGTAGAAATCCCATCTTCCTACAGTTCAATGCTAAGAGTTCCAATGCCTTGATTTGGAGACATTTTAAATGTTTTGGAGAGACCACATATTAACAGAGATCACACGTCTTTTTAGAAGTCACCTGTCCTATGACCAGTCTTGTTTGTGTAGCCTGATTGGCCTGAGTTAATAAGCGACAGTGTGGTTGCTGCCCTTTTCGTGCATCATCTCATTTCAGTACAGGTTACAGCTATAGCTACTCATAGGACCACAAAACAAGTATAACAAACACAAGTAATAGCACAGTTAATAGACATCCAATCTGTTCATTGAAATTTCTTAATTTACGTTGCTCTAATATGGAGGTTACGGGAAAAACTTTAATACTCTTTGGTTACAAATAGCTCTGGAAAGTCATTTGAAGCCGATTTGGAATTTCGATGGCAACTGGTATCATCACAAAATAAAGTATTAAACAGAGTCTCAACAAAAACTGAAGGCAAGAGAAAGCCCTTTAATGGGAGTGTTATAGGTAATGTGATTTTACAAGTATTTGTTGATGTAATCTGCGACCAGATTACAAAGGATGATGCTGCCAATGCTGTCGTTTCTCCTTGCCTGATGCTGGTAGGCTGTCGCAGGCACTTTCTGTCAGGGCGCGTATTTGTTGGGGATCTTTTACATGATGTAAGAGTCTTGCAGCCATCATAAAGGTCTCTATTATCTATTAGGCACTATAGAGGCTGAGGGAAATAAAAATGTTTTGACCTTTGGTCAGTGATGACCTGTGGTCAACGATGAAAACAATTTAAATTGTTGTCTCAAAACAGTAGAATACAAAATTAAATTAAATTTATTCTATCTTCGATCTGTCTCAAAAGATCTAGTGATAAATTATCTTAATATTGTATTATGATATTTAATTTTTCATTTATCATGATAGTCTTAAACACTATCAATAATCAATGATATTGATAAGGTGTCTATGATATGGACTGCGCTGTAAGTCAAAGACGAGGATATAAAAAAAACTCATTGATATCAATGATAATTGTCAGTTAAATGTCTGTGATTTAGACCTTAAGGAGGACTAGAATCCAAAGCAAGGATTCGGTATCATTTTCAAAGTGATAGATACATGTTTGAGCTGTTGACAGGTGGGTATGTAATTAAGTCAGATAACTTTGTAATCATTGAAAAGACCACAGCATTAATGTCCTCTAATCCTGAAGGTGAAACACACAAGATGGCTGCCTGACAGAGTTGTGTGAGCGGGTACCTTTTAGTTGGTGTTGGCCAAGACGTCTGCGTCTGCGTTGAGGCAGGCTTTGTTTTGACAGGTAGGGGATGTAAGCCTTGTCAGATAGTCAGGGATTACAAACCCACTGGCATTAAATGTCTTTCCTGCTCTTTCTCTGAAATACACAAGATGTTGAATAAAATCCCACAACACCCAATACCATCCTTGTCAACAGATGTAAATGAGTGATGCATATCTATAATACCAAGTATCATTGGAAAGAAAATCTGATACCATCATACTTAAATTTGTTTCTGTTGTCAGCAGCAAAGCGGCCAGTTTTAAATGTAGACTAAATGAGGAGATTACCAGCTAAGACTGTGTTGTCATTACCTCTGTCAGCTTAACGGTCGTCTTGGAGCCCTCATCTGGCAGTTTTTGTTTCAGCATATTATCATTGTGATTCTGTGGTTGTGATGATATGACTTGAGAGCAAAGAGGTAGCTGTAATCAGTGTGAGCACCTCACCTGTCACCATGACAATCTCCTCGCTCCCTAAGTCTGACCCAGGGGGCACCACAACACCAACCGAATGGCTCTTTTCAGTTTAATCCTCTTTTCTGTGAACATTTGACAATTTCATTTTGAAGTATTTCATTTTCATGGCATATTCCTTTTGAATGGTTACATTAGCATGTCTCTCTCTCTCTCTTTCATTTTTTCTCCGAAAAAGTTTAAGATATGTGTTGGAAGATTATAGAGTCTCATTCTTAATGATGTTGAAAGTTTTACATGTCATTGTAACATGTTATTAGTTGTAGCTTTGTCCCTCTGAACAGTGTAACAGAAAAACTGTTCATTTCCAATTCGATATTCTTTACACATTAAAAATGTTCAAAATATTTTATCATTCTTTTTTGGATGGGCAAAAATTAAAAATAATGGTATATCTCATCTGTTAACATTAATTAATTAATTTTAAAAAATAAATATTTTGAAATTACAACAGAAATGTAAGCACCCTTTTTTTATAACTTTCTTTCTAGAAACATTGATTTTGAGTTATTAATCATGACTTTAGTAAAGAAAAAAGAAATGAGGAAAACTCCAAGAATTAAAGAATATAATTGAAGTTAGACCTCCATCGGAATTTTTAGCTGTCATTTGAGTAGTCTTTGACCAAAATTTGACGGCTGTTGCCGGGGCTACCGTCTGTGTCATTGTTTCCTTCATATGCATCCATTAATGGTTTAGTGTCAGTGGGGGTGCTGGGCATTGTCTTCATCATGTTAAATGGCTATTCCTTAGCGTGATTCAGCATTACAGATGCTGCTGCACTCCATTGTGTCTTTAACTGGACAGTTACAGTAAATGTGTACAATATTTGATCATAAAAATCAATAACTTTTCTGTCAATTAATTACAACTAATGAAATTTCTGTGACTTTTTTTCACAAATATACATTTTAATGTAATGATTAAATGAAATCTTTGGTAACTTAGCTTTCCAAACATTGAATTCATAGTTTCTTGTATGTGTTTTGTCCATCCTATTCCTAGGATGTTTACCATTATAACTGTCTTCTGCATAAATTTCACACTTGTTTCTATCTCCATGCACATCCGTCAGAATATTTGTCAGAATTATTGGGATTGAAAAGAAGGAATGTGGATGAATGAAATTTTCATTAATTTTCATGGCTGCTTGGTCCTGTTTGTTTTCACTGACCAAGGCACCTTAAGACGAGAAAAAAGAGCTGCAGGGAATTGGCTGCAAAAATGAGGGCTCCGAGTAACTAAAATGAAAGCCGTTTGATCACAAATGTTTACTGGCAACGTTGTAACCATTAATTAATATCAGAAATATATCAGTTATTTACTTGTAAATATAGAAGAATATTAATATTTTTTCCTTACAGATAAAACAGTAATTGTTAAATGCCAGTTTTTTCATTCAAAAAAGAAAAGATTAAAAAAAATCCCTTTGTAAAATAAGAGTACATTTAGTGTAGTGTAATGTAGTGGTCAGAAGTTTTGATAGTATATATTACAAAGTATGTATTCTAGTCTGAAATTTCACTTGTCTCAAAATCTCTGCTTCTTTGTGTTTTCCTGAATGGCGTCTTGATTCAATATTTTTATGGAGAGTTACTACCCCTTGCTCTTTTCCTGATTTCAATCTTGTGTGGAGAATTTTTAATTCAGTTTTCATCTTGTCTTTCTACGTGGAATGCTTTAAGTAATCTGACTTGAAATATGTGTTTTCCTGACATCAGTTTCATTTCACAATATTGGAGAGTTATTGCCCTTTATTTTTCTTCAACATTTCTCAAAAGATATCCTCTCTCATGTTTTGATTAATTTTGTTAAAATATGGTGTATGATAAAACATACAACATGTCTTTGTAGTGATATTTTGATTCAACAATCAGTATAGTTACTGCCCTTTGAATTGATGAGCTTTTTGATTTCAACCAGAGATCTCCTCCCTCAGTTTTCAACCAATTTCCTTTGAAATTGGAAGGTTTTATCAAAATGAAATTGGTATGCTTTATCAGTAGCATTTATTGTTACAATTCTATATTTTTATTTACTTCGGTACAAAAATGGAACGGATGAGGTGTATATCTTCTGCCAGGAGTTGATTTGTTTATATAGAGGTCCGTGTGTAGTGTTTATATAGAGGTACCAGTGTGTAGTGTTTATATAGAGGTACCAGTGTGTAGTGTTTATATAGAGGTACCAGTGTGTAATGTTTATATAGAGATACCAGTGTGTAGTGTTTATATAGAGGTCCGTGTGTAGTGTTTATATAGAGGTACCAGTGTGTAGTGTTTATATAGAGGTATCAGTGTGTAGTGTTTATATAGAGGTACCAGTGTGTAGTGTTTATATAGAGATACCAGTGTGTAGTGTTTATATAGAGTTATCAGTGTGTAGTGTTTATATAGAGGTACCAGTGTGTAGTGTTTATTTAGAGGTAACAGTGTGTAGTGTTTATATAGAGGTACCAGTGTGTAGTGTTTATATAGAGGTACCAGTGTGTAGTGTTTATATAGAGGTACCAGTGTGTAGTGTTTATATAGAGGTACCAGTGTGTAGTGTTTATATAGAGGTACCAGTGTGTAGTGTTTATATAGAGGTACCAGTGTGTAGTGTTTATATAGAGGTATCAGTGTAGTGTTTATATAGAGGTATCAGTGTGTAGTGTTTATATAGAGGTACCAGTGTGTAGTGTTTATATAGAGGTACCAGTGTGTAGTGTTTATATAGAGGTACCAGTGTGTAGTGTTTATATAGAGGTACCAGTGTGTAGTGTTTATATAGAGGTACCAGTGTGTAGTGTTCATATAGAGGTACCAGTGTGTAGTGTTTATATAGAGGTACCAGTGTGTAGTGTTTATATAGAGGTACCAGTGTGTAGTGTTTATATAGAGATACCAGTGTGTAGTGTTTATATAGAGGTACCAGTGTGTAGTGTTTATTTAGAGTTACCAGTGTGTAGTGTTTATATAGAGGTATCAGTGTGTAGTGTTTATATAGAGGTATCAGTGTGTAGTGTTTATATAGAGGTACCAGTGTGTAGTGTTTATTTAGAGTTATCAGTGTGTAGTGTTTATATAGAGGTATCAGTGTGTAATGTTTATATAGAGGTACCAGTGTGTAGTGTTTATATAGAGGTATCAGTGTAGTGTTTATATAGAGGTACCAGTGTGTAGTGTTTATATAGAGGTATCAGTGTAGTGTTTATATAGGTACCAGTGTGTAGTGTTTATATAGAGGTACCAGTGTGTAGTGTTTATATAGAGGTACCAGTGTGTTTATATAGAGGTATCAGTGTGTTTATATAGAGGTACCAGTGTGTAGTGTTTATATAGAGGTACCAGTGTGTAGTGTTTATATAGAGGTATCAGTGTGTTTATATAGAGGTACCAGTGTGTAGTGTTTATATAGAGGTACCAGTGTGTAGTGTTTATATAGAGGTATCAGTGTGTTTATATAGAGGTACCAGTGTGTTTATATAGAGGTACCAGTGTGTTTATATAGAGGTACCAGTGTGTAGTGTTTATATAGAGGTACCAGTGTGTAGTGTTTATATAGAGGTATCAGTGTGTTTATATAGAGGTACCAGTGTGTTTATATAGAGGTACCAGTGTTTAGTGTTTATATAGAGGTATCAGTGTGTTTATATAGAGGTATCAGTGTAGTGTTTATATAGAGGTATCAGTGTGTAGTGTTTATATAGAGGTACCAGTGTGTAGTGTTTATATAGAGGTATCAGTGTAGTTTTTATATAGAGGTATCAGTGTAGTGTTTATATAGAGGTACCAGTGTGTAGTGTTTATATAGAGATACCAGTGTGTAGTGTTTATATAGAGGTACCAGTGTGTAGTGTTTATATAGAGGTACCAGTGTGTAGTGTTTATATAGAGGTATCAGTGTGTTTATATAGAGGTACCAGTGTGTAATGTTTATATAGAGGTACCAGTGTGTTTATATAGAGGTATGAGTGTGTTTATATAGAGGTACCAGTGTGTAGTGTTTATATAGAGGTACCAGTGTGTAGTGTTTATATAGAGGTATCAGTGTAGTGTTTATATAGAGGTATCAGTGTGTTTATATAGAGGTATCATTGTAGTGTTTATATAGAGGTACCAGTGTGTAGTGTTTATATAGAGGTATCAGTGTTTAGTGTTTATATAGAGGTTTCAGTGTGTTTATATAGAGGTATCATTGTAGTGTTTATATAGAGGTACCAGTGTGTTTATATAGAGGTACCAGTGTGTAGTGTTTATATAGAGATACCAGTGTGTAGTGTTTATATAGAGGTACAAATGTGTAGTGTTTATATAGAGGTACCAGTGTGTAGTGTTTATATAGAGGTATCAGTGTTTAGTGTTTATATAGAGGTATCAGTGTGTTTATATAGAGGTATCATTGTAGTGTTTATATAGAGGTACCAGTGTGTAGTGTTTATATAGAGGTATCAGTGTTTAGTGTTATATAGAGGTATCAGTGTGTTTATATAGAGGTATCATTGTAGTGTTTATATAGAGGTACCAGTGTGTAGTGTTTATATAGAGGTACCAGTGTGTAGTGTTTATATAGAGATACCAGTGTGTAGTGTTTATATAGAGGTACCAGTGTGTAGTGTTTATATAGAGGTATCAGTGTGTAGTGTTTATATAGAGGTACCAGTGTGTAGTGTTTATATAGAGGTACCAGTGTGTAGTGTTTATATAGAGGTACCAGTGTGTAATGTTTATATAGAGGTACCAGTGTGTAGTGTTTATATAGAGGTATCAGTGTGTAGTGTTTATATAGAGGTATCAGTGTAGTGTTTATATAGAGGTATCAGTGTAGTGTTTATATAGAGGTATCAGTATGTTTATATAGAGGTATCAGTGTGTAGTGTTTATATAGAGGTACCAGTGTGTAGTGTTTATATAGAGGTATCAGTGTGTAGTGTTTATATAGAGGTACCAGTGTGTAGTGTTTATATAGAGGTACCAGTGTGTAGTGTTTATATAGAGGTACCAGTGTAGTGTTTATATAGAGGTACCAGTGTGTAGTGTTTATATAGAGGTACCAGTGTGTAGTGTTTATATAGAGGTATCAGTGTGTAGTGTTTATATAGAGGTACCAGTGTGTAGTGTTTATATAGAGGTACCAGTGTGTAGTGTTTATATAGAGGTACCAGTGTAGTGTTTATATAGAGGTACCGGTTTGTAGTGTTTATATAGAGGTACCAGTGTGTAGTGTTTATATAGAGGTATCAGTGTGTAGTGTTTATATAGAGGTACCAGAGTGTAGTGTTTATATTTACCAGTGTACACATACCAGTGTTGTGTTTATGTGTTTATATAATGGTTCCAGTCATTGACAAAGTGAAAGTTGATGAAGCTTGCTGATACAAAACTCTGTCTTTAATGTTCTTTCATATACAAGTCTCTATACATATTTTTTTGTGAAAAAAAATTGCATTATAAATTTAATTGCCTGCTGAGAAAAGAAAAACCTTGTCTTTGATGCTGGTAAGTGATGAGATTGTGATCTGCCTACACAAAAGGCACTGGGCAGTAAAGGAAGATTGTAGCTCCCCTCTCGGAGGGGGGGTCAGGTGTCGAGGGTTGGGGTGTAACAATTAAACTCCTGGAAGAAGGGGGACATCAAATAGATGTAGACATGTAATGACTGGGGAACAGGTGATGCACTCTACAGTGTAATACTACAGTAATAGTGCACAGCCCTGTATATGATCTTTCTTCAGTATACTCCATTCTCCATGGTTATAGCTCCACATAATGACAATTGTCTCTCTTTGTTCTGCATTTCTCTGAAGGTTTGAATCTGATTTACTTGAAGATAGATCAGTAATTTTCATCATCAAGCATTTACCTGGAGTCTATGTATCCTGCAAAATGACTTGCATGTCTGATATATCGGTTTGACTGTGAGTAAACATTTCAAAACAAGACACTAAAACTTAGCTTTATTATCTGAACAAGGAAACTAAATAAAAATTGATCTGTACTGGAACAATGATTTGGGGATAGTGGTCAGCTGCTTTACTGAGATAGGCTGGAATTTGTATCTAACATATAGAGTAATTAATTGATGTGTAGATCTGACAGTAAGTGGTGGTTAGTTGTACAAGATGTGACAGTAAATGGTGGTTAGTTGTACAAGATCTGACAGTAAGTGGTGGTTAGTTGTACAAGATCTGACAGTAAATGGTGGTTAGTTGTACAAGATGTGACAGTAAATGGTGGTTAGTTGTACAAGATCTGACAGTAAATGGTGGTTAGTTGTACAAGATCTGACAGTAAATGGTGGTTAGTTGTACAAGATCTGACAGTAAATGGTGGTTAGTTGTACAAGATGTGACAGTAAATGATGGTTAGTTGTACAAGATCAGACTGTAAATGGTGGTTAGTTGTACAAGATCAGACTGTAAATGGTGGTTAGTTGTACAAGATCTGACAGTAAATGGTGGTTAGTTGTACAAGATCTGACAGTAAATGGTGGTTAGTTGTACAAGATCTGACAGTAAATGGTGGTTAGTTGTACAAGATCTGACAGTAAAAGGTTGGTTGGTTGTACAAGACCTGACAGTAGTAAATGATGGTTTGTTTTTACAAGATATGACAGTAAATGGTGGTTAGTTTCACAAAATATGACTGTACACTGTTGAGATATGGAGGTTATAATTGTACACAGATCTGAAGGTACCATTATTTAGTGTACACTGTTGAGATATGGGGGTTATAATCATACACAGATCTGAAGGAACCATTATTTAGTGTACACTGTTGAGATATGGAGGTTATAATCGTACACAGATCTGAAGGTACCATTATTTAGTGTACACTGTTGAGATATGGAGGTTATAATCGTACACAGATCTGAAGGTACCATTATTTAGTGTACACTGTTGAGATATGGAGGTTATAATCGTACACAGATCTGAAGGTACCATTATTTAGTGTACACTGTTGAGATATGGGGGTTATAATCGTACACAGATCTGAAGGTACCATTATTTAGTGTACACTGTTGAGATATGGAGGTTATAATCGTACACAGATCTGAAGGTACCATTACTTATCCTTGTCATTAGGCTGATATTTGTCATGCTTGTTTATTTCAACACAGGAAAGCTTGAACAGATCAGCGAGCTTGACACCACTTAGCAACAGAGTAACACTGATGAATGATGGTTCTGACTCTCAGTGCAGTGTTCATGGTATTTAAGAAATAATTAACCCAAACCATTCACCATTTTCCAAATTCCTAAGATTATTAACCCTCGCACAAAAGCACACAATTCTGGGATTTTTTTTGTTTTGTTTTTTAAGTTCTTGTAAAAGCAGCAAACAAGGGTAAAAAGAAAAAGTGTGAAAAGGGGAAAAAAAAGGAGACAAAACAGATTGGAATTTTGACTAGCCACTTATGCCAGTTGCGGCAATAGCCAGAACTGACATGACTTACTGGGTATCAACACTTCGGAACACGTCTTTTGTTAACTCAACTGGGGGTACATATTGAAGCCTGGAACCAAATAACAAGATTCTTGTCTTCAGAAAAGTATATTTTTTATGAGTTTGTTATGGTTTTCTCCCCATCTATATTGGATAATGCCCGTCTGTTAGGTTTTGCGAAAAATTTTTCAAAATTTTAATTGACGTTCAACTGTTGTGATTTTATGCTCGGTTTCAATCTGCAGAATTATTGGGAATAACGCTCCAAGTTAATCATTCTTCTCGCTAATTCTACACATTGGCTTGGTTATTAAAGACAGCGTTGGTGTATAAGAAGAGGTTTTGTTGTGGCTATGAGAGCCTCCCACAAGCATGGGTACACCAAGTACTCTCACATATTAATGGCTCTCACCAATGATATGCACTGGTTACAACGCTCTTTAAGTTAATTCCTTTATTCAATGCTATTATCTAGATAACGCTGCCTTGTGTGTATTTGACAATCCGACACATTCTTACTTCATTTGATAGGAAATTGTTTTACTCTATTTTAACATAATTTAGAGAATTGCATTAACAGGATCCATGTGGGAATTTCATCTGACTCTAGATATATGTATGATATAGGGATGAAGTCAGGATTTAGAGAGGAGGGAGGGGGGATGGGGGTTGGGAGAGGAGACTGACACTCGGAAATGGTTCACCGAGAAAGAAGGGAGGGGCAGCACTGAGACTGGACGGGACAATCATTGTTTGCCACATATCTTTACAGTTTGAATTTCAAACAAACAATATATACCAAATAAAGGTATTTACTTCACATGTTGATCGAGACTGACTCTGGTTCACCAAGAAAATAGGGAGGGGTGGAAGACACAGGAAACTTGATCATTGTGTACCAGAAATATGTGATATGTATACAGTTTACATTTCAAACAAAACAATAGATACCAACAAGTGTGGGTATTTACTTCACCTGTTGATTTTTACCTGATGGAAATTTTATCTTTATTGCGTCTTATTAACAATTCACAGTTAATGTTTTATTGTAGTATAACGACTGATGTGTGCTGAATATTGATGCATACATTTTGCAGCTATTTATGGTGATTTATGATATACTCTCCATAAAGCCAAGTGACAAGGCTAACAATACCCACCCTTTATGCCTTTTTTTATGTTCTTTACACAATTTGTCTTGCATATCTCTTAAATAACATAACTTTTTTTCCGTACAACAAGACTTCCGTTGACTAGCTGTGTTGATTTCATCATTGTGTTATGAGATGTCATAGTGGTATATGTAAAGTTCAAACAAATTCAGGAAGTCTTATGAATTAGTATGTGGCCAGCTGAAGTGGAATATAAGTACCCAGGATGTAGTTAAACACTGCACTGTGTTTCAATCAAAATCTTCATTAAGATAAAGTGGCAGGATCCACAATGACCACGGCGTATAGGGGAGGCGAGACATTTTCCTCTGTTTCAAGTCATTTTTGTCGGCCGCCTTGTTTACTGTAACTAGTCAACTATTGGACAGGATTACTTTTTAAGCCTCCACTCGTAATATTTAATAATTTCATGTGGTGCATGTGTCTTTTGTTAGAGTGGGTTTCGTGTAATGACAGTCTGCTCCCTGTCTGTGGCGATGGAAATATAAAGTACAGAGTTGCAGGGTTTGGTGGTAGGTGTCAACAATGGTTGTTACTGTTACTGACTTGTTGATAAAGTCATAGTTTATTCATATATACCCTTTATGGGGGTTGTATACCCTGTCTGAGAGCTATATACCTTACATACCGTGTCTGAGGGCTATATACCATATATACCCTGTCTGAGAGCTACATAACATATATACCCTGTCTGAGGGCTATATACCTTGTCTGAGGGATATATACCCTGTCTGAGGGTATATACCATATATACCTTGTCTGAGGGCTATATACCATATATACCCTGTCTGAGGGCTATATACCATATATACCTTGTCTGAGAGCTATATACCATATATAACCTGTCTGAGGGCTATATACCATACATAGCCAGGTTGAGGGCTATATACCATATATACCTTGTCTGAGGGCTATATACCATATATACCCTGTCTGAGGGCTATATACCATATATACCTTGTCTGAGAGCTATATACCATATATACCCTGTCTGAGGGCTATATACCATATATACCCTGTCTGAGGGCTATATACCATATATACCCTGTCTGAGGGCTATATACCATACATACCCTGTCTGAAGGTAATATACCATTTATACCTTGTCTGAGGACTATATACCATACATAGCCAGGTTGAGGGCTATATACCATATATACCCTGTCTGAGGGCTATATACCATACAACCCTGTCTGAGGGTTGTATACCTTGTCTGAGGGTTGTATACCTTGTCTGAGAGCTATATAACATATATACGCTGTCTGAGGGCTATATACCATATATAACTTGTCTGAGGGCTATATACCATATATACCCTGTCTGAGGGCTATATACCATATATTCCCTGTCTGAGGGCTATATACCATATATACCTTGTCTCAGGGCTATATACCATATATACCCTATCTGAGGGCTATATACCATATATACCCTGTCTGAGGGCTATATACCATATATAACCTGTCTGAGGGCTATATACCATATATACCCTGTCTGAGGGCTATATACCATATATACCTTGTCTGAGGGCTATATACCATATATACCCTGTCTGAGGGCTATATACCTTATATACCTTGTCTCAGGGCTATATACCATATATACCCTATCTGAGGGCTATATACCATATATACCTTGTCTGAGGGCTATATACCATATATACCCTGTCTGAGGGCTATATACCATATATACCCTGTCTGAGGGCTATATACCATATATAACCTGTCTGAGGGCTATATACCATATATACCCTGTCTGAGGGCTATATAACATATATACCCTGTCTGAGGGCTATATACCATATATACCCTGTCTGAGGGCTATATACCATATATACCCTGTCTGAGGGCTATATACCATATATACCTTGTTTCAGGGCTATATACCATATATACCATATATTCCCTGTCTGAGGGCTATATACCTTGTCTGAGGGCTATATACCATATATACCCTGTCTGAGGGCTATATACCATATATAACCTGTCTGAGGGCTATATACCATACATACCCTATCTGAGGGCTATATAAGTTGTCTGGGGGATAGATACACTTTTTGACATTTAATTGATCTGAGGGTAGGGTGACAGTAGGGAGTGGAGCAGAAAACAAAAAAGAAGAATGGCCATAAGAGATGACAAAGAAAAATGAGGGCAGAAGGAAAGAGATGGAACGATGGATGCAGAATTGAAAAAAGAAGTATGAGGGGACCTAAGGGCGCAGAGGGAGATGTGGGCAAAAAGGGGAAGAGGTTGATGGAGGCAGAATTGGAGAAAGAAGAATGAGGACAAAGGGGAAGTGAGAGAAGGGCATGAGAACATGATGCCATTGGAAATGTTCAATTATGTGCAAGGTTCATTTTGGCAAGATATTCCTAATTCCACCTGATTGTATAGTTCCATTTTATTGCCGAATCAAAATGACCTTTTTCACATTTGTTTACACACATGTGTTTCTTTTCTTGAAAATGAAAACAAAACTTGTAAACATTTCCTTACATAAATCTTATCTTTGATATACTATTTTCATTTTCTCAACACATTGACGGGGTAAGAAATTTTTGTGTTGGTGCATATTTTTTTTTAAACAAACATTTATATTCTATGATGAAAACCTATCAGTACGACCATGTTGCCTCTTATCTGCACTCTTACACACTAGGTGAAGGAATTAGGGGATCAGATGAGAACCCTGATACCCAACCATAAATGAGGGGAGGTAAATCCCTCCTCAGCTTCCCAGAGGTTGTACATGGGGTACAACAAATCCACTCAAATCTTTCTGAATGGAATCAGCTGTCGTCAATTATATTCACATTCGGAGGGACTTTGTTAGGCCAGGTTGTGCCTACCTGATGGGAACACCTACCAATATTCAAAGACAGTAAGATCTGCCGCAATCTACCACTGTCCCTAGTTTACAGAACCACCGACTTGTGTCAAGGGAAACTTCAAATCTGGGAGTATTTGAAATTGTCCATTAATTAAATTTGTAGGTATGAGTAATATCTGTTGTGAAGACTGGCCATTACACACTGATGTAGGAGATTATTAATCAGGCTTGTGTAATAAATTGATTAGGTGCCTGATAGACATGGGTCAGAATGGGAGGGGCCCTGTGAGCCACCTGACCTCAGTAGATTCCTAACAGATGTGGAGTCCCTCCCCAACCTGCTGATCATGACTGCACAGTGACGAGCCAAGGACATTCTTCAAAAGTTTAAATCAAAATGTTATATATCATCAAAAAATTTACTCACTTAACAAAATTAAATATGAGAAGTGTTTGTGATAATGCATTAACTTAACAGCCTTAAGTCAAAAAAATAATTACAAACCAGAAAACATGACATACATTTCTTAGTTTTGAAATTATGTTTAGGATGGTGAAATGACGTTATTAAGAAATAATGGTAATTTCTGTGTAACACAGTAGTTGATATTATTTCTAAAAAAAATTTCCCACTTCGAAAATAAAAACTATTTTCTACAATACCAAATTTGACAGTTTTGAGGAATAGTATTCCTGCAGTCACACACTGCTTCTCTGTATGTCCTATTGTATATAATAGTAAATTCAGATCTGTAATGTAGCCTATATTTTTCTGTGCTGTGAAACAAGACAAGATTTGTATTTTTTGACAAACAGAATTTGCAGTAATTAATTTGACAAACAGAATTTGCAAAAGTTGACAAACAAAAAGTGTTAGTAATAGCATCACTGGTAAAACACAGATTTTGTAATATTTCACAAATACTAAACCAGATAGAATTTGTAATATTTCACAAATACTAAACCAGATAGAATTTGTAATATTTCACAAATACTAAACCAGATAGAATTTGTAATATTTCACAAATACTAAACCAGATAGAATTTGTAATATTTAATTATTATACAGAATTTATTAAATTTTTAAAATACTGAAACAAATAGAATTTGTTATATTTTACTTACTTGTCTTAACAGACAAAATTTGTTACGTTTTAAGCAGACATGATTTAAACATTTTTTAAATTGATGGAATTTTTTGAATTTGACTAACAGACAAAATTCGTAATGAATTTGTAATATTCGTAATATTTAAATAACATATTTTGTGATAACTGGCTAATAGAATTTGTAATATTTGATGGACAGACAGAATTTGTAATATTTGACGGACAGACAGAATTTGTAATATTTGACCAACAGAATTTGTGATATTTGATGAACAGTATTTGTAATATTTGACAGACAAAATTTGTTCTATTTCATGCAGACAGAATTGGTAACATTTCATCTGAAAGAATTTTCATTGTTTAACTGTACTGGATTTAGTTTACATATAGACCAATGCTGACATGATCCGTCCCGTCAAAATGGAAACAAGATGGTCTAATAAAAATATTTCTACCTCTGATTTCTCAGTATGTCTGTTTCAAAGCTTATGTATTTTTGACGAGCTATAAGAAGGGGAGACAATAAATAAAATCATCAGATAATTTTCTCCGATGTATAAAATATGTACATCTGTTGACAACAATATAAGGAACCACATAAAGTAGGAACAACGGGGAATGCAATTTGGCATCCAGAAATAAAGATGGCTAGATGTGGCTCCTACAAATCGTATAAATCATTCCACAATTGTGTGTGAGAGTTTAGTATTTAGAAGGCGAGATCTGTTGTGGAGACAAAGAAACAGCAAAGGTAAAAGTAATTGTAGGTATTTGTGTGTGTGCACTGAGGAGAAGAATGTCTGATGATGTGTTTATCATGATATGAGTAGGTACCTGGTGCTGTGGACAGCTGCCGACACACAGGGCTGTATTTGTTTGTATTAAAAGATTTCCATCTCCTCCAAATGTAATAAACTTAGATAAAGGTATCTAAGAATTACCTACAGACTCCGCTGCAGATCTACATTTCCCTTGTGTAAGTTGTCTTAATCAATTTACAGGAGCTCTTCAATATAGGAGATAAAAACACTCATCTTACAATTTGTTTTCAATATATAAATAAAGATTTCCTTATTTTCTTGAAGCAATTTCCCCTTTTCTTACAGTTGTAAAATTCTTATATGAGTTAGATATCTGTTTGTGTTGTAATTCAATTGATCAATGTAAAATTAAGCCTTTTATCTGAAATAAGATAGAAAAGAGCTTCTTATTTTTTACCTAAGGTACATTATGGTCAAGTGTGCTAATTTGATTTCCTTATCCTCCTTGCTGTGCAAACACTTGTCCAATTCATTACCATTGTGTGTTAGTTGAACTACTCATAATTTTGAATATTAGTTGGCCTGGATGAAATCAATAGCTCTGCAGCCTTACACTATTTAGGCGCAATTTCAGTTGTATAGTGGTTATGGGATTGACTGTAGCCCCTGGTCCCCGATGCTGTTTCATTAAGACTACAATGGGCACTGACCTGTTATTCGAGGTCGTTATTATCATCCTTGAATTAATATCTTTCACGTTGCGCATTCCGCCAGTTGGAGGAATCTGTCTCTAATGGTTAAAAAATCAATGGCCTTTTTTCTGCCCTCCATCAATGGATCGATGGACTGATGAAATTCCCCAACATCAATGGCTATTGTTGAACCTCGATGACTAATGATTTTCTATGCTCATTTGGTCACATTGCCGCACTTGGTAGTTTTCACAAATTTGTTGTCCCCTCTCCATCATGACGGACATGTAACGTGCAGGTTTGTCACCGAATCTCTGCTTTATAGGGAGTCCTGCGCTTGGCTAAGTTCTCTGGTCACGACTGTCAGTCACGTTGATGGTCAAAATCGGCTGTCAAAATCTGTCGTGATTTCTGGTAGAGCCGGGAAAGTGTTGGTTGAAATTTGTCTGCGATTTCTTACTGACTATCATTGTTATGACGGTAAGTCATGTCCTTGTTGTGGTAAATAGAGACGTAGGGTATACGAGGCACCGTCAGTCTGAGGATTAATCATGCTATTAATTTTAAATGGAAAATACTTAAAAATGATAAAATTGTTAAAAATTATGTGTGATATGATAGATATTGCTTTTTATTTGTTTATAATAGAAAACTTTATTTCTTTGAATTTGTTCTGCTTTGTCCTGTAAGATAGAAACAATATCTTTGGAATTAAATAATTTGTCTATATTCAAAAGGTAACTTTTCCAATACTTGAAAGGTATTTTTGAGTGCTTAATTATTGAATAATCATTTTTTGTAAAATTTAAATTGACATATATCAGATATTGTCAGTAAAGACCAGTAATCTTTATACCTCTTTATTATTTATTTCTGTTTCAGAGAAAATGAAATATTACTGCTGTTATTATATTTTTCAATAATTTTTATTTTATTCAGAGCACTTCTGTAATCCATACCAAAAGGAGAAAAGGAATGAAATGACCATGGAACAGCCATCTTGTTATTTTGTAACCATAGAAACCATGTCTTTTGTGTGAAATCTTCACTGGTGAGTCAAAATCCCATTTCCTCCCTCTGTTATCCATGATGGTCTTGTCATGGCTCATGAGAAAACCCTCTATTTTCTCTGGGAATTTTGGACCAATTCTTCAGTTTCCATGGAAATGTGCAAAAAAAATTGGCATGTAGAAAAATTCATCGTTGTTTTAAACAACGTTGTTTACATGTTAGCCGTAATTCGCTGTGCCATTGGTGATGCCTTCAGTGTAACAAGTTCAACACAGTAACGTCTTTTTTTGAAATAAGAATCAATGTTTGATTTGATGCATTTAAGTCTTTGTCCAAGATTCTTAACGATTTTTAGTTGCAAATGATCTATGCAATTCAAATGTCATTCTTGATTTCTTATTTAACTAAATGAGTTTTTCAAGTCATATTTCCTTTTTGTTATATTATTATTGTTATCATTAAAATATCACAAAGCCATTTTGTGATATCATAGAATTCAGAGGAATTATACATTTTCATGTCCAACAGTTTTATGAAGAACATGTCACCTGTAATAAGACACTTAATGAGATACCCTAAGTACTCACTAGCAGAAAAAAAGGATTGAAAAGAATAAAAAAAAAGCTGTTTTACATAAAAAAAAAAATATTGGAAGAGACTTAACTTGTGTTTAAAAGTCAATATTGTTTGAATCTCTATAAGATGTGGCTTTGTCTTCAGTATTTAAAAGTTTGACATGTGAGTACCTCTTTGAGACATGGCCCTGTCTTCAATGTTTTATAAAATCCTAAATGTTTGTAAGACATAGCTCTGTCTTCAATGTTTTATAAAATCCTAAATGTTTGTGAGACCTGGATCTATCTTCAATATTTTATAAAATCTTAAATATTTGTAAGACATGGATCTGTCTCAATGTTTTATAAAATCCTTAATGTTTGTGAGACATGGATCTATCTTCAATATTTTATAAAATCCTAAATGTTTGTAAGACATAGCTCTGTCTCAATGTTTTACAAAATCCTAAATGTTTGTGAGACATGGATCTATCTTCAATATTTTTTTTAAAATCCAAAATATTTGTAAGACATGCCTGTGTCTTCAGTGTTATATCAAGAAATGTATATTGGACGACTCCTTTCAAAAGGTCCTAGATATAATACAGTTCTTAATTTTTTTATCAGTGGAAGGCAGAACTGATTTCTTCCCGTTGTATAAATTTTGCACCTTTAGAAGACTGTAGAAGCATTGATTGTATGATTTGGTGTGTGACTTTTTGTCTCCTGCCCCGATAGGTCCAGTAGACAATGAACACCAGCACTCTTTACTACACTCTAACCTGGTACAAGTACTTTACAAGTATTACTTGGAATTAAAATGTCAACTCTGTTTCATTAAGTATAGATCAGTCTTTTGTAGTGTAGTAATCTTTGTATGGAACATGACTGACAGGCACTCTGTATTAAAAGGTTAAAGTTGTAATCAAGCAATGATAGGGGATTAGAGAGAAAAACCACCCAGGGATACAGATAGGTCCGGAGGCTGAAAGATGAAGGGCAATACTCCAATCAAAGATACGGGCCAAAATTTGAATTCAACAGTGTGACTTTATCTTCCTAAATTAAGCAATGATTTATTAATTTGTGTTGCATTTGTGACGGCAAGTTGGCAGAGCGGATGATTGTACCATACGTACATCCCCCCTTAGTCTTTCAAAATTACTCTGAGCTTGTGTTCTAGTACATATTACAGTTAAATTTTCAGGTAAGCTGTATCCGGACATAACTTTGATTTTACAGTGATATTCATCTTAATTTAGGAGATGGCTTGTCATGGCCATCGTTATCAGTACATATCAGACTTACAAGGTAGAGCCGCTAGTATCATGATGAACAGGCTCATCCCAGTATTGGTGGCATTTTACGAATTGATGCTATTTTTTTGTTTCCTTTTTTTTTTCAAATGAAGTAGGCAAATTCAGTTTTTATCAGTTTGAATAAGTTACCTGTCCATTATTAAAATGTTTGACTCACCAATTTTTAAGTCGTACCTAACTATTCTTAAAGATTTTTTAAGAGTTATCAAATGAAATAAATAGTATTAAAATATCCAATAGACTTATTGTATGTTTACATAACGTTTGCCTCCATCAGTTTCTAACAATTAAAGTGGATTAGGCTATAGTGAAAGAAATTTCCAATGAAAGACAAAACAGACCTCTTTCTACAGGTTATATAGCTGTTACATAGTAATATAATCTCACAGGTTCTAGGTATAAAGATTGGATGTGAAGTTACATTTTGATATCATCAGTTATTCTGTCTTTACAGATTTTAGGTAAAATAAAACCCAACAAAACAAAAAACAAAAACTTGTTTGTTGTTAAATTAAGATATCAACAGATCTCTGTACATTTTTAGTTTAAATAGAATAATTAATGATTTAAGATACCAACATGGTCTTTCTACACAGGATTTAGATAAATATATATACTTTGATGTTTCAAGATATCAACAAGGTCTCACTAGGCAGGTTTTAGGTGGAAATTATATTTAATGTTTCACGGTATCAAAATGGTTTTTGTAAACAGGTGTTAGATAAAAAAAATTATATATGAATTATTGAAGAAATCAACATTTTCTCTTGACACAGATTTTAGGAAAAAATATACCTGATGTTTCAAAATATCAAAATGGGGCCTTTTTGTACATTTACATACAAATAGAGATTTTGTTCATACACACAAGTATTTGTAATTAAAGTGACTGCTTTGTTTTGGGAAAAGGTAATTGATGATAATAGGTAACTATTGTGAATATATTTAATTATCATTGTGACCTGGTTACAATTCGTCTTTTATTATCTTTAATTGTGTTATGGTTGTGAACAATACCTTGCCCTTGCATTCAAGAGAGAAATTTATTTTTTTTTTTATAGAATGAAAATTTAGCATTTATCAGGTTAATATGTAAAATTTAATTGTACATTTTTTTCTTTTTCATTTTCTTTTTTTAACATGAAAAAAAAAAGTTTCCTTCTTTGATTTGAAATAGAGAAGTAGATGATGACAGTTAGAACTGTTTCTTTGGGAATGTCATTGTTGACAAAGCAGCCTTCTCTGTTTGAGTTTGTTTCAAATAGATCGAGAAGTGGACGAGAACAATTTAAACTGCTTCTTAAGGAATGTTATTGTTGACAAGGATACAAGTGCTACCTTATTGGTGATATGGGTAGCCCAACCTCCATTCTATAGAGACATCACTAAGCTTGTCTCATTACTGTGTATGAGGTTCCAGTGCTTGGGGCTATTTACCCCCAAACTGTGTACTTCATGGCACTTTTAGCAACAATCTAGTCTTTATAAACAATGGGATATTGATGACAGCAGCTCCATGTTCTTCATTAGCCGTTTCTATTACTCAGTGACTCATTCGCCTGATATTAATTCCTTCACAAACTTGTGGTATTTTGTCAGAAATCACGGAGAGAATTGGATGTCGTGGTTACGCTGATATTTCATTATCCTTGATTTCTTGGGCAACGGCAGGCCCTGTACTCTACTGTGACAATCGAGAAATAACTGAATTATCAAAATATTGTCCAATTCTGTCTCGGGCGAAGGCAACACAATGAAAATCCAGCAAAAACGGTCTGCGCTAATGAATCAAGATGGAGAGGCAACGGTATTTATGATAACGTGGCTGCGGACCAGTCGAAGTTAAATCGATGTTGGAAGAATGGGGAATTATGATTCGGGAAGAATTTCCTCTTGTCATAAACAGGTTAAACGTTTGGAAGATCTTGGGTAGCAAATTGGATGTTGGATATTTTGATCCATCTCCATTTATTTTCACATCATTATCGGGCAGAGTGATTTTAGACAGAACCTTCTATTGTTGGTGAGCTCTGGCTGTTACTTCACCTTGACAAATGTGGCATGAATGTTGTACATGTGTGTAGCCAAGTGTTTCAGCCACCGATAACTTCCTAGTTCAGGCCCAAAAATTACATTATGGAAGAAAATGCGAGCTTTAATTTACAATAAAGTTCCCAAGCTCCTGTAAAGATGACTGTTAAATTTCAATTATCTTTTAACTGATATTTACATAAGACAGATTGATATTAAAACAAGGGATTTCTTTAAAATGCTACATGCCAATTTGTTATGATGTAACATGGGAATTTAGACATAATGGAATATGTATCTACCAGTTCTTCCTAATTACAGAGTTATTGCCCTTGGTTGTTGGTTAATATGTTAGATAGATGACACAAATATCCTACTTCAGTACAGCTATAAGACATGTTTGATGCAACATTAATCAATGTTATTGTATTTATTTCAGTTTGGCATTCAAAGATAAAATTAAATTGGTTTATCGATCTGTAAACTGAGGGACTGTGACACCAATTTTACAATAGCCATGTGTTTCTCAGCTATTTAATTGTTTTCTGGACCTTTCATTATCAGCATTGTTGGGTCGCTACTATTGTGAAAAAAAATCATTAAAATCATACTTATTGTTTAATGACAATGGTTTCTCTCCTCACGTATCTTCAATTGTTTTATTGTCTTGTTTTCCACTGAGAAATTGGACCAAGTTTTTGTGTGTAGGAAAGTAGAACAGATAACAATACATTGGAACAATACATCACTTCTCAAGTTGGCTATAAATATATTGACTGCCTAAGCCCATTCAATTTTTTTTGCATCAATATTTCCGTATGTACTGGTGGTTTATTTACACCCAGGCTTTACCAGTTATCAATAAACAGCATTGTGTAATGTTAGGGGTTGTTGATAGAGACAGACAATAAAAATGTTGGCTACTAGTATTCACACTATGCTCGCGCTAATCCTGTGCAGGCACACTATTGAATTCTATCAAAAAATCCCCTCTAAGATATGACAATCTGACTACTGATAAAACTGCCCACAATCCCATCTTGAAGTAGGTGTGGGGATTTTGTAATCATGTAGTCAAATCGTCTCATTTTTAGAAGAATACTATTTACTGGAAACAAATCATTTTGATGACAGCACTGTTGTCTGATTGAAAGATATTAATTGTGTTGATTACAAACACACCTGTTACTAATGCTTGTTTGTCATTTTATTTATGTCTGCACTTATACCTATACAATATCATATATCATTTTAATTATTTTATTTTGTTTTGTTCTAATAAAAAAAGGGTGAGTTGGTTTCATTTTTAATGACATTATGCCAAATGTTTATGATATTTGGTTAGATATATTCAGGACTTAGTTGTATGGACTTCAAAAAAAACAAAATTTCTTCCACCTTTCAGATATTGGTTTCTTGATAATTGATAATTGATAAATGTTACAACAGCTGATATCACAAATGCTTCATACTGTTATATATGAGGATTTATCTTAAGATTTCTTTAGAACAAATCCCCCAGCCTAAGATAGAAATCATAACTGAACTAGAAGTTGTATAAATACATATGTCTGGTGTTTATACACAGGTAAACATGCTGCAATAGTTTTTTTTAAGTACAGAAGTCTAGTGTGTATACACAGATTAACCTGATGTCTATGCACAGGTAGACTAACTAAAGTAGTTGTCTATTGATGGAAGTCTGGTCTCTGTACACAGGGAGACCAACTAAAGTAGATGTGTAATTATAGAAGTCTGGTCTGTATACACAGATAGACCAACTACAGAAGTTGTGTAACTATGGAGTCTGCTATCAATACAGAGGTTGACCAAATAAAGTAGTTGTACAACTATGGTGTCTGGTTTTTCTACACAGGTAGACCAACTACAGAAGTTGTATAACTATGGATTCTGGTATCTTTACACAGGTAGACCAACTGAAGTAGTTGTGTAATTATAGAAGTCTGGTCTCTATACATAGGTAGACCAACTACAGAAGTTGTGTAACTAAGGAGTCTGGTCTCTCTACACAGGTAGACCAACTACAGAAGTTGTATAACTATGGATTCTGGTATCTATACACAGGTAGACCAACTGAAGTAGTTGTGTAATTATAGAAGTCTGGTCTCTATACATAGGTAGACCAACTACAGAAGTTGTGTAACTAAGGAGTCTGGTCTCTCTACACAGGTAGACCAAATACAGAAGTTGTATAACTATGGAGTCTGATATCTATACACAGGTAAATTTACAAAGCAGTTGTATAATGATGGAAGTCTGGTCTCTATACACAGGTAGACCAACTAAAGTAGATGTGTAATTATAGAAGTCTGGTCTCTCTACATAGATAGACCAACTACAGAAGTTGTATAACTATGGAGTCTGGTGTCTATACACAAGTAGACTTACAAAGCAGTTTTATAATAATGAAAGTCTGGTTTCTATACATAGGTAGACCTACTCTTATGGCTGTGTAAATACAAATTTCTGGTCTCAATACATAGGTAGACTAACTGAAATAGTTGTATTATCATAGAAGTCTGTTCTTTATACACAGTACTAACCCGCTACCTGTATTTATACTGACTTCTACATACAGGTACACCAAACCAATTAGCTGTGTAAGCATAGAAGTATGGTCTGTATACACAGATAAACCTATTCCGATACCTGTATAAGTACGGTAATATGGTCTCAATATACAGGTAAAGATGTCTTGATAACTCTGTAAGTAGGAAATCTGGGCTTTATACATAGGTACACCTACCCCAGCAACCAGGTGAGATATGTGGGTTAAAGTACAGGAGATACGTAACAATGGTTTGTTTGACTTACGACTTTCCTGATAGAGCCAATTACAGTTGATAATACACAATGTCTGGCCAAAGACAGATATGTGCTTAATGTCCTCATGGGATTGTTGTCCTGTAGTTCTACATTAATCCCGTTATTTAGTGGAAGGACATAGCGTGTCCCCACTCCCTACTTTTGTACATGGTGATATCCCAGAGGAGCCCCTCTCCAGTATGAGGACACAAGTTTTATCCTATTGTTGTTCGGAAAAGACAAACAGGTGAATTAGAGAGACTGTTGAGGTTATAGTAGGTCTTACATTGACAAGGGTGCAAACATTAGGAAAAAGGGCAGTGTTTGTTCCTGGGCCGATTGTAAGCGGACTGAACACAAACGGTGCATACTGGTGTAGCTAGGAGTCTTATCATAGGCCTATTGTACATATCGTAAGATATCTCCACCAATTGTTCACAAACGAAAGTGTTCCATGATAGACGGGCGACTGTCTGCTACTGTTTCTGGCTAGAACAGTGATAGGGTGTGTTCAGCGGGCTCAGACTTACTGGGGTGGAGGTTAATGGGCAGGGTTTCCGGAGGGTGTCAGGATGGTGTACAATATACTCTCTAGGATGATGACCACGATGTGGTATAGGCCATCTCTGATGTTTTAGGTAAGATGGACATCATGGTATGTAGAAAACTTACACAAATTTCAGTGTTAACTATCAAAATACTGTATGTCAGATTCATGTAGTTACTTTTTCTTTTCCTTTATTGATTTGGTCAATTAGCCACTGAAAGTGTTGTTGTATGGTGTTTGGCTTATTAGTGAGATAGATGTGCCACCTTGTTTGTATGTTATCAGCAGAAAGCTGGTTCTAAAATGGCTGGTCTTCAAAATGTGATGCTCTCAAATATGTAGACTTTGACTGTGATTGGTGGTGAGTAATTTTGATAAACATTCTAAAATTGCTGAAAACATGATCTCCAAAATCAGATGCTCTCTGATATGTAGACTTTGACAGTAACTGGTGGCAGTAATGATTGTTGATTTTAAGTGTGTTGGTATAGTGTCTGTGTGTAGATACAGCTGCTGCAGGCAAGCACATGATATATACAAGCTGTTTGATTCATTCAGAACTTGTTCTACAAAAAGCACTGGCAGTGACCTTGTGGGAAGTTAGACATGCAGAAGATAGTGCTGCTGTTGTAGTCCCCCCTATAGTCCCCTGTAGTCGGTCTTATTGTGCCTGATCTTACTTGGGATGCTGTAGCTTTACTGCAAATTCTTCTCTATGCAAGAAAACTGCAAAACTGATTTTAAGAAAGGTGATTTAATCTAGGACCTCTTTTTAATATAGCCATTACCACAACATTAAAAACCTTTAATCATCCTCCTCTGGAAGACCGGCAGTGAGTGGAGATGTAATCGTGTCTTATGATATTGGGCTAGCACCTGACTTAATACCACTAAGACAGCAGGCATCTCCAGTCTTATTGCCCGACTCCACTGGCTGTTACCCTCACCAGTGTTTTCCCTCCCCGCCAATCCCCCCCTTATATTATAATGTATATTTGACAAAACAAAAGTTCCCACCACCACAGCTAGACAAGGATGCAGCTTGAAACGGCAGCAAACTCCACCAATTCCAAAAACATTTGATGTCAACTTTGCTTCTAGATAGACCTGCTGACTACTGCCGTGACCTTTTTAACCTGACCAGCATCCGAATCTTGACAGTCAAATACCCGCTAGGTAAGTACGAGTACACAGGATATGAGAACTTTGGTGGCGGTAGAGTAGCAAACATAAAAAGTAGTGTTGATGATATTGTTGTTTACAAAGGAATTGGGGCATTCAGCACACTCTTAATCACCAATTTATTGTGTGTTAATCATTCACTTTGATTTCACAATTCTTTCAGCGCTGTACAGATAGTCCTACCTTCCTCTGAAACAATGCACTGTAGAAGCATATGTTCTGTAGCATATACTGCTCCACGTTTACCACTGTCTACTTTAATAGTAGTATTGGTTCTGTTGTAGCATAAGGTGCAAGTTTTTGTTATAATATAAACACTGTACATTTGTAGTAAACTAGATAGAGTGACCTCTTGTACATGTTGATTGAAGGATGATTTTTTGATGAGAAATGCCAAAGAAAGTGTAATATATAAACAATGGTAAATAAGGCCTTACCCTAACAGATGTAAACCGTTTATGTCTCTCCTTGGCCCTGATGCTGACGTCATCTCACCCAACCAATAAGTGATGTGATTGGAAATTAGGTACAAAAAGTTCAATATGAATTTCAACAAACATTACAAAAAAATGTCTTTTGTTCAGATAAAGTTCGCTTAGTCGTCAGTGTACAGTGTATCAGTCGGTCAGTGTACAGTGTATCAGTCATCATTATACAGTGTATCAGTCGTCAGTGTACAGTGTATCAGTCGTCAGTGTACAGTGTATCAGTCTGTCAGTGTACAGTGTATCAGTCATCAGTGTACATTGTATCAGTCATCATTATACAGTGTATCAGTCATCAGTGTACAGTGTATCAGTCATCAGTGTACAGTGTATCAGTGTACAATGTATCTGTCATCAGTGTACAGTGTATCAGTCATCAGTGTACAGTGTATCAGTCATCAGTGTATCGGTCATCAGTGTACAGTGTATCAGTCATCAGTGTACATTGTATCAGTCATCAGTGTACAGTGTATCAGTCATCAGTGTACAGTGTATCAGTCATCAGTGTACAATGTATCAGTCATCAGTGTACAGTGTATCAGTGTACAATGTATCAGTCATCAGTGTACAGTGTATCAGTGTAAAATGTATCAGTCATCAGTGTACAATGTATCAGTCATCAGTGTACAGTGTATCAGTGTAAAATGTATCAGTCATCAGTGTACAGTGTATCAGTGTACAATGTATCAGTCATCAGTGTACAGTGTATCGGTCATCAGTGTACAGTGTATCAGTCATCAGTGTACAGTGTATCAGTGTACAGTGTATCAGTCATCAGTGTACAGTGTATCAGTGTACAATGTATCAGTCATCATTGTACAATGTATCAGTGTACAGTGTATCAGTAATCAGTGTACAGTGTATCGGTCATCAGTGTAGTGTACAGTGTATCAGTCATCAGTGTAGTGTACAGTGTATCAGTCATCAGTGTAGTGTACAGTGTATCAGTCATCAGTGCACAGTGTATCGGTCATCAGTGTACAGTGTATCAGTCATCAGTGTAGTGTACAGTGTATCAGTCATCAGTGTAGTGTACAGTGTATCGGTCATCAGTGTAGTGTACAGTGTATCGGTCATCAGTGTAGTGTACAGTGTATCGGTCATCAGTGTAGTGTACAGTGTATCAGTCATCAGTGTACAGTGTATTGGTCATCAGTGTACAGTGTATTGGTCATCAGTGTACAGTGTATTGGTCATCAGTGTACAGTGTATTGGTCATCAGTATACAGTTTATAAATGTACAGTATATTAGTATTCAGTGAATCAGTCATCTTTGCACTCTTTATTTATATACAGTGTACTGTGTATCAATATGTAGTGTGCACTGTATCAGTTTACAATGAAACATTGTATCAGTCCTCACTGTACAGGGTATCAGTCCACAATGTGAAAGTGCTTTGACATATATCTGATAATGAGAAATTAGAGGATAGAATGTATTGTTTTGATAGTGGAGGTGGTATCTCTCCTATCTGATGCCTTGAGATTCCTACACTGACCTGTCTGTGATGGTGTGTCAGACCAGGGCTATTGTTGTCACCACCAATAGTTGAAGGGTGCAAAGAACTTTGTGTCAATTAGATCTGAAGTGTAGCTGCCCATTACATCCCTAAACTGACACTGTGGCTTTCTGACAATGTTAACAGGCCACAGTAACACAGGATTGTAATGTTATATGCCTTTTGTAATCTACTAGGAATGTTCTTGTCTCTTTCATGTTCACATCTACTTCCATCAACTCTGAATACATAATTGTTTTCTTCCAGTTTACAAATTTCTCTCTGCACTTCCAGGAATGTATTTTGCAAATGGAGAAACCATCATTTCCCTCTGCCCTTGTTATTTGTCTTTACACTGACTATCTGTCTAAACTGATCAATCTTCTGTATGGACTGACCACATGTCTATAATGACCAGTGATTTGTAGATACTAACCACCAGTCTATTTTGACCAGTTTACTGTATACATTGACCACCTGTCTATACTGACCTACTTTTGTATAAACTGACCACCTGTCTACACTGACCAGCATTTTGAATACACTATCCACCACTTATACATTAACCACCTGTCTATACTGACCAATCTTTTGTATATACAATCACCTCTTGTCTACTGACTAATCTCTTGTATAAACTGACCACCTGTCTACACTGACCAACCTTTTGAATACACTGTCCACTACTTATACATTAACCACCTGTCTATACTGACCAATCTTTTGTATATACAATCACCTCTTGTCTACTGACTAATCTCTTGTATAAACTGACCACCTGTCTACACTGACCAACCTTTTGAATACACTGTCCACTACTTATACATTAACCACCTGTCTATACTGACCAATCTTTTGTATATACAATCACCTCTTGTCTACTGACTAATCTCTTGTATAAACTGACCACCTGTCTACACTGACCAACCTTTTGAATACACTGTCCACTACTTATACATTAACCACCTGTCTATACTGACCAATATTTAGTCTACATATACCACATGTTTGTTGTAATTTATCAGTCTGTACACACTGACCACTTGTCTATTTTAAGTCAATTATTTATTGATATTGCCAAATCCTCTAGAGATATAAAGCACTCCTTTAACTATATAATTTTACATTGTTGTGACAACACAGGATGATCTGGGCATCATCCATTAATCGTTACTACCTTACAGAATTAAACAGTATGAATGGCATGGTAATGACGTATTGTTGTCATGATGACACTCTACACAATGCACTGATCTGACCCCAGAATTGTGGCCTAGATATGAATAAGGGATCAATGCTTGCCCCATGGCAGGGTGTCTTGTCAGAATTGTCCCCAGGATTTGTACTGGGGTACCTGAGGGTTCTATTTACAGAACCTCACAAGGCCATCCCAAGAGCTGTGTAATATAACTCACCCAGATTTCAGGAATGTCTATTGTTCTCAATTTGTCCAGGAAATTTTTCAGAAAAATTTGCATAAATCTTGTAGGTTTTTCATGATCATTACTTCAATGGCTACAAATCAAATCATTATATTTTTCTAAGTCCATAATGTAAACAGATATACATTTGAACTTTATTTTACAACAATTGTGTAACAAGCTAAAAACTTACATCAATCATACTTGTTGGTCCGAAGGGAGATACATGATGGGGCCATACTGTGGAAGGAAACTAGAGAACTCCAGGAAAACCTACTATACTGATAGCCCCATACATTTTCACATCAGAATCACATCCTAGTCACCTACGTGAAAGGGCAATGTGTTAACACTGTACCAGTGGTAATGACCCATTGGAAAAACCAAAATGGACAAAAAGTTTTTATGAAAAACCAAGACTGATACTTGTGGGCTGGCTAAACTGCGAAAGAAATAAGAGTAAGCTACGAGGATCATCGACAAAATGTGTTATGTAAATAAATAACGTACATAACCTGTTATGATAACTAGGTCAATAAACGCGGTACTAATCAAGATCATTTTACCTGTTGAAAAAAGTTTACAAGCATTATTAACAGAGTAATATGATAACAATATTTTCCTTATTTGATTTGAAGCAGAAAAAACTGGAAAGCAATATCATTCTTTTTTTCATAAAAAATTTAATTAAAAAAAAAATAAAAAATGGCAAGAATTTTTCTTGCATTTAAAACTTAAAAATCAATTTAAATTGAAATGACTGGAGATCATAGTGATTTAAAAATTTGAATTGCATTTGTTAAATTTCCAGATTATTAAATGATATTGACTACACATTGAAGAATGTATCCTGGTGGAGACTGTCTAACAACTAACTGCCATTATGGAATTGTCAGAATATTTGTAGGTGCTGTCTGCCATTGTAATGGTAGTTGTCATGATTTCTCCATATCAGAACAATCAACCTTGAACATTTTTTGTCATTTCAAGGGAAACCGGTGCACGTTGATGTAAATCTAAACTTTGATTTCAATAAGGTAATTGAAACGTTGCTCTTTATGGTATTAAAGAATACAATTGTCAGAGAATAGACAGGACATAGACATTGTGTTGATTGTTTGAGCCTTCGGAGGGAGTGGAAACGGGTCGTTATGTAACTGGATCGGTGAGAGTTAGGTGCCGTAGGTGGCAGATCTATATCACTAAAGATCTTCTCTTGAAGAATAAGTATTAAATGGCGAACAATTAGAGTGTTACTATAGCTGAGTATTGTTGGACAAGAGTTAGTCTATCCAAGTGACAGAGCATTACACCACACTAGTAGAAATAAGGACTCCGATTCCATACATGTACTCCAATCCATTGTTGACCGGGGTCGTCACAAGTACTTTGGAAATTCTACCCTCGGAATTGGGAACTATTTACAGTATGATTGTAATAAGTTTCAGATAAAAAAGTATAATTGTAGGGGCTCTTTACATCAGCATTTTACTCCCGAGGGTTTTCAGATTTCGTTCATTGGTCTTCAATATCTAGAAAATGAAGAGTTAAATATCACAGGCTATTTCTTGTCTTCAAAAATGCAGGTTGTATAGGGGAGCGTTGATTAATGTAATAGACTGGTAAGATGGTTAATTCACTATGTATCCTTACGTTGTTTATGTATGTCTCGATCACCTGACTCTTCAGACGGAGGACGTCTGCCTGCACTGATTCTATCAGTACACTTTTGTCCCAGCAGATTACATTATACTTACATAGAATTACCCAGTTTGACATTCTGAATTTTAAAGTTGAGAAATCATTTAAAACATGTATTACAATAAAATTCACTTCAAAATTGAATCTTCAAACTAGTGATTTACCAGTGAACAAATGCGATGGTTGTGAAATGCACAAGCGGTGACCAACAATACAGAATCACACATATCTATGTCCTTATTGAGAATTGATATTCCTAACAGTCGGGCCAATAATACGTGGCTCGTTTGTTGACTTTTCGCATTTCTATTTAACTTGAAAAGTTATAGTTTACTTTTAAAATTTCTTGGCACATCACTCTATCTTGTATTGAAAGAGGACTATTATTGGCTTAAACCTTGTTATAGAGGGGAGGTTCATTAAATCTGTTTAGCATTCAGACTACCACAGGAGGACACCTTTTCCTACTGCACAATAAGACTAACTTTAATTTGTTTTCATACGTCTCCCTATGTGTTACTGAAAATGTCCAATTGTCCATCTCAGAACTTTGACTTTAGTTCTTTGAATAAATCAAATTGAGTATGTTGTTTGTCAAATGAACGGTCTCTCTATCTATTGAGAAGAGGTATTGAGCTTGGCTGTTAACTCATTGTCCCATACGGCCAGCCTGAATGCCTTCACATACAGAACGATGGAGATTTATGGAAATAAAAACACTTTTTATTATTTGTGAGTTTATTAAAAGTGTGATAAAACTACTAGCCATTTGGCGTGTGTTAGGAATGCCGTGAACAATGCTATTTTATAATACCGGGTATATAATCAGCTCGATAGCACAACAAAAGTTGGACTGAAATGACCCGCATCACACTAACTTTAGTCTTCAGCTTTGATACACAATAAAGCCCGGCTTTTATGCTTCGCCCAGGTATAGCTTTAATCAGGTAGCTTGCACAGCATCCATGCTCTAATTAAAAGGCAGTAAATAGCACATAATACCAGTCATACAAAAGGCCTGTTGATAAAGCCATCAGCTGCGATTGTTCCTTGATTCACCTAAAACGTTAAATCTGTGTGTATTAGCTATTGGACACTGCGGTTAATCCCTGACATCTACACACAAAAAACTGGAGGAGAAAATAACGGAAAAAATGAAAATGATGTTGATCAGTGTCTGAATTGAAGTGGCATGGATCACATCGATTGATGGTCGGATTATCTGTTGGCGTGACGGGAGGTTGGGGTCCATGTTACAATTGGACAGATAATTTCCATCAAATGGCATCTATCTGTGTGTATTCAGTTGTCTGTCCTTTAGTTCTTGGCTTCGTTTCTTAATAATCGTTAAGGTTAGGCATATTACTGGGATGCTTTTACGTTGTACCAGCTACCATTGTATTTGACAGCTCAACCGGTTGTCATTATGAATTGTTATTTTTTACTCAATTTATACATTGTTGAAATAGGATTTAGTAATTCTGATAAATTGGTCTCACATCATGAAGTTAGGGACAGTCTCTGTAGACATTGGTCTCACATCATGAAGTTAGGGACAGTCTCTGTAGACATTGGTCTCACATCATGGAAGTTAGGGACAGTCTCTGTAGACATTGGTCTCACATCTTGGGAGTTAAGGACAGTCTCTGTAGACATTGGTCTCACATCATGAAGTTAGGGACAGTCTCTGTAGACATTGGTCTCACATCATGAAGTTAGGGACAGTCTCTGTAGACATTGGTCTCACATTATGGAAGTTAGGGACAGTCTCTGTAGACATTGGTCTCACATCATGAAGTTAGGGACAGTCTCTGTAGACATTGGTCTCACATCATGAAGTTAGGGACAGTCTCTGTAGACATTGGTCTCACATTATGGAAGTTAGGGACAGTCTCTGTAGACATTGGTCTCACATTATGGAAGTTAGGGACAGTCTTTGTAGACATTGGTCTCACATCATGGAAGTTAGGGACAGTCTCTGTAGACATTGGTCTCACATCATGGAAGTTAGGGACAGTCTCTGTAGACATTGGTCTCACATCATGAAGTTAGGGACAGTCTCTGTAGACATTGGTCTCACATCATGGAAGTTAGGGACAGTCTCTGTAAATGTTGGTCTCACATTATGGAAGTTAGGGACAGTCTCTGTAGACATTGGTCCCACATCATGAAGTTAGGAACAGTCTCTGTAGACATTGGTCTCACATCATGGAAGTTAGGGACAGTCTCTGTAAATGTTGGTCTCACATTATGGAAGTTAGGGACAGTCTCTGTAGACATTGGTCTCACATCATGAAGTTAGGGACAGTCTCTGTAGACATTGGTCTCACATCTTGGGAGTTAGGGACAGTCTCTGTAGACATTGGTCTCATATCATGAAGTTAGGGACAGTCTCTGTAGACATTGGTCTCACATCTTGGGAGTTAGGAACAGTCTCTGTAGACATTGGTCTCACATCATGGAAGTTAGGGACAATTCTGTAGACATTGGTCTCACATCATGGAAGTTAGGGATAGTCTCTATAGACATTGGTCTCACATCTTGGGAGGTAGGGACAGTCTCTATAGACATTGGTCTCACATCATGGAAGTTAGGGATAGTCTCTGTAGACATTGGTCTCACATCATGGAAATTTGGGATTATTGGTCCCACACCATGAGAGCTAAGGTCTATAGATCCCACACCATGAGATCTAGGGTCTATAGATCTCACACCATGAGAGCTAGGGTCTATAGATCTCACACCATGAGAGCTAGGGTCTAAAGATCTCACACCATGAGAGCTAGGGTCTATAGATCCCACACCATGAGAGCTAGGGTCTATAGATCTCACACCATGAGAGCTAGGGTCTACAGATCTCACACCATGAGAGCTATTGTCTATAGATCTCACACCATGAGAGCTAGGGTCTATAGATCCCACACCATGAGAGCTAGGGTCTACAGATCTCACACCATGAGAGCTATTGTCTATAGATCCCACACCATGAGTGCTAGAGTCTATAGATCTCACACCATGAGTGCTAGAGTCTATAGATCTCACACCATGAGTGCTAGGGTCTATAGATCCCACACCATGAGAGCTAGGGTCTATAGATCTCACACCATGAGAGCTAGGGTCTATAGATCTCACACCATGAGAGCTAGGGTCTAAAGATCTCACACCATGAGAGCTAGGGTCTATAGATCCCACACCATGAGAGCTAGAGTCTATAGATCTCACACCATGAGAGCTAGGGTCTATAGATCTCACACCATGAGAGCTAGGGTCTATAGATCTCACACCATGAGTGCTAGGGTCTATAGATCTCACACCATGAGTGCTAGGGTCTATAGATCTCACACCATGAGAGCTAGGGTCTATAGATCCCACACCATGAGTGCTAGGGTCTATAGATCTCACACCATGAGTGCTAGGGTCTATAGATCTCACACCATGAGAGCTAGGGTCTATAGATCCCACACCATGAGTGCTAGGGTCTATAGATCTCACACCATGGGAACTTAGGAGAGTATTTGTAGATATTAACAACTGTTGACTGATAATCTATGAATGTTCTGTTAGCTGAAGGATATTGGTATTGTTTGGGATCCCATTGGACCTGTACCCCTTATTAGTTTAATCCATTCTTCTGCCCATAAATGTAATGAGGGAAGCGTGTCTTGGGGACTGTAGCCATTTACAGTACCATTCAGGATAATACAGGGCCTCACATCCCCAATGTTGTAGCCAATAGCCACTCCATACATTCTCCTCATCAAACAATGCCTTAATTTTTTTATCCAATCTTTTTATTTCCAAGAAGTTATCAAATAACATCTGATGAAAAAGTATTGATTGAATCGTACCATTGTTCACTTAGCAGTGGAACAAAACTCTGACTGCAATAAAAAAAACTGGAGTATGCCACTTGACGGTTAGGAGAAACATTTGATAACTAACCAAGCTGAATAGAGAATATCTTGATTCTGGACGGAATTCCTAAGCCATTGAAAATAATGGCCATTGTTGTTGGCACATGTAAGTCCTATATTTGACAACTGATCCCTGTTCTAGCACTCATTATTTTATCTTAAGGCAGGATATTGCTTGTTGAAATTTCCTGTACCACTTTAATCCAATATATATATAATATTTCACTCACCGAGAAAAAAATATAAAAAACTTAATGCCAACAAAAAGACAGGTCGGTTTGACTGGAAACAATAGGGGCCTGATTTCGCAGTAGAATGAGACAGAGAGTGTTTGGGCACTGATTCAATGAAGCATTAGTTCAAGAGTAAAGTAGAATTGTGTGGCTTACTGATTGTAATGTTGGTGAGGTGACCATTCATCACACACTCAGGCATTGTTCTATCAAAGTCAGGTAGTGTGCATTGTAAAATAACTGTAGCTGTACTGCAGCCAAATTGTGTGCTATGAATTAGCTATTGTTGTTTGTAACAAATCCACATCTTTGTTCTCTGTTTAATCATAAAAATAAATTAAAATTGCGCAGACAATTACAATATTATTCTTTGTTTTATGAAGCTTGCCCTTGATCTGGCACTCTGTAAATATCACAAGTTCGTAAGAAATTCACTGGAATAAATTGAAACTATGTACAATAGTATTATTCTTTAGGTACAAATTTCCTAATTTCAGTGTGTAGTATATAAATGCTCCATGTAATTAATTACTTCTCCTGTTGCATCTGTGACTTACTACTGTTTAAAATTACAATTTTTGCTCATTCAGCATTATACCTTTCTTAATTTTCCAACCCACAAAATTGACCCAAATCAATTTTCAAGCATGACCACCTGGGATTAGGTCAAAATAAGAAGTCATTTCTGTCCATTCAAGGATTTCTTTTCAAAATTTGCTAAGATACTTTAAAGGAGGACTGTATAAGCTTGTCTATCACTCTGCATGTCATCTTGGTTTGTCCATGTCTTGCCTATCAGTCTATCATCTTGTTGTGGACTTGGGATGAAAAACATTGGCTTATCCTTAAGACTAAGGGTCATCTAGGTTTCTAGATGTGTGTGTATGTGTTAGTATGGTTTTTCACTAAGTCTTTTGGTCACTTTGGCTTGTTGATGTTCGCTTGCCTATAAGTCCGTGAGTCACCATGATTTCTTGATCTGCTCCTGTGTGTCAGCTTGGCTAGCCCATAAGTCTGGAGGTCACCTTGGCTTGATAATCATCACATGTGTCACCTTGGCTTGCCTGCAAGTCTGGAGGTCACCTTGGCTTGATAATCATCACATGTGTCACTTTGGCTTGCCTGCAAGTCTGGAGGTCACCTTGGCTTGATGATCATCACATGTGTCACCTAGGCTTGCCTGTTAGTCTGGAGGTCACCTTGGCTTGATGATCATCAAGTGTGTCACCTTGGTTTGATTCATCAATTTGTGGGTCACCATAGTCCATCAGTCTGTTAGGTTGTACAGTAGAAGAAGCTGTATCATTTGTAACATAACCGCTGAAGATATTTTTCTGAACATTGTGTCTCATGGGTCTAATAGAACTGCAGAAATATCTCTTCGTCCTTGAGCCTTGATATAATACAGACAAGGACTTTTTTATGATATACTCTTGAAGGTGATAATTTTTATTTAGTTTGTGAAATGATTTCACTTTCAAGAGGAAGTGTAGCTTTCTATGCTATAAGGTAAGGTGATATTACTGCTCATTTACAGAGGCAGTGTCTTGTGTCTAGTTGTAAAAGACTTTTTCAATGGACTTTTCCTTGTACATCCACTTTTGAAGAAAATATACCCACTTTTTCCTTGACAGAAGCCTGCAAAAGCTTATTTCCCTATAGTATTATGTCTTTGGTCCAGGTGAGATAACTGCTGGACCAGGCATGTATCTCCATCATCAACCGGGAAGCTCAGCATCAGATGCAGTCCAGAGGCGTGATGATATGTGTTCCTCCTCCTCCTCCTTCTGTTTGTGTATGCTCAATTACGATCAATCAGCTTTGTAGGTCGGCCTACCCCTCTCAAACCCCCTGTCAGACAGATTGACACAACAATACCATATAGCCTGATTGGGCCCATTACAACTGTACATGTGGGTCAATCTCTGACCTGCATCTTGTATTTCTACACCTCCCAAGCGGCTAGCAACTCATTCAACTTCTATACTCTCTAATACACATTTAAATCTCACCTATTGCTTGTATGTACACTTCCTAAACCATTGTTCTTGCTGTCTTTTATAACTCATCATCTCTATTATAACTAACTCCTTCCTCTTTTTACTCTATTTCTGCTTGTCATAACTCTATGGTTCCCTATTCAATACTTTTCTTTCATTTTTTGCTCTATTCTAAAGAATAATGATAGAAATTCCTTACCAATCCCCTTTCTTCCATGAGGACTAATTAAGGTTGAACTTTGCTATGACTATGCCAGCCCTTTTGACCCTGTATCTTGGGAACTTCAACTTAACTCTGCCACCCTATACTGGCCACTTCAATTTTTTTCCACATAGGACTTACGACATTACAATTGTTCTTTCTCTGTATCTTGGACAAGGACTCTTACTAAATGTCATCAGCCCGCCCCCCACCCCCCCCCCCCACTTCCCACCCATCCTACCCACCCCCCACCCCCCAGGACAGAGAGAGATCCCTCCACAGCTACAGTAATTTTTTTCCCTTTCCTTATCCCCTGTGCTCCTCTTCCCTAACAGACAGGATGATAAATACCTTTCTCTGTCCCCCAGGGACTGCTCTAATATATAGTGAGTTCCTGCTGACTTCCTCATTACTGACAAACCAATGTTATTGTTATCACCCACTAATTGTCAGACTCGGCATCCGCACACATCTTATCCTTTGTGTGTGCCAAAAATCAAATTTCAATAGAAAGTGTTCACATTAAAAATAGATAGATGGAGTTGATGTTGGTGTTACAGTGTGGGAAGTAAGGACAGTCTTACCCAAGGGGAAATGTGGACATGTCTCTTAGTGAGGACAGCCTCATTCCAGGGGGAATATGTACCTGTCTCTTAGTGAGGACAGCCTCATTCCAGGGGGAATATGTACCTGTCTCTTAGTGAGGACAGCCTCATTCCAGGGGGAATATGTACCTGTCTCTTAGTGAGGACAGCCTCATTCCAGGGGGAATATGTACCTGTCTCTTAGTGAGGACAGCCTCATTCCAGGGGGAATATGTACCTGTCTCTTAGTGAGGACAGCCTCATTCCAGGGGGAATATGTACCTGTCTCTTAGTGAGGACAGCCTCAATCCAGGGGGAATATGTACCTGTCTCTTAGTGAGGACAGCCTCATTCCAGGGGGAATATGTACCTGTCTCTTATTGAGGACAGTATTACTACAACTTATTGAGGGTGGTGTACCAAGGTTGTTGAGGGTTGTTTGTTTCAGTTATTGAGGGTTGTATGTTTGGGTTATTGAGGGTTATGTGTTTGGGTTATTTAGGGTTGTATGTTTGGGTTATTGAGGGTTTTATGTTTGGGTTATTGAGGGTTATGTGTTTGGGTTATTTAGGGTTGTATGTTTGGGTTATTGAGGGTTGTGTGTTTAGGTAATTGAGGGTTGTATGTTTGGGTTATTGAGGGTTGTGTGTTTAGGTAATTGAGGGTTGTGGCGTTTAGGTCATTGAGGGTTGTGTGTTTTGTTATTGAGGGTTGTATGTTTGGGTTATTGAGGGTTATGTGTTTGGGTTATTGAGGGTTGTGTGTATGGGTTATTGAAGAATGTTTATTTAGGTTACTAGGGTTTGTAGGACAGACATGACAAATCTTTCTTAACTCTGTACAACTGGCTTTGTTTGACTTCCTCTTCCAGATTATAATAGGTTCTGCACTTACAGATTCCATAACAAATTAGGAACACATGTTGAAAGAGAATTAACAATTATCTGCCTAATTTACAGATTTCATCCCCTTTAAAGGATTCCTTGTGGCAAAGCATTATAGTAGAACCACCAGGCGGTATGAACATATGATAAAGACAATCTACCACTGTAATGGGGCCTCTGACTGTCGAGGGGCTAACAGTCTGCTTTATTACAAGTTAAAAATATGATTTCATGTGTTTTAAGTACAAAGGAATATGCAATTATCTTAAATATGTTGCTATCTGATAAGGAAACCTAAGGTCATGCTGGTTTTATTGAAATTGATGAGTAAATATTTGTCATTATCAATTTTTAAAAAAAGAAAATCTGAAAGATACAAAATATTTTGAAAATTCTTTCTTTTAAAACATCTTTCAGTAAAAAAAAAAAAAGGGCTTATTTTGGTTAAAGCTGTCTTTCTGAGGCTGTTTTATTGTCACCTTCATGTCTAATGTCTCGTACCCAACAAGTGCTAAATCGTGGCTGCCAATTGTGCATTGATTTACTACATATTTATACAAGACAACTGGATTTTCTTAGGCTATTAGGGATGATTGTGTATGGGTATGGAAGTGGGAGTCTAATGGAGGCTGAGTTATGTATTATTGTCATAGGCGCTGACTGATTTTAACTGCCTAAAATAACCCACTGTGTAAAGCACGCATGCTCGAGGGGTAAGCGCTGATTCACGCCCATATATGGTAATCATCCTGCACAAATTTTACACCCTATTCACCAATTAATAAATTTGATACATGAAGACAATAGAAGAAGTTTCTATGCAGATGCACAGGAGATTACCATTATTACTGGTTCAGAATGCCAATGAAGAGCTCGTAAATCAGGGGAAGTAATTAGACAATAGACAAAGAGAGAAAGTGATGTTATAGGCTGTCATTGTGTTGGAATCCCTCACTAGCAATCCCACTAATTGGACGAAATGCTGGCCATCACTAACCATTGTTGAAGCCATGCAGCATCAATTTCTTTGACATCCCTCATTCTGATTTGTTCTCCTTTTTTATCAGCCAATGTGTCTTGATTTGTCTTGAGATGTATACGTTGGGCTTTTCTTCATTTTTATGTGCTATTTCATAAGGTAGAATTCTGTGTAGATTTGGTACACTGTTGAGATCTTGTTCTTTGTTATTGGAATGTTGGATATGTAACAAGGCTTCATTTACAAATAATTATATAGTCAAATATACCTGAACTAGAAGAAAAAAAGAATTTAAAAATAAAAAAAGAAAGAGAGAAAAAATGCAATACCAAAGGAGCGTTGTTATTTATGTGAATCGGTGGATTAGATATCCTTTATTTTCTGCTTCATTGTGACACAGATGGGTCAAGGGTAGTCAAGTTAAAAACACATATATATAAAGACATTCGTATATAGTCGCCCAATTTTAACAATCTGCTTTTGATACAGGTGCTTCTATTGATTAAAACTTGTACTGAAAGGTACGTAGGGTAGGTGGGTAATTTTTAGGACCGGAAAAAAATTATAATTGCGTAAGTTGAGATTAATTCAAATAGGGCAATTAAAAATATCAAGTACCATCTCCTTTACGTTTGTAAATAAAAAAAAAAACTAGAAGAGTGTATTTTCTTTTCGGCTGATGCGGTATTCGTTGCCATGCTTGCAGTGTCATTGTTGGCCAAACAGATAGTAGGCTGGTAACACAATAATGTCCCAGGTATTGTTATCAACCTTTCATTGTGTCCCTCTCCATTTCAAATGTCCACATTTAAATTGTGTCTAAACATAGACCTCGCGTACCGTCAACTGTACACCCCTAAGTGGAGTGAAATGTAAAGTAAATTTACACAGGTATGCCACCGCGTCCAACATAGGGTTTCAGATAGTTCCTTTGTGATCCCCTCTCAATTAGGGGGTGGGCGTAGGCACAGAAAACAAAAACTTCCGTTCCATCTAAAAAGGGGGTGGTTTCAATAAATTACAACATTGCTAGGACAAGCTGCTCCTCGTATGCCGTCCTCAAGGTGTTGTTTATGGTTTTATTGTCTGTATAATTGCATGTTATCTATTTGTTTCCACAGAAACAATTCAATTATATTCTTAAGTGAAATGATGTAAGTGTAATCGCTGTATTCACATCACATACAATAGTTATTTAATATTCAATATGTCTATAATTTTAAAATAAGATTCATTCTTTTTTCTGACCAGCTTGGAGACTGTTTGTGTTGAAACTGTCTGTATTTTGAGGGCCTGTAAACAAGATCTCCAATCCAATTAAAAACTGTTTACCATTATTAAAAAGCATTTTCAAGTGTCACTTAGTATTGTAAAAGTTAATTTTCCAATTACAGCTGTTTTGACTGTATTTATTAAACAACATGGAACACAGATTGTGTGTTACGGCTATTGTTGTCTCATTACCGTGACAAATTTGACAAATTCTTTGAAAACAAGGAACAGAAGTGAGGTTATTACTGATTTGTGTTGAAAAGGAGAAGGCCACAATTAATGGTGCACCAATAACAATATATGTGTATTGGTTTTTAAATATTTTGCATTGTTAATTCTGTAATTATGATAGCATGATTACACTATTGTACTGACAGGTTAGTGAGCCTCATGTCTCCTCCCTTGACCCCCGAGGTATGGGAGAGAGAGATTGATAGGCCAGCGACAACAATGAACAAGTGTGTGTGTTTTGTGGTTGTCTTACTAACGTTGTAACAACAGTCCGTGTCCTTACATTACCCACTCTACCCGTATTTACTTAAAGGGACCCGACAACCAACAGGTATCTCTGACCTCCGTTCAACGAGACCAGGACGTGGGGAAAGCGTTACCTGTAATCTTTGGGCCAATTTACCTGTGTTATTTCTGCAGTAGGCAGCAGTCAGACACAGAGTCGCAGGTGTGATAACGAGATCGGACAAACCAGGGTGTTGTGTAGTTCTGCCCTAAAACATTGGACATCCCCAGGGTGGGGATTTGTGCTGTAAGACATAATTTTTATCTAAGAGTTCTGCATGTGTAAAACATGAAGTATGACGTGTCTGAGGAGATACTGGAGCCAATGCATTGGTATGGGTAGGTGTCATATCTCACTATCCTCCTTATCGTACTTGTTCTATACCCGTACCTGTAAAACAATACCTCCTCTAATCAGCTAACTCACGTGTGCACATTCTAACAGTGATTTGTCTGACGATAGCTTTGTACTAGATTTCTTCGGACTTTAAGTGTGTCTAGTGTGGGGGTGATACTAAGATTTCCTGACTTGTGGCTAGTTTGAGGATTTGACACTCTAACTTTAAACAAGAATAGAGTTATATTATATCAACAAGCTGATTTATTTATGATAGAGATTTCATTCTTTAGATACAAAGTTTCTTTACTTTACAGCTGCCTGTATTAGTATAGCCGACTTGTGCTCCAGTACAATAGGCCTGTACCTGTTTGCTTATTTCTGCTAGATCGATAGATCACTTTCAGTTTTGTAGTTTTATTTCATTTTAAGTAAATCTCTCAAACCATTACAGATATGTCATTTTTTATTCTCAGAAAAAGTGGTTTTGATTTTGGTTTAAATCAAGAATACTATTTCTACAGATGATAAAATAATACACTTGGGTAAAATGTCAGTATAGTGTTGTTATCTGACACAGCACTCCTTACACAGTCCTTATTAATATTTTGAATCAGTCATGATCAACTTCTAGTCCATAATCACACTAAATCCATTATTCTATGGGGGATGGTACAACAAGTCATTTTGTTTCAGTAAATATTTAGAATATATATCTGTAATTTATTTGGAAAAAGGATTTATTAGAAAAAATACAGACATTTTCTTTAAGTATATATAAGATAATTTTGAATTTTTGTTTTGCAAAGAGATGCCTGTGCAATTTGTAACTTAGTACAATTTCTGTAGAAACTTTATATCAAAATATATATATCAAAATCTATATTATTTATCTTAAATAAGGTATTTCAAAAATTCAATTGATTAGATTTGCTGTGTAAGATAACATTATAGAAAATTTCTGAATGATAATTAAAAGATCATGAAATATATTCAGATTTAATTAATGAATATATTAAATTATGCCATTCTTTTTCATTACTTCATTTCCTTAAATTGTATCATGCTGACCAATATAAGGCTATTCGGGACATTTCTATCAGCTAAATTTTCATTCAGAACTCTCCGTACACATAATGTTTAGTTTTAGCCAATATAGAGAAATCTATTATCTCTTTTAAAATGTTGAATCAATTTCATAGCGGTTTATGTTACTGTAGCATATTTCTATCAAATTTCTGAGCTTGAAGTTCAATCTTGTAAGTTTTTATTCATATGTAATCTTCAACCAATAAATGTTGATAAATTATGAATCAGAAAGTAAACAATGAATTTTTTAAAGTTGAAAACATGATTGTTTCCCCTCACTAAAAATTATGATATTTACCCAAAATGAAAAAAAATTTTGGCATTGAAATGTAAGAATTTATCTGTATATTTGCAGAATTTATAGAGGCATAAAATACCATAAATTTTTATGGAAAAAACACTGAAGGATTTTCATCTTTAATGAAAACTGATTTAATTATCATAATTTTGAATTTTTATGATTTAATTTCATATTATCATCATTTATTAACTTGTATATCATAATTGATGAAGAAATACAACATGTAGAGAGAGATATAAGGAAATCAAATTGTAATTTTATCTGCATGTTTTATCTCCAGACATGGAACTGATAGTAGGTAAATGGATTACAATTGTCATTAATGCCTGAAGGAGTAGTAGATATTTACAGATTTTGCCCTAGTTTGTGGTCTAAAACTGCCCTCTTGGGCTTGTATTACCCTCAGATGAGGTAAAAGTTACCCTACGATGAGGTAGATATTTTACTCTGATGAGGTAGATATTTACTCTGATGAGGTAGAAGTTAACCTCCGATGAGGTAGATATTTACTCTGATGAGGTAGATATTTTACTCTGATGAGGTAGAAGTTACCCTCCGATGAGGTAGATGTTTACTCTGATGAGGTAGATATTTACTCTGATGAGGTAGAAGTTACCCTCCGATGAGGTAGATGTTTACTCTGATGAGGTAGATAGTTTACTCTGATGAGGTAGATATTTCCTTGAGACAAGGAAGATATCGCCCTCTGATGAGGAAGATATTGCCCTCTGATGATGTAGATATAACCCTCAGAAGAGGTAAGATAACCTTCTAAGACTTACCTCACCCTGTATAGTATGTGGTTTGGTGTTGGGTGACCTGTCTCATTAGCTGAGGGGATATCTGTGACCTGTTAGGGAACTGTTTATGTGTGGAGCAGATACAGATCTAAAGTGATGATGGAGAGGGTGATAACTCCCCCTCCTGGTTACCATTCCCATGTCACAAGAGACAGGGACAACTGTTTTCTCTCAACAGTAGCCACAGTTTTTTTTGTTTTTTTTTTACAACAAGAAAGATTGTACACTCACAACATCACCAAGCTAAAGTGCACCAACATATTTTTCTCCAAAATTGTAGTTAAGTTAGTGAGTCTCATCCATTTTCAAATTATAGGCAAGGTTATACATCCATTAAATCATTTTATCTATGTACATGAACAGCATATTTATGTATTGTATTATGATACCCAGAGGAAAGGACAGTAGCTCCTTATGACAAGAATCTCATATTTACTGTGCTAATTTATTTAAATTTAAATGAAGAAGGGTTCCAGTTTTTTTTTCATTAAGATTTTTTTTTCAAGGAACAATTGCAAAAATAACCCAACATATATATATATATATATATACTAGCATGATCCCTTTTTCACTCATACATGTCTGCTCTGAATCGAGGAATTTGAGTGCCAGACCAGAGAATTATAAGACAGGTAAAATATTGCTGTGATCCTTGATCAGGATTATTGTTAAGTTCATAATTATTTTCAACATTACTAGGTTAATTTAAACTGAAAGGATTGGTAAGGAGAAAGTTAATTTGACAGGAAAGTAACTTGCTAAGCTCTGCATCAAAAGGAAGATGGCCGAAAAATTAAACGCCAAGGCTTGTAAAGAAAAGTGGTACAAGTTTTAACCTGTAGATGAAAGTTTCTTTTGGGTAAAATTTCATCATGATCGTTAGAATCTGAAAAATATTTCGTTGGATAAGAAAAATCATTCAATGTAAGTGTCTATAGTTAATATTGATATCATGTAATAGAAATTTTGGGTATTGTGTTAAACTTCCTGTGTTCTTATGGGTAAAAGCAATGTGGTGATATATTGCATAATATGATGAAATATTTTCATTATGTAATGGGATAGGAAGTGTGGTTATGTTTTTCATTATTTGATGAAACATTTGAATTATGTGATGAAAATAAAAACATTTCTGAAATATTATTTATCAGTTTGAAATCAATTCATGCCAGGAGTTGCCTATGATCAAAGTGTGTCAACTCAAATTCTAAAGAAATATTTCTTCAAACAACTTGGATAGAAATAGTCCTATTTTATCGAAAAGATAAAAAAAAAAAATTGTAATCTAGAAAGTGCTTGTTTTATAGTCTACCCTATAACATATGTGTTATTAGGTATAAAAAGGTTGGGTTTTGTTTTCTTTAAGTTATAATATACTTAGCAGACCCCCACCAAGGGAGGGAAGTTATAAAACTAGTATGGGGACCCATTATTCAGACTAAATGTGCTGTTTATCAAAGAACCTTCAACCATATGTACAGATATCATAGTCCTACATCAAATGGTGTTAATGGTGTTTTTGAAGTTGATGAGACACTGTGAAAGGTTATTACCCCTATCCCATACCAATAGGATATTGGAGGATGGTGTCTTTGTGTGTAACCGCATGTCCATACACTTGTGAGGGAGGGGTACCTGTTGTGTGGATCCCCTCCCAGCAGGAACACAATGACTAGTGTGATTGTGTAGTGTTACCCACTGGTCCAAGTAATCAGTTCCTTTGCCAAGTCTCCCCTAAAATGAGAAAAAAGCCAGTCAAAAAACCCTGCCCTTTCTCAAAACTTTTTTTATCTTTCCACCCAAACAAGATGGTATCATTGAAATAGGAAAAATGAAACTGTAGCCTATCTGGGTGATATCAAGATGAAATTGAGAGAATTTTCTACAGTATTGTTGTACGATTGCTATAATGACACAACCGCCAATTTTCTCTGGTTTTGTTGCTGTGTTATCAATAGATCATATCACACTTCAAAATTGTAACATTTTATTCTTTATCGGCGTATTGTCAAGATAGGGCTAGGTTTTTGTTACTTTTGGGAATAGTTTTATCATAAAACCCTTATCATGATCCCTGAAATCCTGTATGAAGCTGTTATTAACGTAAATATTTATTGCGCTGTTTATTTTTAGAAAATAACAAAAAGAAACATTTTTGTTAATTTTTTTTCTTTACCAGGTAATATTATTTAAGTGTGTATAACTGTGGGAAGTTTCACTTTGATATCTCCAGTCAACTTTAAAGTTTAGGCATTTAAGGTTTTTTTTTTCAGTATGTGACACAAACTATTGTATGTTTACTGTATTACAGTGCTCAATATTGATCTGTGTTAAGGGACACAACTCTTGTTGTGATTGGTTTTAATTGATTTAAAATGACATCACATTGAATCAGTTATCAACTTGGCAGTATACCTTTAAAAAAGTTTTGAATTATTTCAGATGTAAGAGAAAAGTAAAAAACTTTTTAATATCAATATCTCTTATACAAATAACTAAAACATATGTGTAAAACAAATAAACGATTTTCACCTGAATTTGTATTAGCCTGTGAAGGTAAGTGTTATATCATGATATTGTTCACGGAGTGTCAGGTTACACGATTATCTCCCTTTGTCACTTCCTGTGCAGGTGTCCAATATTTTTTTTTCTTTCTCTCTCTCTCCCCCCCTCCTTTTTTTTATTTTAGGTGGAAATTAATCTGTTAACTTCCCATCTGTAAAATGACAAAGCACCTAATGAAAAGTGTCTGAACATCGGAACAAAACTGTGATCATGGATTGCCTCAGGCACATAACAATTGTCCTTCTTGTCAAACGTCAATGTCATACATGCGTTTAATTGTCCCAGAAATTTAATTTTCACTGGAGTTTTTTCCTATCATGAAAAGTGATACATTCTGATAAGACATTCTGGAGACTTGATGTCCTGACAAAGCTGTGGAAATACAATAAGTGAAATTAATTAAAATCTGTTGATTATTGGATTTTATTTCTGTTTATTTGCATACTTGAAAGTGATTGGCGTGCTTGATAAGTTGCTATTATTGTGAATAACAAAATTTAGTTGACAGATGTATAGATTCCGGTAACACATTGTTATTCAGACTACCACCTATTGTGTTTAACAAGTTAATTTCTTGTTTTCGTTAATCTGCTATTATTTCTGTTGGAAATCGTTTTCAAATATTCTAAGAATTTTGGGCTGAATCGATGGTCAGTCACTCCTCCTGGTATCAGTCATCTTGTTAACAGTTTACAGTTGAATTCCTGATAGGTATAAATCAATTATAGCCTATTGATTTCATCTGAATGATCATACAAATCCTAGATAATTAATCAAAATCATTACCCTGTGGTTGTTATCAATATAAAGCTGAGCAGTTTTTTTTCAGTTTTGAAGTGTGAAAACCAAGTAATTCTACAGACAAATATTGGTAAACATGTCTTACCATTTGACGTTTACACATCATTTACTGAAATACATTAATTGATAGGGTGTAGGATAGCCCCATCCTGTTATTTTCATTATAGAACGTTACAAATCATCATAAAAATGTTATAAAATCATAATGGTATAATGTCATAATTTCCTGAACGTCTTTTATTTAACTTATCCTGTTAAATGATTAAAAATGATTTATAGACATGAATTACGTCATTGAGGGGTTGGCAAGACCACACCCTAGAATCACAATAGTCATGTAACAGGCTCACTGACTCCCACCTACCCTGATATTGTTCTCAGTGTTTATTTAGCATGCAGGAGTGGGCAGATTCCTTTAAATCCACAGTGCGTTGACATGTCGGTGAACATGTTTTAGTCTGTAGATCTGAATATCTTGTTTTTGTCATCAAGCTAATCACTGTTATCTGATCACACAGCTTTTACCCTCTAAATTTACGCACCTTGTCCTCCGATCTGTCATCAAAACGGGAATTATGTCAGAGATCAATGACAAATGTCATACAATAAATGACACCAATGGACAAAACTAAAAATATGGACTTTTGAAGGAAAATTCAAACAATTTTTAAATAGGAATTCAACACCAAGGTTGTTATTGGAAAAATGAAAATAGATTAAAAAAAAAAAGTTTTCGTTAATTTTCACATGGTCGATCAAACGTAGCACATGTTTTATAAGGTTTTAATGGTTTATAATTATACTCCAGAGTTGAGACTTAGTACTGGAATTTTGTCAGCTGAAGTTTGGATATTATCATGATTATGTTGAGGTAGGTATAAAGAGGTATGTCAATATCAAATCGGGAAAGTGGTTTTCATTATGATAAATATGACAGGATATCAAACGAGAGGTGGTTTCACTTCTGTAATGGGTGTTACTGTCCCATCCTCATCTTCCCTCTTGTCACCAACCTCCATTGTATTCTTGTTCTAATGTGCATCAATTCTCTCAGAAAACACACAATTATTTTTGTGATTAATGTTTATTTTATTTCTTAACTTTCATTTCATTTTCTTTTTTTCAAAAATTTAATTTGGTAATTTTAGACTTGAAAAAGATTTTTTTCTTTTTTCTTTTTTTTTAAACACGCAATATATACATATATATCTGGTAATTGAATTTCCTTTCTTTGTCATAAAATTCTGGCAAGGTTTCATTTCTGATGTATTGTTAACAGCTCATTGTCTGAAGAAACACATATATTTCATACAATGAATTCCATTTGGAGAATATAAAATAAAAAAAAATTAAATGTATATCTTGGTTGACTTGTGACAGTGTGTTGGTGCTTATTGAGGACTGAAGGTTTCACATTATTTTGTCATCATACCATAGTAGATGCTCCACCTGAAACCTAGTCTCTACATTAAAATCATGTTTATGTAGAGATAATTAAAATGGTGGATAATTTATGTACCACTTGTAGCCGCCCTTGTCATTCATCAATTTCTGATCAACAGGCTATAGATGTAGGCAGATTGTCACAGTACTCTTACAGGGAATGTTTTGTATTTAAAAGTATCCTCCCACTGACAGGGACTGTCCTGTATCTTACGTTACCATAGCAGTATCCTTCCACTGACAGGGACTGTCCTGTAACTTACGTTACCATAGCAGTATCCTCCCACTGACAGGGACTGTCCTGTATCTTAAGTTACCAGACCAGTATCCTCCCACTGACAGGGACTGTCCTGTAACTTACGTTACCATAGCAGTATCCTCCCACTGACAGGGACTGTCCTGTATCTTAAGTTACCAGACCAGTATCCTCCCACTGACATGGACTGTCCAGTATCTTAAGTTACCATAGCAGTATCCTTCCACTGACAGGGACTGTCCTGTATCTTAAGTTACCATAGCAGTATCCTCCCACTGACAGGGACTGTCCTGTATCTTAAGTTACCATAGCAGTATCCTTCCACTGACAGGGACTGTCCAGTATCTTAAGTTACCATAGCAGTTACCATAGCAGTATCCTCCCACTGACAGGGACTGTCCTGTATCTTACGTTACCATAGCAGTATCCTCCCACTGACAGGGACTGTCCTGTATCTTAAGTTACCATAGCAGTATCCTTCCACTGACAGGGACTGTCCTGTATCTTAAGTTACCATAGCAGTATCCCCCTACTGACAGGGACTGTCCAGTATCTTAAGTTACCAGAGCTCCCTTGTATTTGATACTACATCTATACAGGAAGTGTAGATCTGCTGTCATAAGGGGATAATTCCTCATATATATCAGGTGGGTTTGTTTATCCTTTTAGTAGACAATAGATAATCCCTTAACAAAGGGAGACAATCTTATAACAAAGGGATGCAATCCTCTTAAGTGGTTACATTCTGTGTGCCCAGTGTGGACAGCGTTGGGTACTAACCAGGGGTTAGTCCTATTGACAGATTGATCCTGTACATTTTAAGATACCTTATATTGTGTTGTGTTTGTTACTCTGATAAGTGGATTACTGGACAGTCATCAAGTCAGTAATGTTGTGGTATAATTAACATGTTAGTCTAGACCCTCGAGTCACATCCATATTGGAATCAGTGTTTCCATTGACTGGTGTTAAAGTGGTGGAAAGATGGAACAATACTTGAAGATGTGACAGGTTAATACTTTGAAATATTGAATCTTTATGACAAAAAGGTTGGACAAATCTGAAAGACTGTGAAGTTTGTCATTCTTCTTATTATCAATTAGTTGCAGGTCTCTTCAGAACAGATATCCACAGGTATGTGATTGGTCTAAACACTTATATATAGAGATATTAACTCATTGTGCAAATGGTGGTTGGTCCAAAGGTATTTATAATATAAAGTTACTAGGTCAATAGAATGAGGTCAGAATGTATTTATAACAATAATTTCGAATGTCATTTGAAATAGGTCAGAGAGTATTTATAATGTTAATTTCAAAGGTGTCTTATATAGTATTTCAGAATGTCTTTCATGTCTCCTTTGACATTTTAAAACAAGTTAAAACATAATCATCAATGTTACAAGTGGTATCCAATTCACAAAACTTTGACGGACCTCGTTCAGATTGACTTTTGTCATCATGCAGAAAATTTTTAAAAAAGATTTATAGGAAATAATGAAAAAAGGGAGTATAAGAATAACTTTTTCTTGCAAATATTAAATGTTTTTGATAATGAAATCATGCAGAAATCCTACATTATGATTGACTGTGATTCTGAGGGGAGGTATTATGACGTATGTGATAGATTTTACAGGTTTTGGCCTGTCATGTTTGATAATATATTTTGACATTTATTAAAAGATTTAATGTGACGATATCATATTCAAAACAAGTAAGGTGTGAAAAAATTTCAATTTAGAATTTTTCATCTTATGTATTTTTGATAAAGCTGGACAATAGTTGCTCTAAGACATTATGTGGATTGTAAGACGGCATGATTTTAAAGCACTTTCTTTCTATCAACATACAAACGTAACCCGCTGGGCTTTATATTGTATGTAGCTGATATTTGTGGACAAGATTAAAAAGTAATGGATTTTACTTGTAATACACCTTAACCACTTTGTTAAAGACTGGCCAGACAAAGTAATAAAGCCATATCTACCTGGAACAGCAGGTCAGCTGTCCCTCTATAATCCCTCAGACAATTAACACTGTGAATCATCTCTGATGATGGGTCCTGATTACAGGTGCATCAGTGCAATGTGGTAACAACTAGTGATGCTTACCCCTTGTTTACTAATGGTGTCTACGTCACGGTTCCTCTGTACTCCTTAGTCAAGATTATTTCTTCTGATTACTTTCATCACCAAGGGATGGTGGTTGTGGTTTGGGTTTTGTTCTGGGTTTGGTTTTTTTTTTTGTTTTTTTTTGGTGGTGGTGGTGGAAATAGAGAGTTTGAAATTATTCATTTTTAGTTTGGATAAAGGTATTTTGAGGATATTGTTTCATTTGAAGCTTTACAAGTCAATATCTTATGGAGAAACATAACCATGTAACTGTGAATAGTTTTGGTGTGAGAGTTTAATCATCCTGGTAAACAGTACAGGCCCCATGGGCCTCTTGTTTTTGATGGCTGGAATAAAAGGGTGAATTACTTTTGTGTGTCATACATTTATTGTAACTGTATTCTATGATAGTTTAATAAACAGTTACTGTTATTGAAAAACAAAGATAAATGGATTCATATGAAAAAAAATATATATATATATAAACAAACTTTCTTGAATATTGCTGATAGGTCATGTGTATACTCTTTAGGAAATAATGTGGGTGCATGGGAACTGCTATTCTCTGTGCAAAATACAAAGTACTGGAGAAATTTTTGTTTTAACGGAAGCGGAGACTTGAACACAGAAAAAAAATTAATGTGAATTTAACACCAGAATCTATATAGAATAGGACATTTATTTGGTACAGTCTGACATGAAATTTAGATAAGTGAAACTGTCTATCTAGAAAAAAAACTATAAAAATTGTGGTTTCCGAAGGAGCTAGGGTGTTACCATCCGTGATTGTCTGAGTGCAGTAACATGCTTGTTTCTATAGTTTTGTGTCAGTGATTTGATCAGGCCTGCCGTTGGTATGGGCTACTGGTCTGACCATTGGTCCTAAGTGCTGCTTTATGACCCCTGCTTTTACTGGCCACATCTAATAGGCCATCTTCAAGACATTACATCGTGGATGACAGTGTTATAGAGGAAGTTGGGACTTAAATTCCTGAAATAAAATCCATTTCTCTGTAGAATGCATCAGCTTAGCACCATATTTAAGAGGTCTGTTTGAGATCCTTGCTTTGTGATCCTTAGATGAACGAGACCATTATGAGGAAGAAAGAAGTGTCTAGGATCTAGGTTTGTGTGGATTCTGACTGCCACAGCTTCAATTGTCCCTCTACCATATCCAACCCTTGTACAAGGCATAATCAGTGAGAGGCATTTGAAATCCCCTTCCCCTCCAATATTTTGCATTTCTGTATCCATTTATGTTAAGAAAAAAATGCAGAACCATTGCAATATGAAATGATTTTTGATAAAGCATTATTTGAGAACTTTATCTTGAACACTATAAGATACAAGCCACCACGTGGAGTGTGTGTACTTTAATCTAAAATGTGAAAAGTCACACGAAGTCACTAAAATCTGCAATTACAATCTATAATACTCATTTGTGTCCAGCAGATAACGTCATGATGTATTACCCAAGAATTCATGTCTGCAAATATAATCTATAGAAACGAACCTACATGTAAATAAGAAATGCTGTCAGATTGTTACAGAGGCTGATTGTAACAGGCCAGGTTACAGTAATGGGCTATATCAAGGCTACAAAATGGTTTTTACAGAATGCCCATTGTAACCAATTATTTGTTGTGAGCGATATTTCAATGATATGCCAAAAAATGTGTTTTCAGTGCTTACAGAAGTTCCCACCAAAGTAATAGGGTCACAGCATACTTAGTTATGATTCTACCACATGTAACTAGGGAGGGTCCTTGAGAACAGTTTCCCCCTCCCCAGGATCAGAGGTAAGGTGTTGGGTGACTCTAATGAGATCACAACAGGCAGAGGTGATATTGGGCCACAACAGCTGTCTAGCTTATTGTTCTTATGACTGGCCCCCACAGGGACAGGTCTGCAGTTTGTTTTCATTGAACCTTCACAAGAGACTGGTCTCAGCAGGGTGTCAGACTTCGGACTTGTACAATAGTTCCATGGGAACAGGGCCTCCTCAAGACAATGGCACAAATGCTCCACTCCATGGGACCAGGACTGCCTCAAGTCTGTGACACCTATTCAACACTCCATGGGAACAGGACTGCCTCAAGACTGTGGCATCTATTCAACACTCCATGGGACCAGGACTGCCTCAAGGCTGTGGCATCTATTCAACACTCAATGGGAACAGGACTGCCTCAAGGCTGTGGCATCTATTCAACACTCAATGGGAACAGGACTGCCTCAAGGCTGTGGCATCTATTCAACACTCAATGGGAACAGGACTGCCTCAAGGCTGTGGCATCTATTCAACACTCATGGGAACAGGACTGTCTCTAGATAATGACATATATTCAACACTATGGGAACAGTACTGTCTCTAGACAATGACATATATTCAACACTGTCTCAAGATTATGGCACAAAGACAACACTCTGTTAGTAAAGTCTCCAATGAAATGATACTTAACACTTTGTCACCACAGTTACTTAAATGTCTAAATAAAGTGCCACCACAGTTACAAGCAAAGAAAACACTGACAAACATTAGCAATAATAAACAGTGTTGTTAACAGATGGATAGGGTTTATATCTGTGGCAATGAACATTTCTATATTATTACATAACAGTGATGCTTTAGACAATCTGATACCACTAAAACACTCTGATGCTTTGTTGAAGAACAGCAATGAAATGGTTTTGTTCTGCCGTAGATAACATAACAGTACACAGTAAGACACTGTAAAACAAAATGGCCAATTGTAATGATATTGTCATCGAGGATTTCTCTTGTATTGTTGTGATTTTTACCTAATTATTTCCTGTATTGACAATACTGACATTTTAAATGTAGCTAATATTCAATATTTTAACCAAGTTTTCTTTTGGTTGTGGGAAGAGGTTTTTTTGTGTGTGTGTGTTGATTCATGTACCCAGTTTCTAAAAATGTTCCTGAGTAATGTGTTGGTTTGTGAGAAGAAACGGTTACTTAGGTGTGGGTTTTTTTTTTTTCTTTTTTCTTTTTGCACTTGTTATTTTTGTTTGGTTGTAGTAACAATTTCATTTCTTTGAAGTAGATATTTGATCATTCATTTTTGTTTTGGTGGCCTTTCTTTGCTTTACTTTGTTTATCATTGGTATGTTTTGGTTGTGGTGTAAGTTGTGTTTAGGATATACCTGAACTGGTCACTATTTTTATGAAGATGGTTTCTTTGGTGTTGAAGAACATGTAACTCACTAAAAATGGTGTTAATGCTAACATGTTATGTGATGAAGTTTTTATGGATGCTGCTGGTGCTGACAAGTAATGGTGATGTCACATGTGGGGCATGGTGCTAGTATTAATGGTGATTTAGCATGGATGGTGCTAGAGAGAAGAAGTGATGATGTGTGGTGGTGCTAGTATTAATGGTGATCTAGCATGGATGGTGCTAGAACTAAATAACAATGTTGGGTGGTGGTGCTAGTATTAGTGGTGATCTAGCATGGATGGTACTAGAGCTAAGAAGTGATGTTGGGTGGTGGTGCTAGTATTGGTGGTGATCTAGTTTGGTGGTGCTATGGCAAAGTCATGATGTTGGGTGGTGGTGCTAGTATTGGTGGTGATCTAGTTTGGTGGTGCTATGGCGAAGTAATGATGTGTGGGTAGTGCTATTTTTATTGGTGATCTAGCATGGATGGTGCTAGAGCTAAGAAGTGATGTTGGGTGGTGGTGCTAGTATTAATGATGATCTAGCATGGATGGTGCTAGAACTAAATAACAGTGTTGGGTGGTGGTGCTAGTAGTAATGGTGATCTAGCATGGATGGTGCTAGAACTAAGTAACAATGTTGGATGTTGGTGCTAGTATTGGTGGTGATCTAGTTTGGTGGTGCTATGGCGAAGTTATGATGTTGGGTGGTGGTGCTAGTATTAATGGTGATCTAGCATGGATGGTGCTAGAACTAAGTAACAATGTTGGATGGTGGTGATAGTATTGGTGGTGATCTAGTTTGGTGGTGCTATGGCGAAGTTATGATGTTGGGTGGTGGTGCTAGTATTGGTGGTGATCTAGTTTGCTGGTGCTATGGCAAAGTTATGATGTTGGGTGGTGGTGCTAGTATTGGTGGTGATCTAGTTTGCTGGTGCTATGGCAAAGTTATGATGTTGGGTGGTGGTGCTAGTATTGGTGGTGATCTAGTTTGCTGGTGCTATGGCAAAGTTATGATGTTGGGTGGTGGTGCTAGTATTGGTGGTGATCTAGTTTGCTGGTGCTATGGCGAAGTAATGATGTTGGGTGGTGGTGCTAGTTGTAATGGTGATCTAGCATGGATGGTGCTAGAGTGGCAGTGATGGTGATGTTGGGAGGATGAAGCCTTTCATGGGGCTAGTTGATGAGCTATGATATTGGGGGCCCTGGCATTGTACAGAGGTATTATCTGAAGGTAAGTGGCAACAATGATTAATATGTTTCACCTGTTGTTATATCAGCAAATACTAAAAAACTTAACAACAATTCTTTTTTTTTCAAACAAGCAGGTGGATTGTTCCGACATATGTTCATAATAAGAATCCAAGAGTATCTTACAAGAATGTGTAGCACATACATTGTAATCGTTGCCCTACAGCTTGTGTCTCGTCTTTAATTTCACAAAATTAGCAATCTGATGATGGCAGTATATTTCTCTTGGTTTAATTTTTCTGCTTATCACATGAAAAATAGGGTTGCTAGTCGTCCAATGTAGAACAGTGTGTGATTGTATTACACAGTGTAAGTGTTTGTGTAATGATATGCCAGAAAGTGCACACCCTTCCACTGCACAGGAAGAAACCATCAGATATTTAAATTGTTCCCCAAAACTATCACAAAGCCTTGCAGACCAGGCCCACACATGATAAAATCTGATTACAAGGTATTGTCTTGCATAACTAGAATACCAGATTGATAGGGAGGGACCTATTAGGGGCGGGAAAGCTATTGATGAGGAGAGTTAAAGTCCAGCTGCTGTATTAGAAGGCTATGATAACAGGCCCTCTGCCTCAAGGCGGTCATTGTTTGAGTCCAGTCTGTGGTCAGTACTGGATAAATAAACACCCTCCCCTCCACTCCTCCTCCCCTTTACAACTTACATAACAAACTCACAGTAGAGAACTCCCATATGTTCTAGAATACTGTTCCAGCACCCAATTAAAGCTGACCACTGTTGACCATAAAATTACCACTGACCAGTTTATAAATTGATAGGGTCAAGCTGGAAAGAACCAATTTAAGAAATTTTAAGTGACATGTTGCAGCCATTTGTCAGTTGTTAGACATAAGATACCAGTAAGAGCAAAATAGTCACAGAATTTGCAATCATAAGGGGGAAAAACGCATGCTGTCAGGACATTGTAGACAAAAACAGAATACTGAAAACCATCTTCTTGCTGAAATAATATTGGCTTGTGTTAAGTAGTTATCATTGTTATGATCAGGTGAGCTGAGTGATACTGGAACCTCATCAGATGGCTAAGTGTGTAAACTTTTGATTTAATGGACCTATACGCTGTGTCAAGTGTCGGGGTCTGGCTTAGTGGTGAGATAAAAGGTGAACTGGGATGATGTTGGTACATCTCTGAGACAAAAGGGGTCAGCATTCTGATAAGGGCCACTTTCAGTCGTGTGCCACTGTAGCTACTGTTTAATGTCTGTCTTCAACAGCAGTGAAGATATGTGTAAAGAAAATTCAAATATTTCAAATTTTTGTAGTTTGCTGGTTATTTTGTTGTTTCACTTTCTTTTTCATTTCTTTTTTTGAAATATGGAAGTGATGAGATATATAGTGAGTTTTATCATCTTAATTTCAAATAAACAAATTAAATATATACTTTTTTGTTTATTTGAAATATGCAAATACTGAGTTTAATGTAGACGGGAAAAAAAATGAAATAAATACTTTTAGAAGCATAAGTAAAGCACATTTCAGTTTCAATTTATCCAAAAACAAATATTACACTAAATTTGTGATTATCATACAATTTCTAGTGAAGCGTCATAGTCCTCGAAGAGTCTGGTTGATATTGTTTATCAAGTCTGTGAGAAGCTTGTAAGAGGGTTTGGTTGAAATGCTGTGATAATTTTTTGTATGTAGTTGTGGGGGTCTGTTGTATCCAGGACGGATTGAATATCCACTGTTTATAGTAAATAGCTCAATTTAACTTAATTGCTATCACTTGAACACTCCCATCAAATGTTTCCTCACTGTACAAGCAGATAATATTCATCTTCAGAATATTTCTTCAGTGAATAATACAATGCCGTTTTGGTAAATGTCTGTTGTGGTTATTCTGAAGAAAGAAAACTCAGTTTTGTTGGTTATGAAGTATAAATGACCTGAACATAACACTTAGAAGTTTCAAAGGTTATGCATATTAGCTCAGTTATAATCAAACAAATGTGTTAGTTATAATGAAACAGTTGTGTTACTTACAATCAAATGTTTGTGTTAGTTACAATAAAATAAAAGTATCACTTTCAATCTAATTACTGTGACAGTTAACACCCCAAAAATTGTGTCAGTTAAAATCAAACAATTGTGTTATTTACAATGAAATGTTTGTGTTAGTATCAAATAAATGTGTCACTAACAATTAAACAATTGTGTCAATTATAATCAAACAATTGTGTCAATTATAATCAAACAATAGTATCATCGCAATGAAATTATTGTTACAGTTACAATCTATTATTCCATTAGTTAAACTCTGATTTTCGTAAAATGTTAATATATATTTAATAAAATTTCAGGTTCCATTATAGATAATGGTATCTTGGTTGTAACACATTTCATGCAATTTTTCACGTCCGATCAGCTGCTATGTGGAGTATTTGTTGCACACATAGTCAGTGGCTCATTGTTCTGTTGGAAAGCAGGTGCTTGCTGCACTATTGTAACTTCAGTGACTTTTTTCTAGAGAAGTTGTGGAATGTGTCCGATGTGACTTTTTGCACTAGGGAGAGATGTACCACCCTTGTCCCAGCTTGTTTGTAGTAATTACAATGTTCCGCCTCTTTTACATTGCACTGTTTAGGCAAATGAAGCATTATCACAGAACATTAAAGAGCTAGAAAACACAACAACATTAGTGCAGGAGAGAGTCCTAGATTAGCATCAGCCATTGTTTCCCAGGGGGCCACACTGGGTCAGGGAGCAGTCCTTATCTAGGAATTAATCGTTAATGGTTTAGATGCCTGCAATTAATTACTGCCAGAAAAGTTTATACTGATGTGGAATAAATTAAACAAGACTAAGGTGGTCACAGTAGATTTACTTTTTCTTCCTAGTTATGTAAGTGACATCTACGATTTGGCATCCACTTCTCTTTCTACACAATTACATTCGGAGTGGAATTTTGACAGAGTTTTTCTTTTTTTAGAATTAAACATACTGACATTTTTCTTATGGTGTTTTGTCTCTGTGATATTCTGATAATTATTTAATAGATTATTAAAATAAGATAATTTTGAAAGTGCTGCCTGATATTGCAAAAAGACATGTTGTAGAATTCCCTGTTTCCTGATGGAGAGCAAAGGCCAGACAGTTTTCTTTTAAAGTAATTAATTCTATAAAACTGGAGGGAAAAATAGTGCCTGTCAACCTCTTTTTAAATTGATATGATTTAGTGATTGTTTAGAAAAAGTGCTTATTTCTAAATGAACTTTCATTGAAAACATTTAATTTAATTCTGGTTTTTCAACAACTAAATATAATCTATTGTATGTCAGCTGTTCCATTATCTGTACTGGAATGAACAAAGTACAGATTCATCATCTCCACAGAATGACACATATAAACAAATACAAACTTTGACAGAGATTATTTCCCGCTGTCTGGCAGAGATTTGGGGATCAGCTGGCACTCCCCTGCTATGTCCCAGGCCAATCAGAGGACAGGGCACCTCGCATTTAGCCAATCAGCAGACATATGACATTGGTTCAAGCCAATCATAGCTCATGTCCATGTTGATAAAAGTGACCTTTGTGTTAGGTGACATCTAAGCTACTGCAGGCCGGTGTTTATCTCTCCACAGAAGGCTAACTGTATTGTTTTGAGAACTGTGGTATTATCAGGAAATATGATCTTTCTCTCTAGGGATGGCTGGGTGTTGTATTTCTTCACAAGACCCACAGCTAATGTGTTCAATTATCAACACTTCCAATTCTGCCCCCTTTGTTTGATAAACATAAGTATTTATAATGATCTCTTCCTGGAACAGAGTGAATGCACTAAAAGGGATTAAGGAACTGAGGTAGAGGACTCCCAAGGGTATCTGTCAGACATGTTTGGTGCCCAGGTAGAATTTTTGAAAGAAAGATTGAAGTCCCATATGGTTTATCATACAAATTGGGGGGAAAAACTTAATAAAAATTCTCAGTTTGAACTCATTCATGTTTGTTTGTTGTAGTTCCAGGTTCATAATCCCTGCTTCCTGTAGTAAATAGCTAATTAGTTTTCAAAGAATAACAATTATTATATAACATGTGTGGAAGGCATGTCAGGTTTTATAGTGTGTGAAAATAAACAGCCCACCAAAAAGAGGCCACTAGCAGAACATGGGACAATGTCTGATATTTTTGCTTTTCATCTAGAACTTCTTTAACAACGGAAGGAATAAAACTTTACATTTATAGATATTGCTGCCAGCATGTATCCGCAGGGTTCTTCAAATGTTTCTTTCAAAAACATCAAAGGCCTTTGGCTGTGGGCTCGGCTTTGTTAATACCTCACTCAGGGTAGCCTCCGTATCTATCTCTTTCTCCGCAGGTGTCCCCCACAACCTGAATAAATATTGTTCAGATGATAACATACCTGTATTTTATCCTAATGATATTTGTACACAGGTATCTGTTTCTTCTAATTAGAATAATGAATTCTCAACCATGTACAAAGACTTGCCAGTGTTTGGCATTGCTTTATAACAGATAAGATCGCTGCTTGTACTAAACTTTCATACAACACTGAAGTTTATTCAAAGATTTGAGAAAAAAAGGAAGTTGCTTGTTATTTTTGTTTCAAGTGGTTTCTGCTTCTGGAAATATAACATTGATCTGTCTTTGGTCATTCTTTATCAGATACCTGACTGTTACAGATTATCAACAAACTCCCAACATAACAAGACTCTTTTCCTGCCTGACATGTTAAAAAATTATCCACTTTTCGGTACGATGTAAATATTTGAAATTGGTTTAACAGCATGCCTTGTTTCTGACCTCTGTTTCATAAAGTATAGATATTAACATTTTTTTAATTTTTGAATAGTTCCTTCAGTCCTTTTCTGTATCATTTGTCGGATGTACAAAACTGTAGAAAGATGATTATTTTGATATACAGAGTTCACTGAGAGGTTTTGTAAGCTGAAAAGAGGAGGGGTAGGAGAGGGGCTGGCCAAATATTGGTTGAAATCACAGTTTAATTTGCGTCATGTTAAAACACGATTTATGTGGACAGATGAGTCTCTATGTTGGCCCGTCGTGTTTCCAAGAAAATTAGTATTAGCATTAGATGCAGTATTTACATGCATGATAGTGATTTGATATTGACTGGGCAGCCAAAGTCATTATAGAAAGTCGTTAATGATTGCCACGTAATTTATACATCGTGACAGCTTCCTTCTACCTGTGGAAACATCTAGAATTAAGAGGCCCAAGCAAATCAGCATTAAATTCCTCATGTAACTTTCTGCACATTACCATGCTTTTTTCTGATTCAATAAAAGTCAGGATTTTCTTTTTCAAAAAGTAGCAATCTGATGTGGTACTAACAAATGTATGGTGTTCCAAATGAACAAGGTAGTGTATGGTGTTCCAAATGAACAAGGTAGTGTATGGTGTTCCAAATGAACAAGGTAGTGTATGGTGTTCCAACTGAACAAGGTAGTGTATGGTGTTCCAACTGAACAAGGTAGTGTATGGTGTTCCAACTGAACAAGGTAGTGTATGGTGTTCCAACTGAACAAGGTAGTGTATGGTGTTCCAACTGAACAAGGTAGTGTATGGTGTTCCAACTGAACAAGGTAGTGTATGGTGTTCCAACTGAACAAGGTAGTGTATGGTGTTCCAACTGAACAAGGTAGTGTATGGTGTTCCAACTGAACAAGGTAGTGTATGGTGTTCCAACTGAACAAGGTAGTGTATGGTGTTCCAACTGAACAAGGTAGTGTATGGTGTTCCAACTGAACAAGGTAGTGTATGGTGTTCCAACTGAACAAGGTAGTGTATGGTGTTCCAACTGAACAAGGTAGTGTATGGTGTTCCAACTGAACAAGGTAGTGTATGGTGTTCCAACTGAACAAGGTAGTGTATGGTGTTCCAACTGAACAAGGTAGTGTATGGTGTTCCAACTGAACAAGGTAGTGTATGGTGTTCCAACTGAACAAGGTAGTGTATGGTGTTCCAACTAAACAAGGTAGTGTATGGTGTTCCAACTGAACAAGGTAGTGTATGGTGTTCCAACTGAACAAGGTAGTGTATGGTGTTCCAACTGAACAAGGTAGTGTATGGTGTTCCAACTGAACAAGGTAGTGTATGGTGTTCCAACTGAACAAGGTAGTGTATGGTGTTCCAACTGAACAAGGTAGTGTATGGTGTTCCAACTGAACAAAGTAAGAGTATAATGCCATAACATAGCATATCTCAGTATACAGTGCCCTGAAAATGTATAACTCAATGTACAGAATCAGGACACTTTATAACCCAATGTACAGTACTGTGATGCTGTATAACCCAATGTACAGAATCAGGACACTTTATAACCCAATTTACAGTACCAGGATGCTGTATAACTCAATGTACAGTACCAGGATGCTGTATAACTCGATGTACAGTACCAGGATGCTGTATAACTCAATGTACAGTACTGTGATGCTGTATAACTCAATGTACAGTACTGTGATGCTGTATAACTCATGTACAGTATCAGGATACTGTATAACTCAATGTACAGTACTGTGATGCTGTATAACTCAATGTACAGTACCAGGATGCTGTATAACTCAATGCACAGTACTGTGATGCTGTATAACTCATGTACAGTATCAGGATACTGTATAACTCAATGTACAGTACTGTGATGTTGTATAACTCATGTACAGTATCAGGATGCTGTATAACTCAATGTACAGATTCAGGATACTGTATAACTCAATGTACAGTACCAGGATACTGTATAACTCAATGTACACTACTGTGATGCTGTATAACTCATGTACAGTGTCAGGATACTGTATAACTCAATGTACAGATTCAGGATACTGTATAACTCAATGTACAGATTCAGGATGCTGTATAACTCAATGTACAGTACCAGGATGCTGTATAACTCAATGTACAGATTCAGGATACTGTATAACTCAATGTACAGTACCAGGATGCTGTATAACTCAATGTACATTACCAGGATGCTGTTTAACTCAATGTACAGTACCAGGATGCTGTATAACTCAATGTACAGTACCAGGATGCTGTATAACTCAATGTACAGTACCAGGATACTGTATAACTCAATGTACAGTACCAGGATGCTGTATAACTCAATGTACATTACCCTGGTGCCTTATAAATCCTTGTATGGTTGAATAGATCTTCAAACTTTTTATTAATTACAAGTGTTACAGCTACCTGTTGAAATGGATATATGATAATGATTATGCCCTGTGCCAAAGTGATGTGATTGAGGTGCTGTATCACATACATCAAACAGTCACCAAAATATGTTATTGTGATATAACTAAATACAGAATTACATGTTATCTCAAAGAGTGATTTGTTGTTCTGCTAGACACATTTACGGAATGGTTTTCATTTTCTTAATTAAGCGATTCTTTATTGTATATTAACAAATTATACAATAGTTGGCATTGTTTCAAGATGTTAGCACTCAAGGAATTCCTGTATCCTTTAATAAACAATTTTTTTTGGCTTCAATTTGAATCAATCATAAACCACAATGCCAAGTTCAATTCAATTGGATGCTATTAATTTTAATCAAGATTTTGTTTATAGTAACAGGTCTGTGCCTATTACCTCTCCTTGCTACATTATAAAGTCTTGGTAAATATTATCAATTACAGACCAAAATATTGAAACAATAAAATGTTTGGATTTGATGATGAATATATCTTGGTAAATGTATAAATCTGTCGCCGTGGCTGTTTGTGTATGAATTCCACCACAATAGAAGCCAGATTATGACTGGCAGTTTCTGACGGAAATGTTGAAACAATCTAATAGATAAAATGCATTGTGAAAGTTAGTGATTATCTTTAATAACGTTATCCCCACATCTTATCATGAAGGGGGAGGGACTAATCTTTTGCACTGTCTTTAGTCGGAGTTTTATTACATTTGATAATAATTACAGACGAGTTAGGGGAGGTATCGCAGAGTTAGGAGGTGAGTCTAACAGGCCGAAACCATTGTCAGATTTTCCTTGTTAAACCCGCTATATCAGTGGCCATTTTGTTTGTTGGTGCTCCCAATCATTCTTATCGGCCCATTAATAACTGGGCCGTCTTTGTAGTGCAGTTACACTAATGTTGGTGTGATTACCTACTCCTTTAAAGTAAATTGGCTTCAGACCCTCGCTTATTTTCATCAACAGAACAACGTTTATGTTGTGATAGAAATGAACATCATTATAAAGTCCGTAGGAGAGGAATGTATTATTAATCATGATAGAATTTCTATTTTCTTCGTCAGCGTTGTCTTTTTTTTTAAAACTCCCGTTCATGTCGCTGTGTTTTTCCTTTGCTATTTAGTTGTCTTATTTATAATGACTCATAGTCTCCATTCTTTGGCAAAAGAAACATTTCCTGTAATTTTTTTATTGCAAATGCTTTTTTTGGATTGTTATTTTGTTAAGTTATCTTGTGAAAAGGAGCTTGGACCAGCTGAATTTAATAAAGTGTTAGGAAGCTTGATAATGTGACAATTCATCATTGTGTTGCGTACAGGCCAGCATCCTGTTGGAGCTGCCGAGTTTTTAGAAAAAGCACTTAAATAGTTCTGAAATGTTCAAGAGTTGTTTATTTTACTTGTTAGAACCTTAGCACGTCAGCTGAGGGTGTTGTATCATTTCAAACTTTTATGCTCAAAGATTTTCGGCTTTTAAACATTCTAAAATCAGGTCAAGGTTGTACTTAAATAAATTGCTACAACTTTTTCACTTCATTTTAAAAGTGCTTCCAGAAGAGCAATAAAGTGCAATAGTAGTGGAGAATCTAGTCGACATGGAAACATAATGGAACAAGATGGAGTCCCGTCAGAACGCTTTACACTGGTAACGGAACAGCTCCGAATATCTATGTCTAATTGCATCGTTTAATTGGTCCGATTTAAAAGGATAGTGATGGTTTTGTTTATTTGTTCAATTCGTTAGGATTGTACAAAAGAATGTTAAATTTTCTTAACAAGTTGTATAACATGTTCATAGGGATTATATGGTGCAGTGGAGTTTTAATCATGAGTTATGCATGTAAATTATTTGTTTTTTCAGTTTTGAAAATAGATTTGCTGTCCATAAAAAAAAAAAAACAGAAAACCGCCAAACCTTGGTTCTGATAGGGGAAACTTGATGATATTATTATACTTTGTGTATATACTCGGTACCTTTACTATGTCATCGTGAAATCATAATTTATGTGACATTTCAGAATTCCAAACAAATTACTCAGGCATATTTTGGGCACAGAAATGAAGCATTTTGAATCTTTTTGGTGGAAGAATGAAACTGCTTAATGAAAACATGGCTGTCTTCTAAAAAAAAAAAAGAAAGAAAGAAAATTCTGGGTTAGCTTCAACCAATATCAAAATTATCCCACAAAAGAATATGCTAAATACTGAAGGAATTTTGTTAGGGGTTAACAGTGACGTAACGTTGCCTGTTCTCCCATACCCAGGACAGCAGCTGCCGTGAACTAAACCCTCCAACAGTCTTTTGTTTTTGAGATGAGGTGTTTTTATTAGCCTCGTTTGTGAAGTTCCTGAAATGAATATTACCTTGTGTGACCGAAACAATCTGCGATTTCTGGTTTTAATAATACTCCCGTTGCCTCTCGGCTTTCCCTCACTATTTTGATATTGTGGCGTTCCTTAGGAGACTGGTGTTTTTATTTAATGAGCCATTAATGTGAGGAGCGGGGGATTAGTTTTGATGTGTGTATGGGAGAGAGAATAAGTAAATTAACTATCCAGTGTCACCATTGGGAAGGAAGTGCTTAATCGCGAGGGATATGTTTCTCTATAGCTGACCTAAACCATCTGTTGGGGACCAAAAACAATGTATTGTTTCCTGTGCTCTTTGCCACTGGTTTGATAAATAAGCAATCGAGGTTTAAAGGAGATATTTTCCAGCCCTTCCAAGACAAATGATACATGAAATATGTTCTAAGTGATCTATTTACAGACTTCCTTTTTTATGTGTTTTTTGAAACTTCGTTTTATTGTCTGTCCATCTGTTATAGATTCATTTCAAACCAAAAGACAGAAGGAACATTATAATAATATTAGATTGTTTTTAGTTTTGTGAATTTTTAAGACTTGGATCATTACCGAAGTAGTAAGTGAACTGATAATATTCTTGCAACTCTAAAACAAAGTAACGAGATAAATTTCACCCCTTTTTGGTTTTTTTTTTGTTGTTGTTTTTTTTTTCAAAATTATGCAATCAAATTTATTTGATTCAGCTACAACAGGTTGGACCAAATGTGGTTTAAGGAAAGATGGGGTTTTTCTGGTAAAGTTACATCCAGAAAACAGTTATGACATCAAAGACTAATTAGAAATAATTAGAAATAATGATTTTTGGAAAAGATTAAGAAGTGCTTGAAGGCTAGAAATAAGTACTGGTATTCAATGTTAAAAGGGGCACATCGTCCCTCTACTGTTACAGTTGTGATTTCCAGGAGTCTTCCATTCCTAATTCTGATATTCAAAGAATGAAAAGCTCCAAATGATCCTATTTTAAATATTTACAAACAGAAGTGATGGATATACTTTGACCCCTGTTTAGAAGCTGGGTAATGATACAGTGGTATTCTTTATGTTGTGTGATAGGCTTGAACGAGACAGCTGTGGGCGGGCTCTAGTATTGATCTGATCTGTGTCACAGAAGACAGGGTTATGTCCCTTGTCTCTATCAATACATGTGTACTGTGATGCTACACTGATTGAGAGGACATCTCTGCTTTTATAGCATATTTACAAATTATTTGTTTCAATCTTTTTCTGTTTAAAATATTTAAGTGATGTGGACTTTTAGATATACTAAAATTCGAATTTGAAAATCTATATATATTGTATTTTTAAGTTGAGAATTTATGTTTTTTTCTCTGAAAATAAACAAATAAAGTTTGAATAGTCTTTTTAAAATTCTTCATGGTCTAGATAAACAGACAGGTTTTCAAATTGTAAACCATCAAAATTTGATGTCAACATGGACTTACCTTTTATATATAAGTTCATTGTATATACATTCACTCACAAATGCAAATCAGTTTATTTTCAATTCTTAAGAAATTAATCTATTTAAAGAATGACATGCTTGGTTAGATAATAAAAGTTAGATATTTATAGTAAGTTACAACATGCTTAGTAATAAAAATGTCATATTCATAAATTGAAAAATGTTACATTTGTTCATGTAACGATACACTATTATACTTACAGTTTAAACAAATGCTCAACAAAAAATTTAAATAACGATTGGTTTAAACATAATGAAAAAAAATGAAGTGTTTGAAGCAAATATTGAGATAAAGAGCAATGTGGTGGTATAATTGACAAAGTAACAAGTTTAGAGATCATTCTTTATACTGTACAGGAATTTGATAAATATGTAGTTTGTTTAAAGTATTTCCCCTCATTAATTCTTCTAAATGTATACCTCCCATCTGTACCTCTAGTTTTTCTTTAGAACTATATATCATAGTAGGTTTGTTGACAAAATGTGGTGTCGGACAGGTGCCCCAGAGAGGCCCCCTGGTATAGCTCCTGTTGATGGTGAGAAAGACAGCATTGTACTACAGCAGTAGTTGCTCCTCTCAGCATCCCTGTCCATCAGTCAGCACACTAGCCAGAAGGCCCCTGATTGGCTGCCTGCCCAAAGGAGGGGGCTCTCAGTGGCCTAGTGTGTCTACTACAATATGGGGCCTAGCTTTTGTTGTGTACATACCTACTGTTGTGACTTCTGTGTGAGGTGTATCGTACAGACAGGTCAGCATGCACCCAGTACTGATCCAGCCTCTAAGGTAGGATATATTTACATGGAGGGGGCTACACACCTGTCAGGTAGGGCTAATTACAGGTACACTACTCACCTGTTACATCTACAGGTACACTTGACACACCTGTGTAATGAAGAGGCCAGGCATAAATGATGCTGTAGGTTCTGTTGATCATAAAAGTTTTGTTTACATAGTCTGATGTGGAGAAATGTTTCTCAACAGTAGGATATGTGGAGCAAGTGTTGAGGAATTCTACAGGTCATCGTCGCTAACACATGTAATGCTGGTGTCACTTGTGCACGTGTATCAATATTATATTCTATGATTACCAGCCATAAATAATGTAAGATAGGTATGATTTGTAATTTCTTTCTGATCCGTATCATTAATTTCGTTGATTATGTAAGAAATTAAGTTTCTAATACATTTTGTAACTGCAAATTTTGTCCCATATTTTGTAAACAATTTATATCACATTGAGACATAATTGTAATACAGTTTCAATTAGTTGAGGTTATACTAAAAAATTCTTGACAATTGTAATATTTGATATTGCACTTATTTTATTTTATGATTCAATGAGTAACTTACGAATGATTTGGACTACAATCATTTGTATTTATGGGATCTCAAAAGTTGGTCCACAATTTATGTAGATGACTGATCTATTTTTCTAACTTAAAAAAAAAATCAATATTTTGCTAAATTAATTACCATGAGGAAAGAAACTGCATAGAAATGCATTAAAATGTATTATTCAGTACTTTTTAAATTAATGTAGAGTTAGATCAGATGATAAAAGGAGTGTGAAATTGTGATACCATAACATATAACATTAAGATATTTTTTATTCATTATAAAAAGATACGAAAAAAAATTTAACTTCCTGGATATTCTGGAATAATGGAGAAATAAAAAACACACTTAAATTTATTTCGGTATTGATTAAATTTTAATTTTACTGTATAATTAAATTGCTAAAGGGAATTGTTGAACAATATGTGAAGACATAAAAATGTTTGTCATGAATTAATTTTAATGTTGATATATATGTGAATCTGCACTTAGTATTTGAAATATTAGAATAGGTGATTCAGATACATCATTCCTGTGTTATCAGAATATCAAAGATAAGTATAGATTCTCAGTGTAGCTGGTTACTGAAATTCTGTTTATACTACAACATAAATCATTCAAATGGTAAACCAGATAATCACCAAACTGATAGACATTTGATAAAAATAAGTAAAAAGACGATGAAACCAAGAAAAGTTTATTTTGTTTTTAGAAAATTTCAGTGGGAACAAACGATGAATTTTCACATGTAAAATATTGCATATAAATGGATATTAACTTTCACTGTTGTTTCATGACATATTTCATTTTAAAGTTCAACATAAAATTAGTTTTAAGAGGAAGGAGAAAAAAAATATTTTAAGGAAAAAGAAAACCTTTTGTGTGGTATACATTATGCTTGGGTCCTCATCACTGTCAGAGTTATCTTTGGTGAAATGAAGCAGAGCATATAATGTGTCATACACTTTGGCATATGATATTTGAGTCCAGTCTTCATAATGCTTTCTGACAGGCCTTTTAACTTGGAACTATTTTTTTCTTGTAGAGAAGTACAATAATTCAAAATTATCTTAAGAGTTTGAAACAAAGCAGCTTTGGGGGTAGGTCCATATGTTCTAGCGTTATGACACAGAATTGACAAACGGCCATGATCAACTGTTCTATTATCTTAACTTGGGAACAAAAATCAGATTGAAGGGAAATTTACACAATTCTGGGGGGTTTTGTTTTAGATTTATCATGATAAAAGAACAAAACTTAACAGATTGTTTGGTTAGAATATACTTTATTTCTAACACATGTGCCCCTTAATCTTTTTCACTGCCATATCAGTACCTGGCAGCTTCAACAGTTTGGTTTTTATTAATTCTACACTGTGATAAGGATCAAATTCACCTATTCAAACCATTTGCTTTTTCTTCCTTTCTCTTTAAATCAGAACTATAAAAAAGGCAAACAAACACTACACATGAATGAAATTTAAGTAGAGTATCTGGGGGAAAAGAATGGGGGCTAAAAAGTATGAAAAGGGTTCATTTGAAATTTCTGAGAATGGAAATCCTTAGAAATTTCTCATTATGATTTTCTGAGCTTTGTTTTCAGAAAATAATTGAAGTTATGATTTGTGAGAGTTCTGGAAATATCAATCAAATACTGATGTACATTAAATGATGCATGTCTTTTAAGTGTTGTAAGCGTCCATGACACGATAGTGTGTACTTGGTGTTAACAAGTACCTTCCCTATCCTGAGGTTTTGTTTGTTCTTTTTTCCAGAAATATTGCCTAAATACTTCCTCTAAAAATCCTATCTTCTGTGTAAATAAGCATTAACACAGCCAGATAACATGGAAGCTGACTGTATTGGCAGATCTGTCTGTCTTTAGTCCAGAGAAGTGTCCAATACTGATAATAGGCTTAGAAAGAACCACAGAATTCCAATATCATGTTACAAATTATGTAACTTATCCCAGAATACTTCAAAATTGGGTCATACTAACCTAGCTAGCCTGAAATTAGGTCATATTGAACCCTGTTAACTCTAAATTATTGTATTGGTCTTTGTCCTGGTCAAGCTTTTCATTCTTGGCCATTCACACTAACTGATTTTGGTAAATTTTATTATCAATGTAATGATAGTTGCTTGGGCCTAGCTGATCTCCCGAGGGCAGGTCACAGGATACCATTTTAGTGGAATTAGATATTTGTATGGGAATCATTCATGGTACCTTGATAATGGTAAGAAATTATCAGATTCTGATTTTGAACATCAGACTTTCAACGATACAAAAGAAAAATACATTGAAATTTTTAATTTTGAAATGCATATATAAATGAATATATAAGTGTTCACATTTACATTTACTTATGTATAGATAAAATAAAAAAAAAAAGAATATTTTCAAAATCTGTATTAATATGTTGATTACTTTGATTGTAAATTACAAAATGTAATATCATCAACATATATTATTTCCTGATACAGGGAAAAATATGAAATCAATACAAAAATTTTAACAAAGAAATAAGCATGAATTTATGTGTCATTTAGATTACAATACAGGTGACATTCAAGGCAAGATATATGGTAATTAGATGTATTAATTACCTACTGATAGTTCTAATGTTTAAAAAAAAAATAGTGTCATAGCAGATGTTTTTTACACAATGAACAAAATTATTCCTCCAAAGTCATTCTAATGTCTGAAAAAAATAGTGTCATATCAGATGTTTTTACACAATGAACAAAAATATTCCTCCAAAGTCATTCTAATGTCTTAAAAAAATAGATAGGGTGTCATATCAGATGTTTTTTACACAATGAACAAAAATATTCCTCGAAAGTCACTCTTATGTTTAAAAAAACTACATAAAAATAGATAGGGTGTCATATCAGATGTTTTTTAGACCATGTACAAAAATATTCCTCGAAAGTCATTCACGAATTGAAAGGTCATATAATTATCTATGACATCAGAATTTGTGGTTTGTTTTTATTGTAAGGCTGTGCCGTGTGACAGAACAAGGATTGTCCCTATATAGCTGATCATTGTCTCCCTAATACAGAGTAACAAATCAATTATATTACTCTATCTCAATGTGTAATTATGGGAGGTTTTTCGTATTATATAAAAACAGTAATTGTCAGATGAGGTCTGTATGTGGTTAGAGAAATGTCACTATTCTCGGTAGGAAACGGCAGCAATCATTTTTTTTAGTTTCGTCTCCAATAACAGCACCGAGGTCTTTTGTGCAAAATGGTAATTTTTTGTGTTTCTATGTCAGATAAACACCACTTGCACTTTTTGAAAAGCGGCAGTTTAATTTGAAATACACAACAACATTGCTGTGATTAGAAGTGAGCTGGTTGTCCATTAGAGATACAGGCTGAGCTTAAATCTGCCGAGGCTGAACACAGCAATCAATTAGAATAGCTCCCGCATTAGATGTTCCAATTTGACAAAGAATAAAAAATCAATTAGAGAGACAGGTGGAATTATGGAGCTATTGTAGCAGACAGGATATTGTGTGAACAATACTGCGATGATACTAAGTAGGCAGAAATGAACTAATTTACTGATCAATATTACATTTAATTACAACTTTGTACAGTTGTCCTCGCCTGGTCAGATCAATTAATCAGATGTACTGGGGGTTGAGAAGGAGATGGAGCGACAGTCAGTACTTCTCAGCTAGTCCGATATCCATCATATATCCCACTTTGACATGCGATCCGCCAACAATCGTAATTATCCCGACTTTAAACGCGTTTGTGACAATAGATTAGAACACAACTGCCTACCCTAGTTAACAGTGAAGGATAGGGTCGGAATAAATTCAATGTCGGCTTCAATCTCACCCCTGTAATAAAATGTTGTTATACAAATAGCAAACACGAAGTTTCATTTGAAAATTGATTTTTGAAAATATCAATTGAGACTGTTTTCCATTTGTATTAAGGAAGCATGTAAGCTCCAGGGACAATTAACCAAGAAAGGTACGTTGATTCATTGACAAACAGGTTACATAGAAAAGGCAGGAGGAAGCTGCTTCAGTCACTAGAGTTAATATAAAAAGCATAAAAAAAAAGGACATGAATTGTTACTATCAACGTTGTAATAGGCAGAAAGTAAAGATAAGAGATTTAGGTACAAAGAGATCCCAAAGTCTGCAGTCGTACAAAACCATCTATTGAAAGTGAGGAGAGTTTTGAGTTTGGTTGTTGGGAGGATCGCCATTGACTTCAATACTGGGGTACGTCAGGTCAAGTGTTATGGGGTAAGGAATCTGATGACAGATTCTTATGTGATAGTTAGAATCTGAACTAGTGCGCAAAAGTCAACGGGGAATAGAGTTATCAGACATTGTAGCTAGAGTATCTTATAACACGTTTATACAACACAGGTTTCTGTCATCTCAGTCATTCGTAAAATAATGAAATCATGTCACATTTCCACACTCACGTCAACAGGAATGACACTTCATTTGGAATCAGATACAAACGTTTTTATGACCTATTGGAAAAGCTGTTATGTAGCTTCTTTGTTTTTACAATGTGTAAGATTGTTAATATTAGAAGAATTAGCTACGTGGCTTTGTGGGGCCGACATAAGAGAGAAATGACAGGATATTGTGAAAAGACAACATTGTTTCTTTGTGTCAAGATTAATCCCAGGTCACAGAAGGTGTTGTTTAATCATGTTCACTGACATGCTTGTCTCTGTGTTTTTGGCGATGTCCTCCCTTGTTTTCCTTTTGTTTCTGGTTTGAAGTTTAATGACTCAGCCAGGCTGAAGGTTGTCGTACCTGAGGCTACACATGATTTCTGTAGTGTCAAAACAACAGAGGGCCTGGACTGGTGTTTCACAGGACCCCCCCAGCAATGAAGGGCAAGAGTGACTGACCACGCACTTCTGAAACACCAGCATTGTGTTTCATTAACTATTGTGAACCGGAGATGAAATATTCTTATTGGAAAGGTTTTGACATTGAAAAGATTTATTTAAACATCGTCACCATAACACAAGATTTGTTTTGTTTCAGTAGATAACTGCAGGTGCATTAAAGTTTAAAATAGCTCAACAAAGTCTTGTCGTTCTGGACAGATTAGCTCATTAAAAAGCTAGTTGTCAGATCCCACAGTGTATGCCATAATTCTTGGTGATTTCATCAGGTGTTAAAAGGCTTGGTGTATTGAGAACCATACCACACGGAAATCAGCCCTAGATGTTTCTAGTTTGGGGTATTTGTTTGTCACTTATTGCAATTAATATTTATTTCAACATAGATTTGATGATTCCTACCTGTACATTGGAAAATGACCTATGCGACTTACTGTACACTAATGAAGTCAACTTCAATGTGTCTTTATATTATGTTGATTCTAGTTTCATTCTGAAGGAATAATAGTCTTTATAACAAGGTTTCATCACCCAAATCAAAATTATGTATTACACTAAGGATACCCATAGGAAACTTTTATGGAATTGTACTGGTGACTTTACCTTCAAAGAGCTAGATGAGTGTTGCTTAAGATGAAATTGAAACATTGCCAGTTTTGCAGGTTAAAGGTAGAGTAACAAAACTTGAAACTGACATGCTGGTCAGCACAGACAAGAAGCAAAAGTTTAGGAATAGTATATATTACCTGTATAAGGAATAGTATATATTACCTGTATAAGGAATAGTATATATTACCTGTATAAGGAATAGTATATATTACCTGTATAAGGAATAGTATATATTACCTGTATAAGGAATAGTATATACTACCTGTACAAGATTACCTGTATAAGGAATAGTATATATTACCTGTATAACTGCATAGTGACATTTTTGTTATCATTATAATTGTTGCAATTTCATGGTTTTAATTTCCGTTGGTGACAGGAGGCATGCATTTTGGATCAATAAAGAAAAGTTATACAATTGAAAATATCAAATGTTATTTTCCAATTTAGTGGTAATCATTGACACATTTTCTAGAATTTAGAATAAAGACATATTTTGTAACTAACTGGCAAAATCTCTGAATATTTAACCAGGCAATATATTAACCATCAAACCAAATATTTATCATTCTGTTTATTCATCGTCAAATCAATTCATGTATTTCTCAACCAATGTAGAAATCACACCGACATTGTTTTAATTGTGGTGCCTTCCTCTGTACCCGCATGCTACAGATTAAACGGATGACAAAGGAAGACCGAGTTAGTTTTACTTCCTGTGCTTTCATTAACCTGATCATTCGTACCTGTCCAGGCATCCTCTGATAAGGGCCCACAGAATACTCACCTGGCCTATATCGTCACAATAGTCACTTCCTTTGTCTTTCAAACAACAGGTGAATCAATTAAAAATCATGTATTCTCTCTCTGTATAATCAGGCAGATAGAGATGTACACAAAGGTATGTTAGGTTTGATGTCTACACTTCATCTCGGGTGAAAACAAAAGTTGTAATCAGTTCTAATGTATCATCAAAGAGGGTAGGGGAGATGGCTTCGGCAGCTGAGGTAAGTGTCTGCTTTAGAGACTTTGTTTGATGGCATTTAAGATTTTAACAGAAAGCTGTCGGTGAAACAAAGACATTATCGTCTATAATGTAATACAGGGGACAGACACATTAGACAATAAAATACACTCGAGGTATATCGTACATATATATACACAGTTACACACTCTGATTCAGCAAATTTATCAAAACAATTGAAATATGTATTGTCTTGGGCTGTCATTGTTTTACACTACAAACATGATAGTGATTCAGCATTAAATGTCTCATGGCTAATGCTGTCTCCTTAGATTTCATGACAGTTTTGATAAATTATTTTATAATATTTTTGATTTTTCATGGTGTAGAAAACATAAAATAGTCCCTTTTATTCTATTTTTATTACTTCATCTGTTAAAAGTACATGTGAGGAAAATTTAAATGACAATAATGTTATGTAATCCGGTGTGATTTGGGCTGTAAAACTGGCGTACGCCTTGCTAAAAGGCTGTCTCATAAAGCACAGCTGATACAGTGAGGTGGTGACAATCTCATCATGTTGTATTATCTGCTTCTAATGTCATACAGTATGGCCACAGGCACCTGTCATCTGACCGTTTGATGTAGACTGGACCTTCTACCTGGTGTAACGGCCCACTTCCTTAAACAGGCTAGATGTTATGTTTGTAGACAGATTAATGCCCTGGCCAGGTAACGGCCAGGTACTCCCACGTAACATCACACCTGTAGACAGGTAAAAAAAAAAAAATTGGCAGCATTTGTTTATTAACAGCATTACAGTGTAATTAGCTTAATTGATATTTCTTATTTATTTATTTTTTTTTTTTTTTGTGGGATGTTTCATGTATTTAAACAAAATAATGAATTTTAAACTGAAAAATAACCATTGAAAACAAAATATGGGATGAATTATTTTTAACAGAGAGCAATATTTAAGGAAGTCTTTGATATTTGAAGAATTCTGTTTTCAGATTGAAATTATGTTTTGAATACCTGGTGACTAGCGTATCTTTATAAAACATTGAAATAGGGTAGAAGTTTAACCTATTGAAACAAAAAAGTAAATCTAGTGTTAATTATTAAATTTTAACATAAGTATATACATACAGACAGTGCAGGTCCATTTTAATACATTTTGTAAAGTTGTGATGTGGAATCATAGAGAAAGTTATATAGTTCAAAATATATGTGGCCTAGATATTGACCTCATCTACTATCACATACACTATATCAGCCTTTTATTTCCTTCTTTTTCACTTTTTTGGGAGAAAACATGGAACTGCTATGTTTTCCAGTTTTTCCTTTTTCATTTTATTATTATTATTTTTTTTTATTTCATTTGAATGGGGAAAAATAGTTGTCTTATTCAGTGCGGAATTCTGTGAGATATGAGGGGGGTAATTTGAAGGTTTATTTTGAAGGTCAAATACTAATAATCTGATTAGAATATTTTGTCAATGTAATGTAATACAATTAAATCTGCTGTTTCATTAAGACTGATGAAACAATGATTATTATAGTTATCAGTCGATATTTTACGTAGGTAGAGGGCCAATACTGCCGTGTCATAGATTTAAATATTTTGTTTTAATATTGCGTATTGTATGGCCTGTGTTTATTGTTTGTCCTCCTGGCCTTTTGTTTGTGGTATTTAATTGATGGTAGGATTATTGTGTTGGACATTTAAAAAGTTAATGATATGCTGAGGTGCTGGGTCTCAGATGTCTCCAATGGTTTATTGCAGTCTCGAGGTATAAAAGGTGAAACATTTAAATTTGGGGAAGTTTTAAAGGGATGCTTTAGCCAATCTGTTTCATTTCTGTTTTCCTAATGGATGGATATTTGATGGATTCGGGTAAGGAATAATTACCTTTTTTACATTGAAATCTCATTCACAGGCCTTTTTATATATACATTAAATGTTTTAGCTGGGATATAAGAAAATATGTTGGTGATCAGTGATATAGAAAAACTAAGTTGATAGGAATGTATGAGTAGTACTGTGACTAACAACACGTTCAGGGTACTGATGTATACACACCTGACAGGTAAGTCTGTTGGCCGACAGGTAGGTGATGCTGGTGATGTATTGCCCTTAGTGCCTGGTCTGCTGTATACCTCATAACTGCATTGAGTTCCCCTCATAACAAATATTTACTGCACAAAATTCATATCTAGCAAATTAAAAAAATTCTTGTAATAAGTACATTACATATGTTAGGACAAAACAATAAGATATGGTTCTTTAGTTTAAAGTGTTTGCAGTCTCTGTGAATTTTTTTCTGCCAAATATTCATGTCTTCATGTCAGACATAAAAAGAAATCAAACAAACTTTGCTTTATACTTATAAGTTATCATACATTAAAAGGAAGTTGAATAATAACTTTCGTCAGTTTTCAACAAATTTCTCCTTTACAAAAAAAAAACAGCAACGAAAATAAAAATGAATTTTAATAGATTTTGTTTGTCTGACATGTTGGAGAATCTATTTCATATTAAATTAAAAATAGGCTCTTGTTCTTGTTAGTATCGAACAGGAAAATTTTAGAAAGCCAATTGACAATTATTTCATAATTCTTGTGAAAATTTCACATTAACTAGGATTGTTTTGTGCCCAACGTCACTTGATACCAATTAGCTTTGCACGAAGGATCATTGTTTTTATAGAATATTTCCCTGTTTTTAAAGTGTTGATATGAAAGCCGGAAATATAAAGAAAGAAAATTTTTGTTGATCATGAGATGCTGCAAATTTGTGTCACTTTCAAACAGTTTGATACAAGACACTAGCTGGTACGCCAATCAGAACAATGAATCAACAATTTGTTCCTTATGTACTATTAGAGAGGTTACAGAACAGCTCGTATTAATGTATTTGGTTGTGAATCACCATCCTATGTGACATTGTTACACACAATCCAACAGAACAATTCACTTTAGTATATTAATCATCCACTATAACAGATTTTATCTTGTACATGCTACAAATGTGAAGGACTTTGTCAAGTACTCCTAAGTGATGCAGATCCTGAGAAAATCTTGGTCTTGTTTGTGTTTGTATTTCTCCCACTCATTCATACTTCGTAATTAAGGTTCCCAGTCTTATTTTGTTTTCCCTTTTTCCTCGAGAAACCAGATCGCCTACCTCATATTTCTGTCTTTATTATGACCCAAGTAATTTGTAACTGTTAGATTAGTTGTATTAGCTCTGATTTGATAGAAAACAAATAATTACAACATTTTAATAGTGATTATCATTATATTTAAATTCTCATGTTTTATAGAATTTAATTACTCCGAAATATTTTTGCTTTCTGTAGTAACAACAGTTAAAATAGTTATTTTCCAGTTATAATGTTTAGGTCAATCTAATTCTACCAAGTTTCTCTCCTCAACCATATCCACTTAATGTCTTTAAGGAGAGTGATCACAAATACTTATATTTGTCCAATTTTACAACAATTCATAAATACATAAAGAAAAATTGTCATGTATTAAAAATGTTTGCCATCCTGATGCATCTTTGTGACAGACTGACATTGACAGTAGTTCAGGTGAGACACAGGTGAGACACAGGTAGGCCAGGTACATATACCTGTATTGTGTTCTCATCAATCATACAAAACTGATTGCAATGATCCATCACTGAGTTTCCCTTCCTACCTGAGATAGTCCTCTAAGGCAGTACAACACCATGCTATTATTTGTCAGGATTATTCTCCACGTAGAGAATGTCCATACTTGTTGTGACAGATCAGTGACAATTATGTATTTGTTTTTAGCCTAGGGCTGCATATCATGGTGGTGTAGTAGGAAGTGATAGAATAGTTCATTCCCCACCCGTATATATAATATGATGAGTCTTTCCTTAACTTTATTCCTTCTTGTCTCAATATCTGAAAACAACCATTGGAATATAGAAGCCCTGTTTGGAACTGTAAGTGGAGATCTAGATATATAACAGGTAGGGAAATTATCATCTATGGTACAGAAACATTTTTTCAATTATATACTTGAATAAGTTTTTAATATTAATTAAATTAAATTAAATTTAATGATATCAATTAATAGGTGATTGTTAAGAATTATATTTACTAAGAAAAGAAAAAAGTAGTATTTTGAAAAGTTTTGAATATTCTATTTAAGCTATAGCATATTATACAGTTACAGTGCATTGTAATGGATTGTTAATTATGCAGAGATGCAAGGTGTGTTCCTTGTCATTATTGGAACTCACTTTTAGATGATGGGTTTTGTTGTGGAAAGTAATGAAATATCTATTTAATTAGAATTTAGAAGTAGTATCGCTGTTTGGGTTCTGAACCATTTTATTAAGACTCTACTTTTCAATTCTAAATATGCCAGAAGAAAGTAATATTTTTAAAAAATTATCAAACTAATGAATGTTTTATCAAAAGGATGGGGAAAAAAGAAAATTAAAAAAAAAAAAAACAAACAGAAAGAAAAACACAATGCGGAAAAAAAGATGAAATGTTATCGGAACAATATTTGAAGAATGTATCAAACTTTCTAATGGTGAGCTGAAATAGTGAATAATTTACTTCCTCAGAAAAATTGTGGTCAGTTTGGGTGGATTGAAAAATGCAAAAGGACAAAATCAGTGTTAGCTTAAAATATTAAATTGTAAATAACATAAAACTACTTAGTTATATTTATTCCAGTTGACATTCAGTAACATTTCTAAAATTCAAATTGTTATTTTTATTATATATTTGGATTTTAACACATTACCTATGTACACAATTTTAAGAGCAGTAAAAATGATTTAATGTTTGTTGGTCACTTAGAAAAAAATAAGAAAAAAATTGATTGATTTTTGATGATTTCTGATGATGGCAAAAAGATCTAAACAAGGGTGAGTTTAATATGTTAGAACTGTAGAGAGATACATCTGGATCAAGACCTACAGGAGTTAAAAATCCACTGTATTCAATGTTTGTTATTGGTGCCATATGCCAGTTGATATCTTAAAATTTAATTTGCATATCTCAAAATATTTTTCTCAGAGTTTCTGTACACCCCTTCATTTCTAATGACTCCGAAATAGAAAGGTTCAACTAGTTGCGTTGTGTTGGGTACAGACCTCCAGTTTGTCTCCGTGGTGCTGAGATTAATGCCGACCGTACCCCTTGACTTCCTGAAAACATGTTTGTTTCATAATGCTTCGGCACATCAGTCAGATGTTGAAAAGCAACAAAAAATGTGTATACTTTTCACTTTCTTGGGTCAGCTATCAGACTTTGCAGGCGCCCTTCATACAACAATACTGTCTCTGTGAAGGCAAGCAGGTTTGCCTGAGGTTCCTGTACTCCAGTCTTCAACAAACCAGATTAATACACATATAGTTTATATAAATTTTACACTTGTGACTTGAATTACATCATTTTTCACAAAAGCATTGTTTCTTTATTTTTCCAGATATAAGTTTTGCTTATACGATTGGCTGTATGCATCAGTCATGTGTTTCTCGCTGCCACTTGAATGTTTAATGTTGGTTCATGATGAGATATAGCCTGTCGTTGTACATTGATAAACATTGGTGAAAATTCACTACTTTTTTTCGGGCATAATTTATCAGATTCTAACATTTGAGTTTTTTTTTTTTTAAGGAAAAACTGGAACAGTGATCAATCAGTGTTAGATCTCATTTTTTGCTGTATATTTTGTACTTTTTAAACCAGTCACTTTATAATGAATATACGTTGTCATATTTTACAGGAGCATGTCTTCAAAACGAAAGAACACCCCAACAAAGCTGCCAAAAGACGACGTCGTAAGCGAGCGACCAATCAGTGAGTGTGACAGTAACCAAGACAGTGACGGAGAATTAGACCCCGCCCATTTACAAATTGTCACAAAATCGGATAGCGAATCTCAGGACTCGGACAGCTGTGGATTAGACAGACCTCCCAGCAAAAAACAACGAATTCTCCAAAGAGTACGACAAGGGTCAGACTCAGACAACGAGCTTAATTTCTCAACACATTTCAATAACAATAATAACCATATCACAACAAAGTCCACGTTTGGACTGCAGAGAAAGTCTATGGACAGTGTTCTTCGACGATTGAGCTCAAAGTCTGACAGTGAGCTTGAGAATAACAATATGGCTGACAAACCGGCCAATTCTGATGTGCGTGTGAAAGAAAGTATTCAGATGCTACTTAGCGATGGTAGCCTGACTGACAAGGAGCGAAGGCTCAGTGACATGATTGCTCAACTGCAGGACCTAAAGGAAGACATCAGCAAACAGAATAAAGTGGTAAGTGATAAGTATATGTAAAGTGAAAGTAGGTTAAGTTACTTGGATATCAAATGGCATGCAATTACATTATGTTGTTTTAAACATTCTGTTACTTCTATAAATTGTCAACTAAATCAGCACAGTAGAGACACAGTCAGTAGATCACAACTCACCAAGATTAAGCACTTTGTTTTTGAACCAGTTTCCTCTCTAACTCCATTGGTGTTAGTATGGTTTGACAAACAAATTGGATACCAAGTTATTTTAACTTTTCATAATCACCATTTGAAGTCAAATAAATGATCAGGAGTATAAGATCTATATTTATAGAAATTCATGAACCAGTAAGTCTGAAGTTTCTAACTTACACACACTATGAGAATGTGATACCCTTTCTACTATTTTTCACCTACACTGTGATAGAAGCCAAATGCAAGGAGTAAATTGTCTCAATTATACCTCAAGTTCATGCCACAGTTTATTGAAATGAATTACAAAATACAGCTGCACTGGCAAACAGCCAGTCTTCCATCAAAGTTTTGGTGTTGCTAGGTCAAAGGTCAGTGTATTTCTGGTAGGAACTATGCCAAACCCCCCTTGTCTCATTCATAACTGTAATTCCTGCCAATGGGATAAAGAAGCTTCTGTGCGAAATGTCCGTGAAATCATCTCCGTGTTTTAATTACAGCAATAATGGGATAGAAATAGGTGTAAAATTGTTAAATTGATGGAAAAATTGTCTGAATATGTCAGTAATGATATTTGTGAATGGTTGTTATGGAGAAATTCAAGATTCTGTAGTTGTTGTGACAGTGCTAAGTTGTTTACACACCAGCAGCAAAGACTCAAGATATCATTGAGTGGCACTGGAAAATTTCGGAGAACTTTAGGTAAAACTTCTGACAATACGATGAGCCGAAACATGACTCAGAAATATGTGGGGTGTAAAAACCAAGAAAATTTCAGCGTTCTGGCTATCTTTTAACAAGGCATTTGTTTAGATAAAGAATTGTTGTGCTGTGTAATGAGTAGAAGAAATTGGTAAGACCAAGAAAATATAGTTATGGGGCGACAATTTACACCTTTATGCTTATTGGTACATGCTGACATAAAGCTGTAAGTGTTCCTGCAAGTGAATATACAGCCATTTATCCAGGAGGTTAATATGAAGTCCTGCTCCATCAAAGACTGAAGGAGAATGTTATTTTGTATATACAGTCGGCTTTCTGAGAAGAAAGCATAGCTGATAGATGCCGTTTTCTATTAGCCTTTGCTCGGCAGTTTTGTTTTCAGTTAGGGAGCAAATAGGTTTCCTTTGTGGTACAGACAGTATACTCTAGGATTTATTGTTATCTCGAATTGAGGTGCATAACAGACTTTTGTCCAATAAGATTTTATCACATAAAACATTTTTTTTTTTTTTTTTTGGATGAAAAACAGAAATAACATGAAATATGATTTGGTTATCAAAGAAAACAGAAGTGCATACAGGAGATTTTATGACGTAATATTGTGTTTGTTTAAAGGAGCAAGGAAACTTGACAAGGGGAGGGGTTAAATAGGCCACTAGATACTCTTACATTTGCCAAAATTGAATTACTTCATGAAAAGAAGCGGAAGTATTTTTCAATTGAAGAATGTTGAAAAGAACAATTTATGTTGATTTAGATAAATAAATAATAGATTTTAATTTGGATATCATGAACTATTTATTGTGCTTTTTGCTTGACTTCCTACTTCTAACTGGTCTTGAAAGATGAGAGATAAGAAAAAGGGGCAGAATTCACCGCCTGGCTCTGAGGGCTATATGGTAGTGACACGGGTTTGGCAATGCATTATTTGAAATCTGTCAGTGTTTAGCATGATAAGTCTACTAAAATTCTGGTCGCCTTTTAACAGAAGAGACAACTTGTATCTGTCCTTTCACTATCATAGACAGTAATTTGTGTCGGAATAGTGTCCCCTATAACATTCACATCAAATTACGTACCCTACTCCAATAAAATCTACTCCAAATGCATGCGCGACAATATATACGGATAAAGCTTGACATTTCTTTCTAAATACAAATGGCGATTGGAGCGTTTTTTGTAGCAAAGTGGTTTTTCCTCCGTCGCCATTGTCATCCAAAGCATACTAAAAGCTGTTAGATACTTAGAAAAAGAAAGTGCTCTTTTATCCATTTCCTATCTCGTGTTTTTATTTCAAATGTGATTCTGTGAGCCAGCGATCACTCCAACCCAACAATGGGAAGGTAAATGTAACACTAATGAGACGAATTGGACGTAATTGTCTCACAAAACCTCACAAACCATCCACCATCACTGCCTTATTGCCAACAATTTGGTGTGGGTTAGCCTGCAGTCAATAAGCTAGGCACAAACTGTTAGAAAATGCAATCACCAGCTAAACTCGTGGCTTTATTGTGTTTTTAAATGGGAACAAGATGACAGTGTATGGTTTTTATGACCAGTAAATCTGGACAAGTTTCAGGCAAATAAAGTCCCACACTTAATCTAATCTAGTGTTTTAGTTAAGGTGTGTGTATCCTTGTCGTCAGACGGTCAGAATTCCAACCTATTAGAGAAACATAAAGGATGTTGGACAGCCCCTTACTTTGGTCAAAGGTACACCCTCCTCATCGACACACTCATCACTGCCATTTCCCTCATCGACATACTCCTCATCGACAAACTCCTTGTGGGTTTTTTATTTAGGGGTCTGCTCAAGAGGAATCAAATATCATACAGTTGTTTCAATTTGTACCTAGGAAGGCATGTTCAACATTTGAGGAGCATTCTAAGATAAAGAAAAGAATGAAAAGAAAAGGCTGATAAATGAAAATGATTGTGTATACACATTGACAAGAGGATTAAGATATTTTCTTTATCGAGAATAAGGAGAACGTCTTTTTTATTGTCATTTTTGTCTTTTATAGAATGATGGATCAGCTGAAACATCCGAGTCCAAACTAACAGGTAAGTCAACATAAACCCTCCAAATATATCATATAGATGTACAAATATCAAACATTAATTATCTGGGATCATTATCTATTACAGGATCAATTATAAATAGTAGCTAGCTGTATTTTCTGCAAGACGTTTCTCAGTAATAACGTCTCGAAAAAATCCTTCCTCCTATGAGATATTCTGTTCCTCATTTCTCACATTCAAGAAATTCTATTTCTCTTTTCTCACCCCAGATATTTAGTATCTCATCTCACATGAGACAGCTGCATGAGACATTCTGTTTCTGATTTCTTTGATAAAGTATTCCACTTCTTTATGCACTGTCCCATTACTAACGATTTCTCCATGGAGAAATTTATTTCGGTATCGTCTTGACAAGATGTGATGGAATCTGTGACAATACAAAACAACTAGGTTTAAATTTACTGGTCTGTTAGCTCTTAGATCAGACTCTATAAATTAATAGATTCTCAGTGGAAAGGGGCCAGCCAGAGAATCCGGAAGATGGTACGGGGCTTGGGAGTATGTATAGTTATAATGTAACATGACCAAACACCTCCTGCCGTTTCGCCTAGTACGGGTTCATTCAGGGCAGTTTAATGAAAATTGGTGTTTTTAATGAAGTTGCACATCAAAGCTTTCATGACTATGTTTTGTGTGAAAGAAACACTTACTTATTGGTTGAGTAGAGAAATGAATTAAAACCGTAACTATTTGGTACTTGGGTTGACTTTCCTATAGCATGATCGGTACTCTAGAACATGTTCTTATTAATCTGCTAAATCAGAACTTTTGTGACAAATTTCTTGTGAACAAGTAGTCAGCAAGGGTAACAGATATGGATCTTAAATTTAAGTGTTTAATACAGATAATACCTGATAAATTACTAATATGCCCATTAGTATTTCTTAAACAGTACTGGGTATTCTGTTCTTGGAAAATTTACCAAAATTTTATTTAAGGGCATTGAGAGATATTTCTTGAGGGAGGGGTATATTTGGTAGAATCTATCTTTAGAAAAAAAATGATCACTACAATATTTGTGACTAGTTTCATTCATTACCAATGTGTTCTTGCAAAATGAAATTACTAGGGTGAATGTTCTGTTTCTAAACTGGACTTTGCCATCACTACATAAATTAGCTGATGAGGTTCCTGAAGTAGCCAAGGTGTTGATCAAATGTATAATAGCAAACATCCCTTAGAACAGCTTTGACCCCCTGTGGCCCCAGCCCTGCCCCATAAGCCCTTATAATTATCCCAACTACAAAGACTGCTTACTCCTTGGAAAAATAATCACACAATTTGGAAACCAAGTCCAAATGCAGAAAAACACCATTATAAGTGTGATGGGGGATTCCTGTACCGACTTTGAAGTAGGAACCCCAATGTGTTTTCCAATGGGGTGTTGGAAGCCTGTGGTCCCATTGGGGCCCTGATAAAACAGAAATTGGATGATAAGGATAATGTTTATGTACCAGTCTTTGTTGACAAAGTCTCCAGGGTTCACAGTGTCCAGCTGGGCCAGAAATCTGGAAAACAAAAAAAATGGGGTCAGGTGTAATTACAATTTATGTTGAAACATGTGCTACTCTGTAGACCAGGGGCTGTGAGGGGCTACGAACAATGACCATTGTATACTGGGTCTACATGTTAGAGGAGGGGGAGGGGGGAGGGGAGGGGGGGGGGTTACAGTAACTTAGAATATTAAGTTTAAAGTCACAGATTAAGATAAAAATAAGATGTAAATTAATATAAATGTACATATTAAATATAAACTTAACATAAAAATATTCAGTATGTAAAAGTTAATAGAAATAAGAATTCAATGTTTAAATTACAAAGGAATGCCATACAGGTCAATGGTTCATGGCGACTTTTGAGGAGGAGTGAGGTTGGTTTGGGGGTGGGGGTGGGGTACAAGGTGAACCCAGAAGTTGGATATTAGTTTCAGGGATGGGGGGTTGGGTGGGGGTGAACCCTTAAGATGGGATATTAGTTGAGATCCGTGGGGATGTTGGTAACAATGGTTCTAGGGTAAGGAGAAGAGGACAGAGTGGTCCCCTGGGGAATTGACAAGGGTATGTTCTCAAGAGAAATGCCATTAGCAGTGAACCATGACTGGAGGGTAATGAGGGTCAGGGGTCTGGCATTCCTCAGGTTCCCTAGCCCAAACACCCCACTTAATGACTCCACAATACAACTTGAAAGCTGGCCTGCTAAAGAAAAGTTAATTATTTCACTTAAAACACTTACATAGTGTAGAGAGATCAGAGCCGTCCCATACAATAGAGGGAGTATATGGTGAGGACAGGGCCTCCGACACTGCTGAGAGCTGTCCACATGGTTTCTGTTAGATCAGTAATTCCCCCTGTTTCTGCTCTATTAGTCAAACAATAGCCTCTGTCAGGCTTAAATTGTTTCAGCATTTCCTGAATCTCAAACATTCCCTAACAGTTCCCAGACTTTGTTTTCTGTCTGTTTCCTCCTACATCTGACAGTCTCGCACCCATCACAAGCAGTTTGTGTAGATGGAGGCTAAAGTGTTTCCAATACAACTGTTCCACTGCATCAGTGCCTTGAAACTCGGACATCAGTTAGCAGTCTTCGGGATATTAATGTCCCAGGAAGTATTTTGTCGTAATTGCCAGGTGGAATATAAAATAAGCATTAATGGTTATTTGTATGGACATTTTAAAAGGAATCTTGCTTGAAAAGGTTTTCATTATTGGCATATTAGTCCCGACCAGCTGAGAAAAACATCAGTCAAGTTCTGATCTGTATTTGTCAACAAACTCTTCCCAAATGTTGCTGTGATGTTTGTGTAAACAATCTTTTATATTAGAATTTCAATTACTTTATATCATCAGTGTTTTTTGGAGTCTGTATTGTTTTTCATTTTCATGTGATTAACGATACAATGTAATCAATCAAAAATTTTAATAGAAACCATTCAGTCATTAAAAAAATCAAATTAATGGAAAGCTAGCTATTCCTGATATAAGTCAGCTTTCAAGGTTTGATGTCTTCATCAAAACATTAGAAAGGATAAAACAATGTTTTGAGATGCTTCAGGTTTCCATAGAGATGTAACTGGTCTTAGGACGTTCAGTATATAGGTCTACCATAACTATTGTTTCTGGGTACTTTACACACAAGTACATAGCACCAATAACAAGGTCCATTGTGCCGCTGCCCTATGTTTGAAGTTAAATTAAGACAAAGGACCTTAAGTACAAGTAGAGTTAACTGACTGTTCCCCAGGGAAAGCCTGCCGTCGTCCAATTCTTGTTATGTCTTACCATGTGTTTTCTAGTAGTTCTATAGAGTACTGAGAGAGAAATCTAGTAATTAATAGGGCAGTCTTATACCCACTACCAGTAACAATAATAAACATTGTTTGCGATTGAAATTAAACTAAGATTACAATAAGGTTCACATTTTCAAAGCAAACTAAAAGTTTTTAAAAGAAATACAAAAGTTTCCATAAATAAAGCTTTCAAAGCTTTAAGATTAAGTTTATTAAATATAATTGGTCATGTTTTAATAGGAAGAGTTTTAAGGAGTCATAGCGTGGATGACTTAGTGTTTTTATTTCTGAAGATAGTATAGGCTTCATATTGTTATAACCCATCATATTCAAAGTGAAAGTGTCTTATCATACTTTCTCACTTTACTTAAGAAAACAACATTTTTATTTAAAAAGTCAGGAAATCTATTAACTCTCTGATGACATCATCTAATATAAAATACCTCAAATTCTCAAGAGTTTTTCTGTCTCATTCCCAAGCTTATGTCGCAAAGGAAAGTATGTAATCTCTTGGTTTTAATTGTTCTATGTAAAAACAATACATTGCATTGTTAACGTGTGACAAATCGTCTGGTATTTCCACACATGTATTGAGAGCTTCCTCTAGTTTTCCTGATACACTAGAAATCGGAAACATCACAATTAAAGAGTAAGGCACTTACAAGCTACAGTCATGTGCATATGCTTATATTTTTTTAATACAATAGGATAAAAAATTTCCTCCTTGTCTATTGCTAGTTTTCATATTGTGTGTCCATTTATGGTGGGTTTGTTATATAATCATATCAAAAATTCATAGCCTTGTATTCTAGTTATATCACTTTGATTTTTTTCAAATTTACGAGGACAAGATCAGAGGGAAACAGATTGCAATTTTCTAAGCTTGCGTTAAAATCGTCCATCGTTTCTCCTGTAATTATCTTGGCCATTAAACAGTTAATAGGGTGCATTTCAAGCAAAAAATGACATCACAACTAAAACATTTGACAGTGCGCTATTGTTACAGGCTATATTAAGTTTGCTGCAGGACAATTGAGAATCTTGACAATAAACTCACAAATTCGGGTGATTGTACCCCCTTATTCCTCTGTGGTTACGCAGGGCCATTGTTTGTTCCGGATGGATATATCACGGGTCAATCTCGTACAAGTGTCATTGTATATACCTTTTACTTCAAAAGCATGTGCCTGTGTGCATCCATTGTTACCTTTACGATCCACAGACTGAGGTCAGAGGTCAAGTGGAGTGGCCGGGTACAACAAAACATTCATACACTATTGTTAAATCCCCAATAAAGAAAAACAACACGCCTTTCTTTCAGAAAATCTTTTTTTCCCTTTTTTGTTTAAAGATTTTATCTGGTGATAAAATAAGAAGAAATGTATTTGAATGGTTGTAATGTTTTAAAAACCGATTGTATTCCTATCAATGATGTAATAAAAACCCCAACATTTGAACATGTTTTAGCCATTGACGTCGCGGGATTATTTTATATTTACACCTGGTTTGGTGGCCGCGTGATATTTATTAATATTGTGAATGACACACTCACAGACTTTGTAGTGTTCACACACACATCCCAGGAAAGGTTGCTTTTTATCGTAGATAATTGCAATTAATTCTTCAGAGAAATAGTGTATAAACAAACTGGATCACTTTCCCTTTCTGTAAAAGTTCAAACAGAACTGTGTAAATTTACCTGTGACAAGTTAATTGTATTAAGTGATTGGGTACACAGGTAAGAATAGGATGGGACTGCAGCTATTGTGGCTAGCGTACTGTGCTCGATGGACCGTGTCAGATCCTGTATATTGAGGTGACACTGATTGTCCAGGCCTTTTAAACACAATAGTCACCCTTCGCTGGACAATCACTGTTTCAGTTTGTGTACACAAACATATTGTTGTCTTGAAAAAACAAGCCACTCAATATAACACTCTCATGCTTTTCTTCTTCCTGCTGAAGTGTCCCCCTTCACCCATCAGAGCCTATTGTTCTCAGGAGGTCAGGGGTCGGACAGGCAACCAATCCCGACCAGTGTGTTTGAGGTTAGAGGTCAGTACATGATCAGAGTGTGTCAGTCAGTGGCTAGATGCCCAGGGAGTCAGACTGGTGTGTATAGAGTACTAGTTGCGAAAACTATTTAGGGAATTTGGTTCTTTCTACCCCAGCACTGACTGTGGAACCATGACACTTATAGGTAATATGTCACCTCTTTATTATGTAATCTCTTGCATTTTTAATCAATTATATTCCCAGGCAATGTTTCTGAAGGATTTATTTCCTAAGCTGTATATATGTATTATACACAACAGGTTGTTTCTCTGTAGAAACATTTATCTCATTCTGTATTACTAGTTGATAATATCAAGTGATTAACAGAGAAGGGAAGGATGTTGATTGTTAAAGGCTAATACAAGTCAATGGTGTGGTTGGAATTCATAAATTATCAGTATTTCAAAGAAAATTGGGAATATGAAGAACTTTAATATAGAAATTATATGGGAAGTAGATACAGCTGGCAATAATTTCCTCATATATATATATATATATTTTTTTAATTTTTTTTTTAAAATTTTCTTATCTTTTGTGTTGTTTAAAGATAACAAATAATTGTAAAAGGAATTATGTTGGGGAGAATATTTCTAAATATAACATTTAGTCACTGTCACTCCAGCTTTATTTTCTGTTATGCTAAATCAGGAAGTGTCAACAGGCTAAAGTGTATGATTATGATAACATATGACACAAGTAACCAGTTCTATAAAATGGTATATTTTAGTGGTGCTTGAATTTTCCATACTGTTTCTTTGGCATGTGCTTTCATTGAAAAAATTTACTCAAGGAATACCCCTAAGTATTATAAATACCAGCCAACTGTTGATAATGTATCAGTTTTGTGTACCTTTAGATTTGTTAATTAATAGTACCTATGAAGTTGGCTAAAATACTACCCACAAAAATGAATGAATTTACGGTACTAGTTTCACTTTTGAGATATTGGTTCCTTTATTCCAGCTAGTGCTGATTGTTTAAGTAACCATACTGTTGGCATTGTATGTACCAAAATACTATAGATTTATAGACCAAGAAATAGATTTATTAACTCTTTAGGGAGTTTGGTTCATCAACCCTTTAGGGAATTGGGTTTCTCCTGTGTACCAGTACTAGTTTTAGTTACTCTTTAGGAAGTCGGGTGCATTGTAAAATACCTTGGTACTAGATTCAGTTACCCTTTAGGGAGCCAGGTCCATCGTAAAATACCTTGGTACTAGATTCAGTTACCCTTTAGGGAGCCAGGTCCATCGTAAAATACCCCAGTATTAATTTTAGTTACTCTTTAGGAAGTCAGGTCCATCATGATATACCTGGGTACTAGATTCAGTTACCCTTTAGGGAGCCAGGTTCATCGTAAAATACCTCGATACTAGATTCAGTTACCCTTTAGGAAGTCAGGTCCATCGTAAAATACCTTGGTACTAGATTCATTTACCCTTTAGGGAGCCAGGTCCATCGTAATATACCCCAGTATTAATTTTAGTTACTCTTTAGGAAGTCAGGTCCATCGTAAAATACCTCGGTACTAGATTCAGTTACCCTTTAGGGAGTTTGGCTTGTCCTACATATACAAGACATCTAGTTTTCAGTAATTATTTAGGGACTGTAGTTGAGTTGGTTCGTCTTAATGGTTTGTGCTAATAATTGTCTTGTACTAGTTACGTTGCTGTACTTGCCTGTTGAGGCGTGAGAAATACGTCTTCCATGTGAGGAATGTCTCCTACATATTGGTGGATCTGAAAAAGGGCTTATAACGTTGTATTTTCTATACTCACCATTAAGATAACAACTTTATCTGGCAGCACATACTTGGGTGCTTCAAAGACCAACCAGAACACAAATAACATAACCTCTATCTGCATTTATGTGCCAATCAGCCAATGAACTTGTACCGCACTACAATACGAGAGGCAGTCAGTGCAAACATTTGATTTTCTCATCACCGAGGCTCAGAACAGTTTCCTTTCCACTTAACATGGCTGATAACGTTTCACTTCGAAAGCCTGTGTTATTTCTTTGTTTTCAGTTTGCTTTCTGCCAAAAAAGTTTACATATTAATTTCATATTTCTGTTCTTTCCACTTGTTTTCACACATACAAACCTATAGTTGTCAAAACGTCTGCGGAATAGTTTTGCCTGTTATTCTTCTATTTACTGTTCCATAATTGATAATTTTCTCCTTGAGAGAATGCATGTTTACAACAATTGATGAGTGCTGTAGACCTGTATGCACTGTATGATGGACAGATACTATCTGTCAGCTTTCAACACGGAGATAATAATGCAGGCTTTAAATTTTTGACACATCCAGAAAAAAATTCATTTGGAAGCTAAACAATAAAAACAAATAATGATAAAAAAGAGACAAACAAAATCAGAATTGGAAGAATTTAGGGCAAGACAATGTGAAATGTTATTCCAAATCTTCATTTGATAATCTAGGTAACTGTGATGGGTAGAATTACTTAATAACAATTGGTTTCTGAGCCTTAATTGACAGCCTGTAGTTGGTGTAAACAGTAAAACTAGTATTTTCAGTAGTAATGATTTAATAATTCTGTTCGAGAAAAAACAAATATGTAATCTTCCCTTGTATCATTAAATAATTGTATTATGTTTGACATACAGCTGGAGGTTTCTAATTATAGAACTGAAGCTATTTAAGTTCACAAATCTGTTTCCAGTCAATTAATGTAATCAAATTGTGAGTGCTTTTCTCTTAATTGTTTAATTTGACATGAGGGTGAATTGAAGGAAACTTAATTTATATATTAATGTGTCTTTTGTTTCCTCAGTAACTGAAATTGACAGCATCATGGATATATTATAATTTTTTTTGTGGCGTTTGCCTGTTTCTAATTAAAAAAGAGTTCCTAATAGTTAGACTTTCCTTGATGAACAGAATGGTTGAAATAAATATTTTGATGATTATACTCGTTAAACAAAGATTTCCAGAAAATTCTCTATTGTAAAATGAATTTTTGAGAAGAATATTCATAAAAGTGCGGAAAATAAAAGCAGAAAAGAGAAAAGACATAGACTTTGGTGTGTGAAAACAGCTGTGAGCCGTCTTGTGTCTACCTTCTGGGGGGTTCCAATGTACAAGTTGTACTCATAAGAAAATGTATATCAAAACTTAACGCCCCTACACATTATTTTGCCAACTGTCCGTTTGTGGATATGAAGCGTTGACTTTTATCTGTAAAACAGAAAAAGCCAGCATAAACATGAAGAGTCTTGATAAGGCTCTAAAGCCAAAATTACAAAAAACTGTTTTTACAGTGTTATTTTCTGACATTGCTTTTTTCTCTCTCATTTCTCATTTGTTCAAAGGTGGCTATTTCATATACAAAAAATTTATTCTTTCATGTTCCAAGCTTCACCTGTTACACGTTTTTATATATGTGTATATATGTAATGTCGTAAAGTATAAAAAAAGTTCTTCTTTGGCTTCTGAACTGGTTTTCACATTTTGAAGTGTTTTTTGATATACACAATCACATTAAATACTTGAAATATGAAAATTCAAAATGTTCGCTTTTCTAATATATCACCTTTATTTTCTTAACAATTTTAATTTAAAAATTATTAAACCTTAGAAAATAAAAATGGGCAGATGGACATCTTATGGTAGTTTTATTTTTTGTCATGGAAATAGAACTGATACGTATCAATATGAAAACTCGTTGATAATGATAAAAACACTATAAAGGGTAAAAATATCTGAACTATCAAAAGTTTGTTTTTCTCTTATTGTCCCCATAAATGTGTGGAGGAGTTATGTCCCCTGAATGTTCCGGTGAACTATAAAAGCTTGGTGATTTAGCTTCGTTTATTGGTAACATAGTCCTCCCAATCCACTGGACTGTCAAAATGCTTTAATGGAAAAAAGCACAAAAAGAAGTCCACAGGAAGCTGTGCTGATAAAAGACATCTGTGTGGAGGGCAGGACTGCCAACCATGGTCATTATTGTTAGTCTAAAAACATCTTTTTGTATTTCAAAATCTTATGTTTCTTATCGTTTCGTCTCATAAATCTGTATGAAATGGGATGGAACCCCACCATCAAGGTGAAGCTGATACGAACAAAAATCACAGAAATCGTAAAGATTGGGTATTGCTGTCACTTTAGCAAGCTATATACTGCTATAAAAACGTGGCATCCTGACTTCTGTAATATACAAATGACGCTAATTAGCAGACCTGATAGCAGTTGTGTTTCAGGGTTGTATAATGATTATTGAAGACAGAGAGCACCAACATTAGCACTATATTAACAGAAATGTAGGAGATTCAGATATTATTGCATATACATATAGGGGGGATAGGATTGGAGATAACTGAAAACTCTTAAGTTTTGGAATTTATCTTTCTTATCTTTAATTTTGACTTAACTTTTGCCTAAAACCAAACAAGATAGAGATGAATTTGAAAAATAAGTTAATTGATAAAAATCATATTATTTCCATTTGAATTCATCATTCCAGGAGAAATCCTGTAAACTAAGTCATCCCTGGTGAAGAGAAACACAATACTTGCTACTGTTGGGGGTGATGATGGGAGAGATTGTGGTGACATGATGTTTATAGCACCATTATCTGGTCATTAGTGAGCCCCAAGGGTGTCTCCCCCTCATAACTGACCCTTAATCTATCTTTGTAAACTGCCATCAGATAGGTCTTCACTTCCTCACACAAACATGGCTGATCTTTTGTCCAGTGATATCCAACAATGGATGTCATTAATCATGATCTAACAGCTGTATGGGAAATACAGTTATTTGCTCTTAAAATTTAAGAAACATTGGTATATTGAATTCAACAAAAATCACAGATGTGTTGTTATAGTCATTTTTACACAGATGTCTGTGTTATATTATTTTGGAGAATTTTTTATGGTTCAAGGGTCATGGGTGATGAAATGAAGAGTTTCACAAAAACTCTACCAAACTATAAAGGAATGTTGAGCTGGTGAGCTGGCTTGGTATGTATACAGACAGAGGAAACAAAAGAGAATTAGAACGTTTGTAAAGAAGTTCAACATAATGAGTTTGGTTGAAAGAAATGGACCATACTGGAATAACAGGATGTGCTTTGTTCCAGCCCCATCGCCACGGAGACTATGTTTACTAAACATGTCAGGCCAGGATAAAACATGGTTGCCCCGTTACTGAGGAAAGTCTCCCGATACAATCAGGACTGGAATCGTAGGAATCCAAATCCCCCCAAAATACCAAAACCAAAGCATAACTTAATGTAAATTTCATGTACTGTAGAGGTTTGATAGTAATTCTATATACAAAAACCAATAGGTTTCATTGTCATAGACGCTCACAGATCATATTACTTCAGGTTTCATGGGAAATAAATTTTTGAATGCAGGGAACACATTTTCTCTCATAGACATAATTTCTCTTTTTTTCTTTAACTTTTAAATAAAAGAAAATGGGACACCTTATTTACTCTGTTTTATGATCATTTATTCATTTTTTCATAGTTTCTGTGAAAACATTTCACAGCATCATTGTGTGTTGTATATTTCATTGCCGAAGATTGTTTTCTCCGACTGACTTTGTATTTTAATCAGCTTTCTGCCCTATTAAGTATCAGATACTACATTGTTCTGTATATGAGCAGCACTTCAGTGACAGTGAGGAGATGAGGACGGTATGATAGGGGATGTAAGTGGGGATCAGAAGAAAGGGCTGACAATGCCCTGATCAATCACCACAACATGACTTAGTATAATAGATACTGACACACTGTCATAATTGCCGCTCCAAATTGATTTAAATTATCGCAGAGAAGGCACCCGCCACACACAACTGTCAGAACTGTGATAACTCGGTGTCATCTTGGTTGTACTCGGCTATGTCATTCAAGCCTCTAATCGATCAAGATCAACTGCTTCTAGACTCTCCTCAATACTCCACAAGGATATGTTACATTTTTTTTCTCATTTATTTTTAATCAAATGCGATGTTCACTTCTATTATAGATTGTAATTAATTCATTGATAAATGGCTTAAGCTACCAAACAATGGAATTTGTCTATATTTGTAATGAATATTAAGGTATTGTAAAATATTCTGTAGCTTAATGGACAAAGATGAAACGGATGTGGATTTGGTTTGCACATGCTTATCAAAGTGTTTTAATCTTCAATTCAGGTTTTGCAGGCATAGATTTTGCCTTTAAACGTTCATGTATGATTTCACAAGGAAGAAAGATAATCTTTTTAAACATGACAAGGCATTGAAAGAGTAACTAGGACTACAAAGGTTGATCCTGTCCAGCTCATCTTAAAGCGACTCTTTTGAAGAAAGTGCTCCCACCAAAACTTGAGGGATCCAATTTGTTGATAAATGGAGACGAAATCTTGTCATTTTTTTGTTGGAGAATGTAATTATGTCAATCAGTGATCAGTGCCAGTGTGATAATGTCCATCATAATTCCTCACACTCTGGTGGCCTTATCGCCACGACAACAAGATGGATGGTGGCGATACCAGCCCAGGCAGCCACAATGAGTGATGGCAAACAAAGAAAGCGCTGACACATCTGAAAAATGTAGCTTCCAATACCGGCTTCTGAGGTTGAGTCAATCACATCCTCCTGCCAATGATAAATATTAGATGGCATTTTTATCCACTAACAAACGATGTGTCGGGCCTCGGTAGAAGACAACTACCATTAGTTTTTTTTCCAATCCTTAGATAAGGACTCACAACTCCAGAATTTGCCCCAGTGTTCATGTATTTTCATTTATTATTTTTACATTTACAGGACAGACAAAAAATGAAACCTGGAGAAATTGATTGATATCAAAAACAAAAGTTGAAAAACAATATACAATAACAGCGATGGGGAAAAGTAATTTTCTTCTTCACCAAAGAGACATTTTGTCAATAAATCATAGGACTTGTAAGACGGGTTCAAATGAAAATTAAATGGTTACAATATCTCAAGACTAGCAATGCTGATTCTAGGAGACATGTGGCTATTTATAGGTGTGTCAAAGGTCAGCTCCGACTGAGCACAGGGACTGGGGGACAGGATCCATTTGTTGAAGCAGTCTGTTTACATTATATTATAAAGTGTCAGTTTTGGTTTCTGTACTGACAGCCTAGTCAGCCTCTGTAAACATGGCCCCTACTCTGGCAGACCCTGTTTACTCTGGTCCTAGGGCAAACTAAATTGTTAGTGATAACCTTGGCACTTCAGTGATGTCTGCTAGACAGGGGTCAAGGGACAGGAGACACAGTAAGTGTGGAACAAAATAAGCAGTAACTGTGAGAATGGCAAGGAGAGATTGTTGATGGTGTTTGTTTATAGACACAATCTACCAGTTTGAATTGATCAGTGGTCATTAGAGACAGGAAACAATTACATTTGTTTTTTCGTTTTTATTGGTTGGCCGAGTGGCTATAGAGATCACGAGTTGATAAACCACCACTTATCTGCACCTTCCCACACAGGAGCTGGCTCCACCTTCCCACAAAGGAGCTGACTCCACATTCCCACACAGGAGATGGCTTCACCTTCCCACACAGGAGCTGACTCCACCTTCCCATACAGGAGCTGGGTCCACCTTCCTACACAGGATATGGCTCCACATTCCCACACAGGAGCTGGCCCCACCTTTCCAAACATTAGTTGGCCCCACCTTTCTACACAAAGAGTTGAATTTGCCTTCCTACACAGGAGTTGCCTCTAAATATATATCTGTCTATATATGGCAGCCCTTTACCTGTCTAGATTTATACAGATGAAAACCCATAAAGGAATAAATCCTGTTCCATTTCTGAAACTTTTCAGGCATGTTTGCATATCAGCCCCAATTTGTGTAGTGATCAATGATATTGTTAGAAGTGGGCACTTGTGTGGGGTGGCTGGACCACACATTGGCTATAGATAGCAGGCGATAGATCTGTCACTTCCTTCTCACTTCTGTGTAGTCAGACTGGCCTCCTGCTCCCTTCTGATTGTGGCAGGGAGAAGAAAAAACAATTCTCGATTACAAAACAATTAATTTTTTATACCTTGAAGGATTTGTACAGTAAATGTACATGTTTTGTGTTGTAGATGAACCTAAAGAGAAAGTTAACAAATATAAAATTCCAGTATAAAATGGTGCCTAGAACAAAATCACATGAATAAACAGCTAATCAAAATTTTTTCTTTTTATGTTTTTCAGTTCAATCATCCGCAAATTCATCATATGCTTCATCGAAAAGTTCATCTCCTATAACCATGGATACAATGAAGAGAATGTCTGTGTCTCCTCCAATGGCTGCCTCTCCATACCATGCATCCCCACACTCCCAGGCATCACCACGACAACGCAGTCCTCATAATGCCAGCCCCGCCCAGGCTTGGACCGAACATCATGCTGTACCCACTGGTCAGGAAATCCCACTGAATCTCACAAAACCCAAGGCTGAGTTTAAGTTAGAGCATATGGACAATGGGTATGGTATTGGGCATGGAGCACATCCGGAACCAATAGTGACACCTCCACCAGCTCATAGTAACCATAGGCGCCAGACAGCTACATCAACGCCACCTACAGACACAGCAACGTCATTTATGCAGACACGGTCACCCTTTGGCCTGCCCCAGTATGTGACCAGTCCTTACATGATGACAAATCATCTTCCTGTGTCTGCAGTCCTCAACAGTTTGTCCGCCCACTCTCCGCTCCTCAATGGAAAGTCACATTCCGACCTAGAGAAGGTAAATACTTTGTAACCTTGTGTCAGGTTAATATTGTACAATTGGACAAGGATGAAATGAATTGTAACCTTGTAATCAAAATATTTTCAAAAGTTTCAACACCGATGTTAATTCTTTTTGCTATTCAGTGAGTAATTTCTTTTTTAAAATCTCCATTATCTGAAAGATCACAAAGTTAAGCCTTTGATGATCGTGTCTGTTCCATAGCCCTGGTCTAAAATTGAATAATTCTATATGCCACATTACAGACAACATTAAAAAAAAACTTCCTCTCAAAACTGTTAGGGAAGAATTCATGTCTTTGATTTGTAAGTAATTTGTCATGCATTGTAATTTTCGTAGGCCTCATAAATCAACAAAACAATTGGTGATGTTTTTAATGTCTGAAACAAACATTATTGTTAAAGACATCATTTAAATTAGCTTTGATACATTCCGGGGTTCAGGGAGGGGGAGGTAGAAAGATGTGTACATCAAGAGCTGAAACCCAGGAATAAAAAGCTGGGTTGTTATACCGGTAAATGGTAGTACGGTTGAAGTGAAACGAAAAAGATTATTTCAGAGAGAAAAAAATTGTGTCGAAACAATGGACACAAAACACATTTATTTTGCCCAGCCATTGGGGAGGTCCAAATGAGACAAGATTACTACATCTTTGAACAATGCTGTGTGCAGTGGTACAGGAAATGGGATAAACAGAGGCAAATCTTTATATATAAAGCTCGTTTATGTAAAGTCATCTCAACTCTGAGTGTAGCTGTAAAAACCAAGTCAGTCAAAAATATAAATCTCCTTCTTTATGCATACTCTCTTTGATAACTGGAAATTTGATATTCAACAGTTTTGGTATCTTTGGAAAAATCATGGCCTATTTTATGAATACTGGGTATAGTTTCGGCATGATGTGGTAAAGAGCCCTCGTGACACAGACTAAGGGAATCTATAAACATGATATGGTAAAGAGCCTTCCTGACACAGACTAGCAAGACCTCTAGGCATTATCATTAAAATAATTACTATCTTTTCATCCACATAATGAACTTGTACAAGCTGATATGATATGTCGACCATTTAACATGAAATTAAGATTCACCAAAATCTTGGTTTGAGATAAAAACGCTGTACATGTCTGATCTTCCTGATTCCCTTTATAAATGTGGTAGCCTACGATTTGAAATCAACTCCAAATTTCTTAAGATATCTTGGTCTAGCATCGCCATGGTTACAGGAAGTGGCTCTTGAAGGGGTGTGTTGAAGAGCCCTGACAGTTGGGAGATTGTTGTAAGATAATTGTTGTGTTAGCAAGTCTTCGAAGAAAATCCAAACATTTACTGGGCTTGGGTGCATCAGATTGGAAGTTTTAAACGCATAACCACTGCTATAGTGCAATTTTATCTATGCAAAACTAATCGTATAAAAAATAGTAATATACAAGTTAATGTGGAGATTTATCAGTCTAAGGGGAGTAACTCTGGCTAGATTGTTTTGAATAAAATGATCTGCTTAAAATAGACTTCAAAACATGGTACTTTTCAATACATTTTATGTTAGTTATAAACTGCATTACAGAGCTAGCTATATTATATATTTGTTTATACTTTACTATAGCGAAAAAAATGTGTGTATGATGTCACAATTAATGTTGATATTATGAAACTAATTAGTCATCTCATTGTAACCTGACCACTTGTGTGTTGACAGGAGAGCCTGGTACAGGAGGTTTTGGCACGTCAGTTACAACACAGTGTGAGTGGACCAGTATTTCCGGGCCTGCATCTACCCCTGTACACCGGTGCCGCCTTCCCTCAGCTCCCTCAGGTTAACCCAAGCATCAAGGGACGAGCAGATAATTCCCCTGAAGACTCCCCTAGCAACGGTGCTTATGTCCAACACTTACAAAGTAATTGTGCTGTCTTTGGTACTTTACCAAATACTGAGTCACGTTATAAATAAGCCAGTGATGTTTTGAAATTAAAATTCAATATTCATTTTTGGTGTTTAAATGGTACATTTAACTTAGAAAATAGCGATTTTCATTTTAATTTGTTTTTTTAGATTTAATTGATGTAGAAATAACTGTTTCTCTTGATTAATTACAGGTAAGATGTTTGGTGCAAAGATAATTCGTTCCAACAAGGAGAAAAATGACCCATCTCGACCACACATCAAACGACCAATGAATGCCTTTATGGTTTGGGCTCGTGAGGAACGTAGGAAGATCCTCAAGGCATGTCCTGACATGCACAACTCAAACATTAGCAAAATCCTAGGTGAGTCTTGTGAATGGTAGTGACGTTGGGACTTGTCCTGAAACAATATCTGTACATACTGGTAACCTGTTTCCATAGATAATTGTATTTCATTATGTTTGCATTGAAACTGACCTTCTTGTTTACTATTGTAGGAGCTAAATGGAAGGCAATGACCAATGCAGAAAAACAACCGTTTTATGAAGAACAGTCTCGTCTCAGTAAACTTCACATGGAGAAACATCCAGACTACCGATACAGGTAAAGAAACCATCTGGCATGTCGAATTTATCTTGTTTATTTCATAAATGGTGGAATTCAGAAACGTGATAAGATTGAAAGAAATAAAAATAACACTTTAACAAATATCCAGATAGACCCCAGTGTTATCTCTCTTGACGGACAATTCTGTGGGATAAAATTTTGAAACACTTAGGCACAAAGATATTTTCATCACACATTTGGTTTAATGTGAGTGAAACCCTATATTTTGGTCTGTAAACAGAACCTGTTGTCTGTAATTTGGCCATAAAATTATGTCTAATGATCTCATTTCTCCACAGACCCCGTCCAAAACGTACCTGTATAGTTGATGGTAAGAAGTTAAGGATTTCGGAGTACAAATCTTTGATGCGGTCACGGCGACAGGATATACGTCGAGTTTGGTACGGGGATTCGGGCACCACCTATGTGGAAGGACTCTTAGGTACATATTTGGTGTTTAGGGGGCTTGTATAGTTTCAGCAAGATTTGTCTTTTTAATATGCCTTTTTTGGAAATTGGAAAATCTTGGGTAATCATTTAATATTCAACTTCTCATCTACACAAGTCTGGTCTCCAGGTATAGTGTTAACAACAGGAAGTAGAGCATTTATTTGATTATCTTTTTATGTAAATATGTGAAAGAACCATTTTAAAAATGTTGATATCATGAAATGATTATTAGTTACCTGCCTAATACTAAATTTAATCGTTTGTAGGAGAGCAGTCACCCAATGCTGGTTTCGAGGGGGAGCAAAAGTTAGCTGGAACTGATGGTGTGGTTGGATCCCGAATGGAACACGGAATGTTAGGGGAGTTAGTTCCCGAGGGGGACAGTAGTGACAATGATGACTACAGTGATACTATGGAACATCTGTCTGACGTCAGCCTTGACACGCCCATGTCGCTAGCGCCGGGTAGCTCGACACCTTTCAGACCAGGACTCAACTCTCATCCCATTGCTGCCACGGCAACAACATCATAGCTTCCAATGTATCATCATTTCCTTCTACAGACATAAATGGCAGCACGGTGAACGTGAGATATCATACAAGAACTTAGATGCTGGTGAACTTGTATTTATGAGAACGAAAGATTTTTGTGATTCTTAATGGAAGGGGCCTCGATCTGTGTAATCCTTGTATGTAGTGATCAAATGTGACACCTTATAGTGTTATTATAGAGTCCTCTTCATCAAAATCCAATAGAACAAGGCCATCCAATACCATCTGACACTGTTATTACTGGTGGGCTGCACAAAACAAATGTAACGGACATTCCAAATACACCTTGCCAAGAGACACAACCCTTATTGTGAGTCAAACAGACATTTCGTGAAGTACGAGTCAGACATATATATATATGCTTAACTTTTTATTTAGTGGTTCTGAGTCTGACAAACGTTTGACTTTACTAATTCTGGGTCAGACAAATGTTTGCATACATAGTGCAGAGTGGTGTTGCCATAGTGACATGGTGCTAGATGGTCTGTAGATTTATAATAGATGTGTGTTGTTACGGATAGTAGGATGTCTGTCTAGTGATGTTTGTTGGTGGGTGGGGGGAAGCTGTTAAATATAGATTTGTGAGATTGGTAAAGTGGGATATGCTGGTAGATTTAAGGGACGGGTAGGGTTAGATTTCAGGGAAGGTGCAGTGGGATGGGTTTTGTATAGAGAGACAGGTTGTGTATGCGAGGTGACTATGTTAGTTGTGATAATGCTTGAGAAGCCACCATAACATCCATCCAGCCAGTCAAAATAGCAATATATATTACATATATATATATATATATATATACTCGTCGCTTATAAATATGTATTTTCATGGCCATGACGATGTCCACAGACGGGACTTAACACTCTGTATAGTTTATGTATGTGACTGTAGTATATATGTTTAATGGTAGACAGGACCACACATCACTGGTTCATTTCGTTCCACTGCCTAACCAATCATAATCAGTTTTAACTTATATATTGCATACTTCTACATGATTGGTGGAGGTTTTCCATCAATCGCATCAATGTAACTATCCAATACTGGGTCCAAGATCTACTAATATATCATCCAGAAGGTTTTTTTTTTTTTTTGTCTCTATTTTTTTTTTTTTTCTTAGTATGACTTGATGATATTTTGTTAATTGTTATTGTTTTAAATGTTACAACCTTGGGAAGAACTGTTGCACCCTGGGACACCTTATTAGGCAATGTGGTACTACTCACTGTGTAAGAAGCTGCTATCCTCTTTGACAAGATGAAGCTTCCCATAGAGTTCCAAGTTGTGGCTTTCTAGGGCACATTCATTACATAGGCACTGTGGTGCTTTCCCTCCAAATACCGACCTGTAGCTTCCTAAACACCTATATGTAGGCAAGGTGGTGTTTTCCTCTGAAAACAGTAACTGCTTTTCAGCAATGAAACATCGCTGATTGTTATAAACAATATTCCTTGTACTGATTCTTTTTAAGTTAAATGTGTCAGAAACTTTAAAACAGATATCACTGAAAAACTGTTTTGGCCAATGAAATACCAAAATTTAAACTAAAATTGTGGAAGTTGCATCGAAAAATACAATGGCTTTATACCTTTAGAATTATTTCAAACATACCTCTCTTTTCATAATTGATTAGAAAATTTTAAAAATTTGATTTTCATATAAATTTTTTTGTGTTGTCACATGTTAATTATTTTACATTTAGAAGAAAAAGGTAATTTTTAAAAAATTAGTACTACTGCTGAACTCTGCTTGTGGTATCGGTTTTAAGGATCGTGTTAAGCTACATCACCAGCACAAATGTGATGTACAGAGGTTTCCCGTATTGTTATCTCTTGTCACTAGTTACATGTCTGTGAATGTATGTAGTCTGTCAGTTATTTTTTTGTTTCTTGTTATTTTACAAAAAATATTAATTATATAAATCATGTGAATATGTAGAAGTCAAATACAATTTATTATACTTGTAGTTAAGTTGAAATTGACAATGTACTTTTTTTTTATTTTACTTATATATACATTCATTTTTATCTACTTAAGAAAAGAAATATGCCTTATCTGATCAAACACAAACTTTGTGAAATCCATCTGTCAACTACTGCAAAATTCTTTGTCCCTTGATAATGATAATGATGAGCTGCACATTTTGCAAGTTATCTCCCCTTAAGTCTTTAAATAAATTTCAAAATCATATTCAAACCTATGGTTCATTGAATATTTATAATTTCATCAAATCATGCAGACTTAAATACAAATTTTATTTCAATGTTTATGATTAAAACCATATCATGTTATGTTCACATCATTTCCATCCCATAAAATGATTATTTTTTTCACTGGTTAAAATTGCATGTGTGTCTCCCTCTGTCTTATTATTATAGCTAGTCTTTTGACAACAATGCAGTTCACCGAAAAGGTAGTGCTATCAAGTGTTGAACAAAAGGATATATCTTCATGCATATGGTGGTTCAATGTTCATTTAAATACTTCACTTCAGTTTCAGTTTTTACTTGTTAAAATACAAACCTATTGGGATATCATGGGTCTTAATGACAGAAATGTTTTAAATACTGAAATTTTGTATGTTTATGACCTGACACAACTGCCATTGTACAGATATAAATAAAATGGTGCATTTATGTTACAGTAGTTGCCATGGTACCCTCATTACTTTTTGTCCCACTTGACGTTGACTCTGTTGTCATGGTAATTTGATCTCATATACTTTGATGCTGTTGGATATCGAGGCAGAATATAATGCCTCTTTCCCTTGTTGTAGTAGCGCCTTATGTATCCTCGCATAATCTGTGTCATTGCCTTCTCATTTTTATTGCCTCGTTTATAGAAATATATACTACATAAACAAATTTACTGGTAGACCTTAATTATTTATACGGTATTTTTTATCATAGACATTTCAAACAGTGAATATTACAAGACCAAGGCTTGGATTTGTCGCAAACCTTCGGTACTGTTTGAAGCTACAAATAGTCCTTGTCACACCTTACCGCTCCGTTTGTTAATGCTGGGATAGCATTTGTTATATAGTTATTATGGCATGGTTACCTGTTTATTTTGTACCTGACAAGTTTTTATCTTTGACCCACGTACTGAGCAGATAAAAACATTATTGTTAATTCCTTGCTATTCTACAAATTGTCCTGTCATGAGAAACACGGGAACAAAATGAGAAACAATGAGATATGACAAATGCAATTTATTCTTGAACGAAGGAAGATATTGCAGGTTGAGTATATTTGGTGTAGAAGATTAAGAGAATTTGTCCATCAAAGACATGAAATTCCTACTTTTACTTCTCCTGTTTAAATGTAATGACCTTATGACCAGTAATTATTGCTTTCTTGTCTTTCCTCTGCTGTTTTCATGGTTATCATGACAACCTGCAGTTATCATGACTACCTAGATACTTGCATGGTTGTCGTGATCAGCTCTTTTGGTACTAGGTTGTCACAAGCTGTTTGTACACAGTTGGCATGATAAATTAAATTAAAACTCAGTTAAAATAGTAGCTAAGACTGCATTTCCAAGCAATTATTTGTCATTCATTTCTTCAAAGTTTAGGACTTCTATCAAAATTTTCCCTTTTTTATCTGACAAATTAAGAATTTGGTTATAATTCAATTTCATTTACACAAAAAACCCAAATAGATATATATATAGAAAATTTATTGTATTAGAAAAGTTTAAATTGATAATCTTTTATACAATGTAATATGTATACCAGTAGTTGGAAACCTGCAGCAGTCACTACTTAGGTTATCACTCCGATATCAGTCACATGATCAATGGGTGTGGTCACATGACACCTGAAAAGATTGTGGTCTCATCCCATTACTTTGGTGTGGGTGTGGTCACAAGACATAATGGTTGTGGCAACATGTCTTCTGGTTTGTAGGTGTGGCCAGACGACACATTATCAGGAGAGTGGCCACACATTACCTGGTTTATGGGTACAGTGGCGTGTCACTTGGGTCGTGACCACGACTACTAGTTGCTGTCAATTCTAAATGATTTATCTACAAATAGGCTTCTTTTTATTATAGTTTAAGTTATAGATTTGATAAATTGATTGACTTTGTGAGAACAAATTAATAAAATGTTTTATTAAAAGAACAATGTTTTTGTTTTCTTGAATTTTGTGATATACAATGTTGGAGGCAAATTCATTCGATAACTTGACATTCATTTATACAAACCGATGTTTTACCTTATCTTTTGCTCGACTCCTATCTGGGAACATGACGGTCGCCATGACATCCAAAGTAAGCGGGATATTAATTCTGTTTTGTTATTATGGTTAGTGTAGCTTTATATATATGAAGTTGTCAACTTCAATCAAATGTATATCTCCAGTCTGAATCTACTTTTCTGTAAATGCTTAATGTTGAAATTCAGATAGAAAAAAAAAGAGACAAAAACCAAATTTTTACATTTTTTTACCACGAACATGTATATGTGTGTAACAAAAAAGAAAAACCTCCACTGCATGGAATAAAATGGAAAACCAAGTGGACACAGATAAATACAATAACCTGACAACAAAAACAGATGAAATCTTGAACTTTCAGCAAGTATCTGTCTAATATCCATCTTTTCTGAATGTCATAACTTTACAACTCTTTGACAGATATTGACCAAACTTTTGTTTATTTTTGTTTTCATTTCCTTTTCACACTCCAGCACTCACTTTTAAAAGTCAAACAGCTCAGATGTTCTAACACCAATTGTAATATTCACTATGATAAACATCTCGTAATACACAATCAATGTTTGGTACCAGAGAGGTTAGTATCAAAAGCAATGAAATATGATTAAAATGATAATATTTAAAAAAACAAAAAATACCCACTGTCCCTGATTTTTGTTCAATAAGACACAGGAAAGAAAGATTTATTCTTTTTAGCCTTATCATGGTCACAATGATGCAAGTTATTTTCATTTACCAATGCCATGTTACATCGCAAATGAATTGGACTTCATATTTGATTTTCATTGTCTGTCCGTCCGTGGCTTGATTAGATATACAGTATACCCAAGCAATATTCCAACAGAAGAGATGAAGTTTGTCTGGTTGGCTGGGTGAGGCACCGAGCCATCTCGGCTTCGATTCCAAGTAAAGGTATGGGGTCACCTACCCAACCACATGGGTTTTCCCCTACTTGGCATCCTCCCACAGTAAGACCTCCACAATGCTTCCATTTGGGCCAATAAGAGCGATTAATATAAGCTATTAGCTTATTTTGTAATTGTTTTAAGATAGAAATAAAGTTTGTTTCATTTAAATTCCAATCCCAGTAAGATATATCAATGTCAAATTTCAGACATTGTTTTGTCTTGTTGATAAAGGCAGTGTCATCAACTAGCCTGGATCACCAGATATTTGTTTACATTGATCAATATAAAAAAAACTGATATCAGGATTTAATTTGATCAAATTAATTTTAAATATTCACAGAAAACAATCTGAATACATACTTTATAATAGAATTGATATATAAACTATTTATTTTATAACAATTTCAAACAAGTTATTTCAACTTATACTAATCACTCTTTTTTTTTTATCTGAAGATGTTTTAAAAACACCTTGTCACCCTTGATTTTGTTGTGAAGGGCTGGTTGATCACACTAATGAATTCATCATCACAAATATAATGTGACATTTGACTTTAGGGTATCATGGTTGGTACAACTGATCAAAAATTGAATCTCTTCAGGAATATAAATTGTTCTGAAACCATCCCTAAATAGATTAATGTTACGGAATGAAATACTAGCTAAATGTTTCAAGTAGCTGAAACAAGTTAGAAATGAAAAATAGGTTTTAAATAAAAATTATGTTGAATAGAAATAGTTTAGCTTTGAAAATGACTCCATTATAAGGGATTTTTATGTTAATCTGTCACAATTTTATTTGTTCAAAGGAATATTGGCGGGTATCGACTGTTTAAAAAATGGCGGGATGGGGGGGTTGGGGGGGGGAATCGTTAGGATCTTTACTTGAGTTTTGTTCATGGAAAATAGAAAATTCTGTGAGGCTGTCATCATTGATTGTTGTGTAGTTGTACGCAAATGAGAAACAAGAAGGAGTTATATAAAAATTAAGAAATTTGTGTAATGGGGCTAACCAGAGACGTATATATCACGTGATATATACGTCTCTGGGCTAACGCACCTCTCCTGGATTTTTTTTTACTTTTCTCAAGATCAATTCTCTTTCAGTCGCCTCCATGGTTTAACATAACAAGATTTGGTGCTCTAGAAAGATGAAGGTATTCTGCTTCATTGATGACACCTGCTATATAGATCAAATATCGGTCAATCCAATTAAGTTATATCACATTCTCAAACCTCTTGAACCTCAAATGATAGCAACAGTTCTGTACGGAACGACTCTAGCATGTATTCACTCGAAACACAAAGGGTTATTTCTGTTACCTGGGGCCACCATAACCCGTTGTCGCTTCCAGGAATGTGTCACCTCTCCAATATGACAGAGTTTGGCCAGTGTCCCAGGCTCTATAACTCCGCTACATACCGTGACCGAAGGTTTCGTCTCAGTGGCATGGAGTTGTATATGTATATTCTGGCTTTTCCAAAGCCTTCTCATGACTTCTCATATATATGTATACTATTAAATGAACCAATTAGAGATTTCGAAACTACTAAATCATTTATGCTATGCATAATCTTAATTTGAAAATAAGTACGTCTACATTTGTTTCCAAGAAGCGAGATATTGTACAAGTCCGGTGTGTCAGTCTTATTCGGTTTCGTCGTTCATTTTACGTTGTCGTGTGGCCAAAGGGAGGTAACTACTACAGCGATCTTTGAGACTTTCTGATACCTGAACGACTCCCTCGCTGAGGTAAATTCGGTTAAAACTATTAAGGGTGTTCTATTTGTTATCCTGTATATCTTCAGGTTTTGAAACAGTTGTTTGTAAGTACATATATACAATATTTTTTTCGTTATAATTCATTGCTTTATGAGAAACAGTCCGAGTTTATGATGCAACATCCCACCGTCCACAAATTGATAGAAATACGTCATAATATATGCTGCTCCCCTGAAGAAAAAACAACAACTTGCCTAATATTTTGTGACATGTCTAAATCGTTTGACAGGGTGTGGCACAAGGGTTTATTGAATGCATACGGTATAAAAGATGCTTATTAAACTGGATGAAAAACTACATATCTGATAGGCAACAACAGGTTATTGTTAAATGTGAATTTTCACATATAGGATATACAGATGCTGGCGTTCCACAAGCAAGTGTATTAGGGCCACTTTTGTTTTTAATATATATAAACAATATCGTTGATAACTTGAATAGTATTTCTCGTCTTTTCTCTGATGATACTTCTTTACTGTACTCTTCGTCTTCTTTTGATATTGAAATGCACCTCAATAGAGATTTAGATATCGATGTTCGAACGATTCGCTTACAAAATATAATCCTTAAAAGACAAATGTGTTATTACTATCTCATTATGGATACACTCCACACTTACAGCTTGGTAACGAAATTTTGAGATGTGTTGAATGTCACAGGCACTTAGGTGTAACATTTTGTGCAGATGCAAAGTGGTCGATACCTATTTCAGAAATTAAAATATCGTATTTGAAAAAGTTATCAGTGTTGCGTTGGCTGAAATTTTCGCTAAGTAGGAAACATTGTTAAGAATATATAAAGTGTTTGTATTGTCTGTGTTAGAGCATATAAGTTTGTTCTACGTCAGATGTTAACAAACTAGAATACGTTCAGCTGGAAGCAGTAAGAGTTATTACACTGGCATGCCTTCTTTTTCTGGTAAAAACTCTTTGTATAAAAAATCCCAACTTGAGCTGCTTACTGAGAAAAGAAAGACTAATAGACTTATTCTTCTGCATGAACTTCATAATTACTTAACTCCGTCTTATCTAACTGACTTTACTACTTACAAGGTGAGAAGTGCTAAAAACTACATTGTTCCTAAATTCATATTATCAAGTTCCTTCCAATCTTATTTTCCATCTATTATAAAGTTGTGGACGCTATATCAAATAACGTCAGAGAGCAACCGCCCATCAATAGTTTTAATCATTTAATTCAACAAAACATCGATTCTTTACCCAATTTCTTTTTAGTTGGTAAAGAAAATCTAGTGTTAGTGATCTATTATGTGACTCTCCATATTTCACTGATGCGGAAAAATAAAATATTTTTCATACTGAAAAAACAAAAGACAGTAAAAGATTCTAAGGTCAAGTCTACAATAAGTAACATTTCGTTTCCCGTACTTTCGATTCTGATTCTTAATTTACAAATATTTTATTAATGTTTTATTATCGCTGTCATGTACATAGTGTCATGTATTACTACGGAGAAGGCAATTCTAAGTTGTGATAACTTGTGTCTAATCCGATTGTAATTGTTAAATGAAATATGTTTGAATCAAAACTAGGAAAGAAATATCAGACAGCGCCATTATTTGAAATAATAAGAATATATATGTTTTCATGCCATGATTTAACTACTATACAACAGATGTACTTGGCGAGGCACAGTGGAGGTTATGTATAGAATAAGCGAGAGGCACTTTTTGCGATAAGAATATGTTTAATCTTAGAAGTTACTAATAATAGCATAAACTCTGAACATAGACAAATATCACACATTATGTTATTTACGGCTCCACTCTTAAATATGGTATTAGTATGGATCCCTATCAAAAGCTACTGAATGTCAAAACCCAAGGGCAAAATAACAACAATTGTTCTTTACTTATAATCTTGTTCGGGTGACCTTCCATTTGAGTGAGTACACTTATTTTTTAAACAAATTTAGAAAGTTTAAAGAAAAATGGTAAATTTTGTATCGAAAGGTTAACTATGATAATGTCCAACTGATTTATTGTTGTCTAGAAGTCCTTCAAAGCGATCGGTTCATAAATCCACTTCTTGAAAGAAGCGCTTACTTCAAATAATACTTGTATAATTATAGCATTGCCATCATACGGTCATATACGATACTGCTAACCCCGTTGCGAAATAGCAACACAACCAAAAATAAAACTAAGAAAGTAGCTAAAGATTCAGTTCTAAACACAAACATTTAGTTTGCCGATAAAGTCTTAATGAAGATACTTTTTTTTTTTTTTTTTTTAGCTTAACGTCCTTGTTCCGGTTATAACCGAGCCTAGGACACTAAGGGGGAGGGGGCTGGTAGGGCCGAGGCTTTAGGGTGTGCAATTTCGCTTTTTAGTAATCACCAAACAGGTCTAATATGGGGAGGACAGATCTGACTAAATCTATACCCTAACGTCTAAAAAAAAAAAAAAAAACAACTGGGGAAATTTTGGACTGTCACAGAAACGCCTAGTCCTACTCTAGTCTCACTTTATATTTCCCTAATATAAACCTATGCTCTGTGGCGGCTAGCAGTTAGCCTTCTCTTTTTCGAAAACCAGCAGAGGTTCTTTAACGTGCACGGCGTGACTCATGTACACCGGACCCCGTTTAACGTCCCTTCCGAAGGACAAGAAGTTTTAGAAGATAGCGGGAGAGAGTGTATGGGAAAGTCGGAAATTGGAAAATAGGTTTAGCTTGTTAGCTGGTGTAGGTTTGTTATTTGTAGATGGGATTACTAGCCACCATTTGACAAGGTTAGTCATGCTGGTCTAGAGTGGATTTTAAAAGTGGGGAACTGTGTTATTAAGTTCAGTTATGAGAGTGGATGTGATGGGGTGATGTAAAGAATGTGCTGGAATTGGTTTAGCGTAGATTTTTGGGATTAGTGAGAATAAATGTGAATTATTATACAATCGATGTCGTTCGGGAGACTGTAGATTACTGTGTATAATCGTCTACATGTCTACCCTACTAGAACAGGGATTTGTATATTAAAAGGTGGAAGGAGGTAGAGTGGAAGAGATTTTGTAATGGTTGTTGGCTGTTGGCTTTGGGTTTCGGCCCAGTGTATGTTGTATTTATGTAGGAGATGTTTTTGTGTATGTATGTGGTGTTGTGGGTATGGTTTAAAAAAAAAAAAAAAAAATGGGGGGGGGGGGGGAATCTTAATGTTTTTTTACAATGTCCCCTGCTAAGGGATGTGGTGTGTGTTATTGGCATGTATTAAAGGGTATTGTTGGTATGTGTGAGGTGGTGAAATTATAGTCCTGTGTCCAGTGTTGAATACACCTCCCTGTAAAGTCAATTACAGAGGGCTGTGTATCCTGGTTT